>NC_069503.1:1154875621-1155233121 GCF_027579735.1 Bombina bombina | reverse complement strand
TATTTCTCTTGTTAAGTGTATCCAGTCCACGGATCATCCATTACTTATGGGATATTCTCCTTCCCAACAGGAAGTTGCAAGAGGATCACCCACAGCAGAGCTGCTATATAGCTCCTCCCCTAACTGCCATACCCAGTCATTCTCTTGCAACCCTCAACAAAGATGGAGGTCGTAAGAGGAGAGTGGTGTTTTATACTTAGTTTATTTCTTCAATCAAAAGTTTGTTATTTTTAAATGGTACCGGAGTGTGCTGTTTCTCAGGCAGTATTTAGAAGAAGAATCTGCCTGCATTTTCTATGATCTTAGCAGAAGTAACTAAGATCCATGGCTGTTCTCACATATTCTGAGGAGTGAGGTAACTTCAGAGGGGGAATGGCGTGCAGGATTTCCTGCAATAAGGTATGTGCAGTTAATATTTTTCTAGGGATGGAATTTGCTAGAAAATGCTGCTTATACCGGATTAATGTAAGTAAAGCCTTAAATGCAGTGATAGCGACTGGTATCAGGCTTATTAATAGAAATGCATACTCTTATAAAAATGTAATATAAAACGTTTGCTGGCATGTTAATCGTTTTTATATATGTTTGGTGACAAAACGTATTAGGGCCTAGTTTTTTTCCACATGGCTGGTTTGATTTCTGCCTAGAGACAGTTTCCTGAAGCTTTCCACTGTTGCAATATGAGTGGGAAGGGCCTATTTTAGTGCTTTTCTGTGCAGCTAAAAATACTGACAGAGACATTCAGCTTCCCTCTGCATGATACAGGACATCTCTGAAGGGCTTAAAAGGCTTCAAAGTCGTGTTTGAGGAGGGTAACAATCACAGTAGACTGTGGCAATTGTTGTGACTGTGTTTAAAAAACGTTTTTAAAAAACGTCTCGGGTCCACCTGTCCGAGAGTATGACCTTTCACAGGCCAGATTGGACAATTGTAACAACAGATGCCAGCCTTCTAGGTTGGGGTGCAGTCTGGAACTCCCTGAAGGCACAGGGATCGTGGACTCAGGAGGAGAAACTCCTTCCGATAAATATTCTGGAGTTAAGAGCAATATTCAATGCTCTTCTGGCTTGGCCTCAGTTAGCAACACTGAGGTTCATCAGATTTCAGTCGGACAATATCACGACTGTGGCTTACATCAACCATCAAGGGGGAACCAGGAGTTCCCTAGCGATGTTAGAAGTCTCAAAAATAATTCGCTGGGCAGAGACTCACTCTTGCCACCTGTCAGCAATCCATATCCCAGGCGTGGAGAACTGGGAGGCGGATTTTCTAAGTCGTCAGACTTTTCACCCGGGGGAGTGGGAACTCCATCCGGAGGTGTTTGCTCAGTTGATTCATTGTTGGGGCAAACCAGAGTTGGATCTCATGGCGTCTCGCCAGAACGCCAAGCTTCCTTGTTACGGATCCAGGTCCAGGGACCCAGAAGCGACGCTGATAGATGCTCTAGCAGCGCCTTGGTTCTTCAACCTGGCTTATGTGTTTCCACCGTTTCCTCTGCTCCCTCGACTGATTGCCAAAATCAAACAGGAGAGAGCATCAGTGATTCTAATAGCGCCTGCGTGGCCACGCAGGACCTGGTATTCAGACCTAGTGGACATCTCATACTTTCCACCATGGACTCTGCCTCTAAGACAGGACCTTCTAATACAAGGTCCTTTCAATCATCCAAATCTAATTTCTCTGAGACTGACTGCATGGAGATTGAACGCTTGATTCTATCAAAGCGTGGCTTCTCCGAGTCAGTCATTGATACCTTAATACAGGCACGAAAGCCTGTTACCAGGAAAATCTATCACAAGATATGGCGTACATATCTTTACTGGTGTGAATCCAAGAATTACTCATGGAGTAAGGTTAGGATTCCTAGGATATTGTCCTTTCTCCAAGAGGGTTTGGACAAAGGATTATCAGATAGTTCCTTAAAGGGACAGATTTTTGCTCTGTCTATTCTTTTGCACAAGCGTCTGGCAGAAGTTCCAGACGTCCAGGCATTTTGTCAGGCTTTGGTTAGAATTAAGCCTGTGTTTAAACCTGTTGCTCCCCCATGGAGCTTAAACTTGGTTCTTAAAGTTCTTCAAGGAGTTCCGTTTGAACCCCTTCATTCCATTGATATTAAGCTTTTATCTTGGAAAGTTCTGTTTTTGATGGCTATTTCCTCGGCTCGGAGAGTCTCTGAGCTATCTGCCTTACAATGTGATTCTCCTTATCTGATTTTTCATGCAGATAAGGTAGTTCTGCGTACCAAACCTGGGTTTTTACCTAAGGTGGTTTCTAACAAGAATATCAATCAAGAGATTGTTGTTCCATCATTGTGTCCTAATCCTTCTTCAAAGAAGGAACGTCTTTTACATAATCTGGACGTAGTCCGTGCCTTGAAGTTTTACTTACAAGCTACTAAAGATTTTCGTCAAACATCTTCCCTGTTTGTCGTTTATTCTGGACAGAGGAGAGGTCAAAAAGCTTCGGCAACCTCTCTTTCCTTTTGGCTTCGGAGTATTACACGCCTAGCCTATGAGACTGCTGGACAGCAGCCCCCTGAAAGAATTACAGCTCATTCTACTAGAGCTGTGGCTTCCACCTGGGCCTTTAAAAATGAGGCCTCTGTTGAACAGATTTGCAAGGCTGCGACTTGGTCTTCTCTTCACACTTTTTCAAAATTTTACAAATTTGATACTTTTGCTTCTTTGGAGGCTGTTTTTGGGAGAAAGGTTCTTCAGGCAGTGGTTCCTTCCGCTTAATCCCTGCCTTGTCCCTCCCATCATCCGTGTACTTTAGCTTTGGTATTGGTATCCCATAAGTAATGGATGATCCGTGGACTGGATACACTTAACAAGAGAAAACATAATTTATGCTTACCTGATAAATTTATTTCTCTTGTAGTGTATCCAGTCCACGGCCCGCCCTGTCATTTTAAGGCAGGTCTAAAATTTAATTAAACTACAGTCACCACTGCACCCTACGGTTTCTCCTTTCTCTGTTTGTTTCGGTCGAATGACTGGATATGGCAGTTAGGGGAGGAGCTATATAGCAGCTCTGCTGTGGGTGATCCTCTTGCAACTTCCTGTTGGGAAGGAGAATATCCCATAAGTAATGGATGATCCGTGGACTGGATACACTACAAGAGAAATAAATTTATCAGGTAAGCATAAATTATGTTTTTGTGTGGCCACCATTGTTTTCCAGCACTGCCTTAACCCTCTTATTCATGAAGTTCACCAGAGCTTCACAGGTTGCCACTGGAGTCCTCTCCCACTCCTCCATGACGACATCACAGAGCTGGTGGATGTTAGAGACCTTGTGCTCCCACTCCTTCTGTTTTGAGGATGCCCCACAGATGCTCAATAGGGTTTAGGTCTGGAGACATGCTTGGCCAGTCCATCACCTTTACCCTCAGCTTCTTTAGCAAGGCAGTGGTCTTCTTGGAGGTGTGTTTGAGGTCGTTATCACAGTCTCCGAATGGAGGGGATCATGCTCTGCTTCAGTATGTCGCAGTACATGTTGGCATTAATGGTTCCCTCAATGAACTGTAGCTCCCCGGTACCGGCAGCACTCATGCAGGCCCAGACCATGACACTCCCACCACCATGCTTGACTGTAGACAAGACACACTTCTCTTTGTACTTCTCACCTGGTTGTCGCCACACACGCTTGATACCATCGGAACCAAATAAGTTTATCTTGGTCTCATCAAACCACAGGACATGGTTCCAGTAATCCATGTCCTTAGTCTGCTTGTCTTCAGCAAACTGTTTGCGGGCTTTCTTGTGCATCTTCTTTAGAAGAGGCTTTCTTCTGGGACGACAGCCATGCAGATCAATTTGATGCAGTGTGCAGCGTATGGTCTGAGCACTGACAGGCTGCCCCCCCACCCCTTAAACCTCTGCAGCAATGCTGGCAGCACTCATACGTCTATTTCCCAAAGACAACCTCTGGATATGACGCTGAGCACGTGCACTCAACTTCTTTTTTCGACCATGGCGAGGACTGTTCTGAGTGGATCCTGTCCTGTGAAACCACTATATGGTCTTGCCAACCGTGATGCAGCTCAGTTTCAGGGTCTTGGCAATCTTCGTATAGCCTAGGCCATCTTTATGTAGAGTAAAAATTATTTTCTTCAGATCCTCAGAGTTCTTTGCAATGAGGTGCCATGTTGAACTTCCAGTGACCAGTATGAGAGAGTGTGAGAGCTATAACACTAAATTTAACACACCTGCTCCCCATTCACACCTGAGACCTTGTGACACTATCGAGTCACATGACACCGGAGAGGGAAAATGGCTAATTGGGCCCAATTTGGACATTTCCACTTAGGGGTGTACTCACTTTTGTTGCCAACGGTTTAGACATTAATGTGTGTTGTTATTTTGAGGGGACAGCAAATTTACACTGTTATGCAGACTGTACACTCACTACTTTACATTGTAGCAAAGTGTCATTTCTTCAGTGTTGTCACATGAAAAGATATGTGAGGGGTGTACTCCCTTTTGTGGGATACTGTAAGCTTTTCTGGTGAGCATTGCACCATTTTTATTGCTACATTTCTACCTTGTGATGTTGTGCCAAGAGAAAAGGAAACACATTTTTGCAGGTGACTTTTTTTTTTTGTCTACAGCTAATTTGCAATGAAATTTTCCACTGCAGCACTAGATAATAAAACTAAGCTGTTGATTTAGTGTAACTACCTTATTTAAAATTACATTGTATTTCAAAATGATCTGCAGAATTTTTTTCACTAAAAAAATGTATTTCTGCCTCTGGGGGGTGTGAGTGTTTTTACTGAATTGCCCCCTATTCTTTACACCATCTCTCACTAGCGTTACTCTCTGATTCCTGCACATTTACATTTTCTTGCTTTCTTGTTTTCTTCTGCAGAGATTGTGGAGATATTGCTGGATCGAGGCGCAAATATAAATGACCCCGGGGGTCCCTTGTGTGACGGTATCACCCCTCTTCATGACTCTCTCTCCAGTGGCAACTTTCATGTAGCCCAGCTGTTAATCCGCAGAGGGGCGTCCGTGACCCAAAAGAGCAGCAAGGTGAGGTGGGTGGGCAGTGTGGGGGGTCATCCCACTAGTGTCACTGCATTAAGTGCCCAGGTGCTGAGCTTGATGGGGCAGCAGGTTTGCTGTTACTAGGGCCCCTTTGCTTGTGGCCCTTGAAGGGGAAGCAGACTGGTAAACTGTTTTGTGAAAGAAGCATATTGAGTTAACTCTTTATTCTATTGTTTGTGTTGTGTGTGTGTGTGTGTGTAGCGTTGTGTCCGCAGGGGAGGAGTCTAGGCTATTCTAGCTTTATTTACTGATCTTGTCCCTGGCACCCTGTCCTGTTGTGCGGCTCTATGTGCCATTGACCTGTCATTATTAGAGAGACGTTCCTTACAAAGGGGTAACAGATAGCTAAAAGCCTGATCACAGCACGGGCTAGTGAGCCAATCAGAAGAGGAGAATAAACCATTGTAGCCAATCATTAGCCCTGACTTAATCAGTATGGAAAAATGACCTCTAATGATTACGATATTTGTTTTTTCCATTAGCAGCGAATAGCGAGGTGTTCTATGAGAGTCTCACATCCCTACATTAATGTCCAACAACCCTCTGTGTCCAGAAACTTATGAGAAAGCACCTTCCTCTCTCTTGCTCAGTAAAACACACACAGGGCCCTAAGGAAACGCCCCACATACATGTCCTGAAGTCACAAAACTGTATGGCCTCAGCCAAGTGTGATGAGCGTACAGTGAGCACGCCCAATGAGACGACTCTCCCAAACATGTGACATCCCCTCTGTATTATTATAATTATTATTTATTTGTATAGCACACAGACACCCCACAACCCCAGGGTTAATGTATCCCATTAACGTACTGTTTGCTTCTGTGTTAATTAGCCACTAATACCCTGACTTGTGAGCAGGGCCGCCACTAGAAATTTTGGGGCCCCTGACTTAACCATTGATCAGGGCCCCCCCCCCCCCTCCTTTGACATGTGCAATTTTTGACCAAGTGACTAAAACGTATATGCACTTTATTCTTAAGTGTCTATTTAAACTTGGAAATGTTGTAAAGGTAGTAACATACACACTCATACACTGAAACACACACACACACTCACACATAATGATTCACATATAGACACTCTAGCAGACGCGCAAAGGAACACACTCAGACACAGACACCCAAACAGACACTCAGCACTTGTTTACATTGACCTGACAAGTAATGAGGTAAACTACAGTTTTGTAAAAAAAGGAGATTTAGAAAACAAAATATGGAGTTCTGATGATCTTTTTGTAAAAGAAGATGCCAACTAAATGATGACAACAGCATGCAGTGGCTGAAAGGAAGGGCCCTGAACTGCCTAAACAATAATTTAAAGGTTAAATGGTGGATTGGTGACATCCGGAAAGGTCTCGTTAGTCTCAAAGTCTGTAAAAAGATGTGAATAATCAGTAGTAAGTTCAAAATGTCCTAAAAAGGAACAGACAATGAACACACACACACACACAAACACACACAAACTCAAACTTGCACATACACCCAAGGAAACACCAACAGAGACAGCCTCAGAAAATACACAGACATATATATACACACACACAAAGACATACACACACAGAGAGACAACCACATAAAACACAGAAAGACATACATACACACACCCTCACTGAGACATCCACAGAAAACACAGACATGCATACATACATACACATACACACCCTCACTGAGACATCCACAGAAAACACAGACATGCATACATACATACACATACACACCCTCACAGAGACATCCACAGAAAACAGACACACACACCCACCCTCACAGAGGCATCCAGAGAAAATACACAAAGACAAACATACACACACCCTCACAGAGACACCCATAGAAAAAACTCAGACATATGCACACACCCTCACAGACATCCACAAAAAAATGCACAAAGACATACACACCCACCCTCACAGAGAAACCCACAGAAAAAAAATACATACACACTCATAGAGACAAAAACCAAAGCACAAAGACACCCACAGAAACACTCACAGGAGGAAACATTTATGCACCTTGCATCCCCTAAATCAACAGTGTGTGACATGCATGATAAAACATTGCAGAAATAAAGAGATCACTTTTTAAAGAATCATATTTGAAAATGTGCAAACAAAAATAATTCTGTGAATTCAAAATTGTACATTAATGATCTGGGTAGATGGCTAGATGAAGAAAAGTACTTTTAAAAGGTTGACATATGTTTGTTTGTTTTTTCCCCATTTTCCCCAACCAAGAGAACCACTTCAAATATAATGTACAAATGTTCTCATCTGTCAGCTGTACGTATGGGTTTTGAAAATGCTGTACTCTATATGGTCTTGGTGGAACCATAAGCTGTGGTACTCATACCTTTAGATCTGGTTAAATGCAGGAATTAGGCTTGTTGGTATGTATTTCTAAATTAAGTCAGCTGTGTAGTGTAAACTGACTAGTTTTAAGTTAACCTGTCTCATTTCAAACACTGAGCAATCTTAGTCTGAGAGTATAACATTTTATGCAGATGTAAAAATCTTAGATAAAATGCCTCTTTGCATCTGGAAAGTCCTTGCATAAAGGGGCAGTAAACTGGAATGTAATATATATATATATATATATATATATATATATTTGCATATCTGCCAAATGGGCACCTACCATTTGTGTATTGAGGAGGAAACATTTCTGCATGGTTTTAAATATAGAATTTCTCCAGCATTGTCAAATATTCATAAATACACTGCTGCTAAAAAAAGGTGTTTTTATGGACCCATGGCCCCACCATACAACTACTACCACACTGAGGTTACAATCCGAAATTGCACAAAGAAATAAAAAACATATGCTAAGTAAATCCTACCTCCACTGCAAATGAAAGTGATCTGCCGTCTGACTCAGGCACAAACTGTACAAACAAATTGCCAAGTCTGTCTCACACTGTGCATAGTGGTTTAGTGCACACTCAGAAATCCTCTCAAATGCTAATACTTTACTCCTTGTAATAACATTTCCCATGCTCAATTAGCACTCTGCTGTAGTACCCACTGATGGCTACCAAAATTTAAAAGAATTGTTTTTATTTTTATTTATTTTTTAGTTCTTGCCTCATGGGGCCCCCCTGGCCCATTGGGCCCCTGACAGGAGTCACCCCTGTCATCCCCTGATCGCGGCCCTGCTTGTGAGTAATACACACCCATAGAGTGCTGATCCGTGAGCCAGATGAAGCTCATTACTGTGGAACCCAGGGACACACTAATAAATAAATATACAGCATTACCAGATTTATTTATTTTTTCAATTTGAGGGGAAATTACCCATTTTGGAAAAAAAATTCTGTTGAATATACCCAGAAGGATTTCTTTATTACCTCTTATGGTGATATTTATTTTCACTTTTAAACCTACACCGTGTGTTCATTTCACATTTTATTCGCTTTTTTTTTTTTAAACTCCATCAAACCTATTGTAGATGTATTATGTGTAATTCTTATTAAAGAAGGTGCTAGCTAGCGAATTTCCTTGGGACAAAAACAGAAAAAGTATCAAAATGTATTTTATGGTGCTGATTGTTCATCTTCGCACGCAGCGACACCAATTACATATAACTGAAGCATAAAAAGGGACAGTTATACATATATTTTTACATGGACAGTAAACGTTTTGAAACGTTATATAATTCCGCATTATTATGTAACATGATTAGCTGAAAATATCTAATTTGGTATCTAACCATATACTTACCTTGTGCTGCATGTAGTTTAATGACGTGATCGGCCTCGCTGTGATTAGATGATGAGCCTGTGACGCGCTAGTTTAAAAACAATTGCCGCACTAAAGATGACTACGCTTATAGACGTAACAGTGACGTGCGGTGACGTCAGAGGCTGGGGAGGCAGTGGCTAGGATATGCCTTCATTCTTTAGATATCCTTTGTTGAAGAAATAGCAATGCACATGGGTGAGCCAATCGCATGAGGTATCTATATGCACTAGCTAATTGCTATTAAAGGGATACTAAACCCAAATGTCCACTTTCATTATTCAGATAGAGCATGCAATTTTAAGCAACTTTCTAATTTACTCCTATTATCAATTTCTCTTTTGTTCTCTTGCTATCTTTATTTAAAAAGCAGGAATGTAAAGCTTAGGCCCATTTTAGGTTCAGCACCCTGGATAGCGCTTGCTTATTGGTGGATTCATTTACCTACCAATCAGCAAGTGTAACCCAGGTTCTGAACCAAAAATGGGCTGGCTCCTAAGTTTTACATTCCTGCTTTTTAAATAAAGATAGCAAGCGAACAAAGAAAATTTGAGAATAGGCGTAAATTAGAAAGTTGCTTAAAATTGCATACTATATCTGAATCATGAAAGAAGAAATTTGGGTTTAGTATCCCTTTAAGAGGTACTTTTACATATTTACCACGCATTCAGTTAAACCTTCACTTTCTCTATTTCTAATCCTGTTAGCTGCAGCTAAGGGACATTTAATTTGTTAATGAAAACACCAATATTTCTGCACTGCATAATGTGTACATAATCCTGTTCAATTCCTTTTTTTTCATTATTTGTTTCCTTTCTCATTGCCTCCTCTCTGCTTGTCACTTTTTTGTTGTCCCTGTCTTGTATGATAGCTAATCTCTGGATTTTATTTGTGACAGGGACACATAATTAAAAAACTATTCAGTCTTGCCTTTATTTAGTAAAATATTTGTTCTGCCCCCTTCTAATATGTGACTGCTTTGCAGCTTAAAGGGACACTGAAACCAATTTTTTTCTTTTGTAATTCCGAAAGAGCATGCAATTTTAAGCAACTTTCTAATTTACTCCTATTATCAATTTTTCTTCGTTCTCTTGCTATCATTATTTGAAAAAGAAGGCATCTAAGCTTTTTTTGGTTTCAGTACTCTGGACAGCACTTTTTTATTGGTGGATGAATTTATTCACCAATCAGCAAGGACAACCTAGGTTGTTCACCAAAAATGGGCCGGCATCTAAACTTACATTCTTGCATTTCAAATAAAGATACCAAGAGAATGAAGAAAATTTGATAATAGGAGTAAATTAGAAAGTTTCTTAAAATTTCATGCTCAATCTGAATCATGAAAGAAAAATTTTGGGTACAGTGTCCCTTTAAGTGAAGCTGGCTTTAGATTTGGGGGTGCTAAAGAAATGAATGGGAATACAACCCCCAAACTATGACATTTTTCTAAAAATGAAAGATGCTAACTGTGTACAACACACTGATATTGTAAAAGATCTGGGGCTAAGTGGAAAAAAAACATTAGTAGTAATTTATGGAATGGAGTTCCAATAAATGTGAAAGGTAAATTACAGTAAGGGTTTATTCAGGAAAACATTTTCTGTTCAGCAATGTAAATAAAGCTATGTTTTTTAGCACGAGTCAACAAGCAGAGAACAAAATAGATATCTTTCATCAAACCTGCATGTGTAATTCATATAACACAAGCTGTCCAGCTGCAGGGTGGTGATTTCCCTACTGGGGTGCTGCCTGCCACCTCCAGATATAGCCTATTATTACAGGTTAGGTAAATAAAGCACTTCATGTACTCACTATCATGCACCTACTAGTACAATAGAGGTAAAACAATACACAGGTAACGTCTTGTCTCTCAGAGCACTTCATGATTAAGTTACTGTAGTTAGGTTATATGAAACAGTCGTGTTCGCACCTAACCTGATGCAATACTTGCTTAAAAAAACATACAGGAGAAGTTGCAAACTGATCTGCAAATACTTCCTTTTCTTTTTCATTCTGTGGTTAAGTACATAAAATGAGTCAGCTAGTGACTTTGCTGTGCCTTTAAGAGATAGCTAAGCGCAATAGCGCATAAACACCTAGGTACCCTTGCCAGCTCTCTCTGTATCACCCCACTCACCGTCCAGTGATCTTCGGCTGCTCGCACTTTTGCAGATTGAGTCATTGAGAGTCCCGCTTCTGACAGATCACAAGTTCTGTGATAACGTCGTCTGGGCAGATCACACAGTCTGCCCGGGGAGCCCCGCGGCGCACACCATACAGCACAGAGACCCGGGGAGAGAGGAAGGGCGCACAGACACACACAGAAGAGTACAAGAAAGTGGGGAGGGAGGACTGAGAGTAGACGGAGATGAGGAGAGGGTTGAAAGGAAGAAGAGCACGAATGAGGGGAACAAGAGAAAAGAAGCTTAGCCAAGTGACTAGAGAGGAAGATAGAGAACGTGGAGAAATGAGAGAGGCAGGGAGAGGAGAAAGGACAGACTCGAGAGGAGAACAGGAGACCAAGAGAGGAGAGGATTGTGTGTAAAAGAGAGGTATAAATACAAATATATTACTCTTCTCGCGCCAGAATTACACACGCCTCCTCCAAGCTGAAAGGCTCCACAAGAGTGAAAACTGATTGGCTAGAGGCTGCATTGGACAGCAGCCTCTATTAGGAGTGTATGGGCCACTTGGAGCACCACTGGGTGGGGCTAACTTTCGCAGCTCATAGCAAGATATCCATGCTACGTAATGGGAGGGCAGCTGAACGGCTCACAGCTTCTCCATTGCGCAACATGGATATGGATGGATATCATGAATTGCAATGCAGGCAGGCAGCCTTGTATCATGAAATTGGATTTGGCAGCAGGAGGGGGGTCTTGCCTTAGCCTTAGGGTACATAAAAAAAAAATATATGTAAAGTTTAAAAAAACATTTTTTTTTTCTATTAAATAAAATTAAAAAAAGTGTAATACACACATAGGACAGGGGAGGCGCTGCCTCCCCTGCCTCCTATGACTGCACGTCACTGAGACGTAAGTATACACTTAGGTGCCAAATTCTGTATTGTCAGCTTATTTTTAAAACAAAAGGCTATCCACTAGTTACATACTTCTGCACATAGTGAAGAAATATGTAACATGATTCAAAACATTTACTGTTCCTTTAAAAATATGTTTTGTAGCAGATCTGATTAAATGACAAAAATACAACCTAAAGATAAAGCAAACTCAAATGGGTTTCAAGAAGATCTACACACCTGCTTGATTTTCGCTACATGTAAAAAATAAAGTA
The DNA here is from genome assembly GCF_027579735.1 of Bombina bombina. Taxonomy (NCBI): domain Eukaryota; kingdom Metazoa; phylum Chordata; class Amphibia; order Anura; family Bombinatoridae; genus Bombina; species Bombina bombina. The sequence continues at coordinate 1,155,221,049 of NC_069503.1, read as the reverse complement.
TTTCTTTTACAAGATATGACGAGTCCACGGATTTCATCCTTACTTATGGGATTAAATCTCCTGTTAGCAGGAAGTGACAAAGAGCACTACAGCAGAGCTGTATATATAGCTCCTCCCTTCCCTCCCACCCCAATCATTCTCTTTGCCTGTGTTAGTGATAGGAAGAGGTAAAGTGAGGTGTTAGTTTTAGATTCTTCAATCAAGAAGTTTTTTGTTTTAAAATGGTGCCAGTGAGTACTATTTTCATCAGGGAGAAATTATTTTTCTGCCCTGATGTTGATGATCTTAGCAAATGTTATCTAAGATCCATGCTGGTTCCCACAGAGCAGTTGAAGGTAGTGTAAAGAAACATCTTCAGTGTGGAGAACCGGGTCATGCTACAAGCAGCATTGAGGTATGTTCAGTCATTTGTTTCTGGGGAGACTTGATGCATCAGAACAGGCTGACATTATTCCCTATCAGTGGAGGGGTAATCAGTATGCACTTTTTGTATGGTAATGGTGTACCTGGAATTCCCTTTATATTGACTGCTAAATGTGTCTAATATCATTTATGAGAAATTTTCAGTATGGGCTAAATGCTGGGAGATGCGGTTGCTGGCTAAGGACGGTCATTGTCATACATTTAACTGACCTAAGGGAGTGCAGTTTCCTTTTGTCATGCAGTGATGCTTGATATTTGTGCGACATGTTTGTTGTTGTGTAAGAGGGGCACATGACTTTCAGATTTTTATGAAGAACGACATTTTTGGTTTGTTTTTTGCAACCCATGCGGGTCTCTGTAAAAACTAGAGTTACGCCCACAGGAGGCGGGGCCTATTTTCGCGCTCTCAGATGCGCAGTATAATCCGGATCGCACGGACAGCAAGGTCCTGGGCTCCATTGGGGCCTAAGTTGTTTTGCCAATCGAAGGGTCTTAAAAGCCTCTCAAGCAGCAGCAGTGTGTTCCGGGGGCAGGTAGGCGCCACAACAGAGCTGTGGCGAGGTGCAGGGTTCTGAATAAATAAAGAGTTTGTTATAACTGATAAATTCAATATATATTGCTATTTTACACATCAAAGCAAACTGGTGCAAAACTTTTAGAATATTTTGGGCACATTTGAAGAGTTTTTGGGGCCGCAAATGTTGTTTTGAAGATAACAGAAAATTGTTGCGCTTTTATTATTTAAAGGCGCAGTACACTTTTTAGTGTTCACATTTTTATCTATGTAATTTGAATTCAGAGCTCAATATTCAAGTAAAGAACGACTAATATTGCTAGTCTGTTTAACATGTCTGAACTTGAGGAAATTACTTGTTCTATATGTTTAAGTGCCATTGTGGAACCCCCTCTTACTTTTTGTCCCTCATGTACTGAGAGGGCCTTACAATGTAAAGAGCAAATTTTTTTTAAGGAAAGTTGCCTAAGGATGATTCTCAGTCTGATGAGAATCAGGATATGCCGCCAAATTCTCCCCAAGCGTCACAACCTTTAACGCCCACCCAAGCGACTCCCGAGTTCTTCAACCGCGTCTACTTCATTTACTCTGCAGGATATGGCTGCAGTTATGTCATCTACCCTTACAGAGGTTTTATCTAAGTTGCCAGTATTACAGGGCAAACGCAGCAGGGCAGAAGTCAATGTGAATACTGCAACCTCTGATGCTTTGTTGTCTATTTCCGATGTACCCTCATAGGGATCTGAATTGGGGGTCAGGGAACTTTCCGATTCGGGAAGTGTGTTACCTCAAACGGATTCGGATGTCATGTCCTTTAGATTTAAGCTTGAACACCTCCACTTGTTGCTTCGGGAGGTTTTAGCGACTCTGGATGATTGTGACTCTATTGTGGTACCACCAGAGAAATTGTGTAAGATGGACAAATACTTAGAGGTGCCTGCTTACTCTGATGTTTTTCTGGTTCCTAAGAGAATCTCTGAAATTATTTTGCGGGAATGGGAAAGACCGGTTATCCCGTTCTCACCTTCTCCTAATTTTAAGAAAATGTATCCCATATCTGACACTGTTCGGGACTCTTGGCAAACAGTCCCTAAGGTGGAGGGAGCTATACCTACCCTGGCTAAGCGTACAACTATTCCTATTGAGGACAGTTGTGCTTTCAAAGACCCTATGGATAAGCAATTGGAGGGTCTTCTAAAGAAGTTATTTATTCATCAGGGGTTCCTTTTACAACCGACGGCCTGCATTGTACCAGTTACCACTGCGGCAGTCTTCTGGTTTGACGCCTTAGAAGAGTCTCTTAAGACTGAGACTCCTTTAGAGGACATTTTAAATTAAAGCCCTTAAGCTGGCTAATTCTTTTATTACGGATGCCGCCTTTTAGATTGCCAAATTGGCGGCTAAGAATGCAGGATTTGCCATTTTAGCGCATAGAGCCTTATGGTTAAAATCTTGGTCTGCTGATGTGTCATCTAAGTCAAAACTTTTGGCTATTCCTTTCAAAGGAAAGACCCTATTCGGGCCTGACTTGAAAGAAATAATTTCTGACATTGCGGGAGGTAAGGGTCATCTCCTACCTCAGGATAGAACAGCTAAACTAAGGGGTAAACAAAATAATTTTCGTTCCTTTCGGAACTTCAAAGGAGTCCCCTCTTCTTCCTCTTCTTTCGCTAAACAGGAAGGGAATTTTGCTCAGGCCAAGTCCGCCTGGAGACCCAACCAGGCTTGGAACAAGGGTAAACAACCCAAGAACCCCGCTGCTGCTACCAAGACAGCATGAAGGGGCGGCCCCCGATCTGGGACCGGATCTAGTAGGGGGCAGACTTTCTCTCTTTGCCCAGGCTTGGGTAAGAGATGTTCAGGACCCCTGGGCACTGGAAATCGTGTCCCAAGGGTATCAACTGGAATTCAAAAATTCTCTCCCAAGGGGGAGGTTTCTTCTTTCACGATTATCTGTAGACCAGATAAAAAGAGAGGCGTTCTTACGTTGTGTAAAAGACCTCTCTACTATGGGAGTAATTCGTCCCGTTCCAATACTGGGACAGGGGTTTTACTCAAATCTTTTCGTGGTCCCCAAAAAGAGGGCACGTTTCGACCTATTTTAGATCAAAAAAGTCTAAACAAGTTTCTCAGAGTCCCATCCTTCAAGATGGAGACTATTCAAACAATTCTGCCATTGATCCAGGAGGGTCAATACATGACTACCGTGGACTTGAAGGATGCATATCTTCATATTCCTATCCACAGGGATCATCACCAGTTCCTAAGGTTTGCCTTCCTGGACAAACATTTTCAGTTCGTGGCTCTTCCCTTCGGGTTGGCCACAGCACCCAGGATCTTCACGAAGGTTCTAGGGTCCCTTCTGGCAGTTCTCAGGCCGCCGGGTATTGCAGTGGCGCCTTATCTAGACAATATTCTGATTCAGGCATCGTCTTACCATCTGACAAGGTCTCATACAGACATGGTTCGGTCCTTTCTGAGGATTCACGGGTGGAAGGTGAATATAGAAAAGAGTTCATTGCTTCCACAGACAAGGGTTCCCTTCTTGGGAACTCTGATAGATTCCATATCCATGAAAATTTTCTTGACGGAGGTCAGAATGTTAAAGATTCTGAATACATGCCGAACCCTTCAGTCCACTCCTTGGCCATCAGTTGCTCAGTGCATGAAGGTAATAGGATTGATGGTGGCGGCAATGGACATCATTCCTTTTGCTTGTTTTCATCTCAGACCGCTACAATTGAGCATGCTCAGGCAGTGGAATGGAGATTATGCAAATTTGTCTCCTCAGATAGACCTGGATCAGGAGACAAGAGACTCTCTTCTTTGGTGGTTGTTGTCGGATCATCTATCCCAAGGGACGTGCTTCTGCAGACCCTCATGGGTGATAGTGACAACGGACGCCAGTCTACTAGGTTGGGGTGCAGTTTGGAATTCCCTGAAGGCTCAGGGTGTGTAGACTCAGTTGGGGTCTCTACTTCCAATCAATATTCTGGAATTGAGAGCAATATTCAATGCGCTTCAGGCGTGGCGTCATTTGGCTTCGGCCAAATTCATGCGCTTTCAGTCGGACAACATCACGACTGTGGCTTACATCAATCATCAAGGAGGAACAAAGAGTCCCTTAGCGATGACAGAAGTATCCAAGATATTTCGATGGGCGGAGGCTCACTCTTGCTATCTGTCAGCAATCTACATCCCAGGAGTGGACAACTGGGAAGCGGACTTTTTAAGCAGACGTTTCATCCGGGGGAGTGGGAACTCCATCCGGAGGTCTTTGACACTCTGATTCTCAGATGGGGCAGACCGGAATTGGATCTGATGGCGTCTCGTCAGAATGCCAAGCTCCTGAGATACTGATCCAGGTCAAGGGATCCTCATGCCGAACTGATAGATGCCTTTGCAGTGCCTTGGTCGTTCAACCTAGCTTATGTGTTTCCACCGTTTGCTCTCCTTCCCCGGGTGATTGCTCGGATTAAACAGGAGAGGGCTTCAGTAATTCTAATCGCACCTGCATGGCCTCGCAGGACTTGGTATGCCGATCTAGTGGACATGTCCTCTCTGCCGCCGTGGAAGCTTCCATTGAGGCAGGACCTTCTCATTCAGGGACCCTTTCAACACCCAAATCTAGTTTCTCTGCAACTGACTGCTTGGAGATTGAACGCTTGATTTTATCTAAGCGGGGGTTTTCTGATTCGGTCATTGATACTTTGATTCAGGCACGTAAGCCTGTTACTAGAAAGATCTACCATAAGATATGGCGTAAATATCTTTGTTGGTGCGAATCCAAGGGCTACTCATGGAGTAGGGTTAGGATTCCCAGAATTCTGTCCTTTCTCCAAGAAGGATTGGAGAAAGGGTTATCAGCGAGTTCCTTAAAGGGACAGATCTCTGCCTTGTCAATTCTGCTACACAAACGTTTGGCAGATGTTCCAGATGTTCAGTCTTTTTGCCAGGCTCTAACCAGAATCAAGCCTGTGTTTAGACCAATTTCTCCACGCTGGAGTTTGAATTTAGTTCTTAATGTTCTTCAAGGGGTTCCGTTTGAACCTATGCATTACATAGATATTAAGTTGTTATCTTGGAAAGTTTTATTTTTGGTTGCTATTTCTTCTGCTCGTAGCGCTTCTGAGCTTTCAGCGTTACAATGTGACTCGCCTTAGCTTATCTTCCATTCTGATAAGGTGGTTTTACGTACCAAACCTTCCTAAGGTTGTTTCTAATAAGAATAATAATCAGGAAATTGTTGTTCCTTCATTATGTCCTAACCCTTCTTCTAAGGAGGAGCGTCTGTTGCATAATTTGGACGTGGTCCGTGCCCTGAAGTTTTACTTGCAGACGACTAAAGAATTTCGTCAATCATCTGCATTATTTGTTGTTTTTTCTGGAAAGCGTAGAGGCCTGAAAGCTACAGCTACCTCTTTCTTTTTGGCTGAAGAGTATCATCCGTCTGGCATATGAGACTGCTGGACAGCAGCCTCCTCAAATAATTACGGCTCATTCTACTAGGGCTGTGGCTTCCTCATGGGCATTTAAAAACTATGCTTCTGTTGAACAGATTTGCAAGGCTGCAACTTGGTCGTCTCTTCACACTTTTTCCAAATTTGATACTTTTGCTTCTTCTGAGGCTGGTTTTGGGAGAAAGGTTCTTCAAGCAGTGGTGCCTTCCGTTTAGGTTCCTGTCTTTTCCCTCCCTTTCATCTGTGTCCTATAGCTTTGGTATTGTATCCCATAAGTAAGGATGAAATCCGTGGACTCGTCATATCTTGTAAAAGAAAAGGAAATTTATGCTTACCTGATAAATTTGTTTCTTTTACGATATGACGAGTCCACGGTCCACCCTGTCATTTCTAAGACAGGTATGTACTTATTTTTGTTAAACTTCAGTCACCTCTCCACCTTTGGCTTTTCCTTTCTCTTCCTAACTTCGGTCGAATGACTGGGGTGGGAGGGAAGGGAGGAGCTATATATACACCTCTGCTGTGGTGCTCTTTGCCACTTCCTGCTAACAGGAGATTTAATCCCATAAGTAAGGATGAAATCCGTGGACTCGTCATATCGTAAAAGAAACAAATTTATTAGGTAAGTATAAATTTCCTTTTTTACTTTAAAAATGGTGTTAAAAAGGGATATGGTATATGAGAAGGTGTTGGATTGGAAAGGGCTCAAGTTATGTGTGCACATACATACAAATTATACATAAACAATAAAAATATACATCTAAACATCTCGTCATATACCATATCCCTTTAAATAAATGTTTTATACATTTATTTCAATAATAAACCTATTTTATGTATGTATATTTATTTATATATATTTATATGTGTGTGTGTATTATATAATATACACATACAGTACATATATATGTATATGTCCTTCTTAATATGAGTAGAATCCACGGCTTCATTCCTTACTTGTGGGAAATACAGAACCTGGCCACCACGAGGAGGCAAATTCAGCCAAAGGCTTAAAGGGACACTATACCCAAACATTTTCTTTCATGATTAAGGTAGAGAATACAACTTTAAACAATATTCCAATTTACTTCTATTACCTAATTTGCTTCATTCTTTAGATATACTTTAATGAAGAAATAGCAATGCACAAGGTGAACCAATCACAGGAGGCATCTATGTGCAGCTACCAATCAGCAGCTGCTAAGCGTATCTAGATATGCTTTTCAGCCAAGAATATCAAGAGAATGAAGCAAAATAGATAATAGAAGTAAATTAGAAAGTTGTTTATAATTGTATGCTCTTTCTAAATCATGTAAGAAAAAATTTGTGTTTCATGTCCCTTTAAATAACGCCCACACTTCCTCATATCCCAGTCATTCTTTTCCTTTTGTCTCAGGAGGTTGCCAGAGAAGTGTCAGAAGATACGGAGTAGTTCCTTATGAAGGGTATCTACCCTTTGAAATGGGACTGGAGTTTTAAGTTGTCTTGTCAGCCTCTCAGTGAGAGCATTGACAAAAGTTAGGGTCTGGAGATGCAGGGAGAGTCTTTCTGCGAAACTATACACACTCATATTAACAGCTCCTAAGCAATCAATGTTGATGAGTTTCACTGACTGCTTTCATCACTCAAGTCCATGTCAGGAGCGTTGCTACAAGACTGTCACACTTGAGAGGCTGTGTCTCTGTTCCACAGCATAGATTTCCGGTAAGATCATTTAATTTCTTTCTAATGACACGGTGAGTCCACGGATCATCTCTAATTACTATTGGGAATATCACTCCTGCCCAGCAGGAGGCGGCAAAGAGCACCACAGCAAAGCTGCCAAACATCACCTCCCTTCCCTCCAACCTCAGTCATTCTCTTTGCCTACGTTAAGAGCAAGGAGGTGGTTAAGTTTAGGTGTCTGGAAGAAGATTCTGCAATCAAGTTTTTATTATTTTTTCAGCAATGCAAGTCTGCTTTGTCCTGGGGCGTAGCGGTAGCCCATGTCAGTCTCTTCAGTAGAGCAGTGGTGGCTTTTAAGTAATTGGGAACTGGTGGGGTACAATCCTCACTGCGCCTCACAAGTAGTTATTGCTGCCCTAACTTAAAAGCCTGAGTAAGATTACTCAGTCTTTGTTTTTTTCCACAGGTCCATGTGAGGGAACATGCCTCTCAAACCTAGTGAGCTGCCTTGCAGTATTTGCAGGCACTGGGAACGAGGAGATATAGGCTCAATGTGTGGCGTGTCTTCACTTACTCCCGGCAACTTTACTTCAGAGTACAATTTGATGACCGGCAGGTTAATTTTGATACACCCACGATGGGCGGGGCTAGCTGAGGCGGCAAGATTTATGTTGCGTGCCTTTTCTCCTTCACTTCCTGTGTTCTGGAGGGGAGACGGCGTCCTTGCAGCTTTGTAATCAGGGTTACGGTTGCCGGACAGCGTTTTACAGTGCTATGAGTTGAGTCCGGAATTCTTTTAGCAGGATATTGTCTCCGGTGTCAGCAAGGCAGGTAGCAGTTTATTCATTTTTTGCATAAAAAATAAAGCAGTTAGGTTTTAAAATTTAAAGGGACAGTAATGGTTTTTGTATGTTATTTTCAAATTAAAATATAAGTTTATTTATTTCTAATTTGTTCAATTCTGAGTAAAGATGGACCAAGAGGCCTGCAAAATGTTACTTGTTCTTTATGTTTTGAAGCTAACGTGGAACCACCAATCCCTTTCTTTTCCTCATGTATTGAGAGAACTTTAAATTACAGCGATAAACTTTTTCTTAGCCAACATTGTCTAAGACAGAGGTCTTCTGTCAGGGGTCTTCTGACAATGTTCAAGATATGTTGCAGCTTTATCATCAAGTGTCCCAAATTTTGTCGTCCACATGCAGTGCCCTGCGCTTCCTCTCAAGCTCCGCCTGGAGTTACGTTGCAAGACATCGCTACCCTTATGTCTTCTGCTGTATCCAAAGCTTTGTCTGCTTTTTCCATGCTGTAGGGAAAGCACAAGAGGAAATCTATGGATTCAGTGAGTAAGGTTTCTGACACAGTAGTATCTATTCCGAGTGTTCCTTCCCAGATATCTGAGAGGGAGGATACTTCGGTGGCATCTGAGGGGGAAATCTCAGACTCTGACAGTGTAATTCCTTCTGCTGATGCTGAAGTGGTATCATTTAGATTTAAGCTGGAACACCTCCGTTTGTTACTTAAGGAGATTTTGGCTACCTTGGACAACTCCGACACTACTGTCGTAGTCAACCCTAAGAAGTCTAGTAAACTAAACAAGTATTTTGATGTACCTTCCATGGTGAAGGTTTTTTCTGTACCAGATCGGGCTACAGAGATTATTGCTAGGGAATGGGAGAGGCCTGGTATCCCTTTTTCTCCGTCCCCTATTTTTAAGAAGATGTTTCCTATTGCTGACTCTAATCAAGGAGTCTTGGCAGACGTTCCCAAGGTGGAAGGGGCAATTTCCACTTTGGCTAAGAGAACCACTATTCCCATAGAGGATAATGTTTCCTTTAAGGATCCTATGGATAAGAAGTTGGAGGGGTTCCTTAAAAAGATGTATGTACACCAGGGTTTACAATGGCAACCGGCAGTGTGTATTGCTACCGTCACTAGTGCGGCGGCGTACTGGTTTGATGCGTTGTCGGATTCTATTTAGACCGACACTCCCCTTGAAGAGATCCAGGACAGGATCAAGGCCCTTAAGTTGGCAAATTCCTTTATTATGGAAGCTTCCCTTCAAGTTATCAAGCTGGGAGCAAAGATTTCTGGTTTTGCCATTTTGGCCTGCAGAGCTTTATGGTTGAAATCCTGGTCTGCGGATGTTTCGTCTAAGTCTAAGCTTTTGGCGATTCCCTACAAGGGTAAAAGCTTGTTTGGGCCGGGCTTGGCTGAAATTATTTCTGACATTACGGGGAAAAAGGGTAATTTCCTCCCTCTGCATAGGAGGAATAAGCAGGGACGTCAGGGTAATTTTCGTTCCTTTCGAAACTTCAAAGGTAAGCCTTCCTCTCCCAAGCAAGATCAGTCCAAACCTTCCTGGAGAACTAACCAGTCTCCGAACAAGGGCAAGCAATCTAATAAGCCTTTTATTGACTCAGTCAGCATGAAGGGTCTGCCCCTGATCCAGGATCGGATCTTGTGGGGGGCAGACTCTCCTTTTTTGCTGAGGCCTGGGTTCGGGATATTCCGGATCCCTGGGCGGTGGATATCATGTCCCATGGATACAAACTGGAGTTCAAGACTTTTCCTCCTAGGGGCAGGTTTCTCCTCTCAAGATTATCTGTAAACCAGATAAAAAGAGAGGTGTTCTTACACTGTGTTCGAGACCTTTCCGATCTGGGAGTGATAGTTCCTGTTCCCATGCAGGAACAGGGTCTGGGTTTTTACTCCAATCTGTTTGTGGTTCCCAAGAAATAGAGAACTTTCAGACCAATTTTAGATCTCAAGAGTCTAAACAAGTTCCTCAGAGTACCGTCCTTCAAGATGGAAACTATTCGTTCCATTCTTCCCTTGGTTCAAGAGGGTCAATTCATGACAACAGTAGATTTAAAGGATGTGTACCTGCATGTTCCTATCCACAGGGATCATCACAAGTTTCTGAGGTTTGCTTTTCTAGACAAGCACTTCCAGTTTCTGGCTCTTCCATTCGGCCTTGCCACAGCTCCCAGAATTTTTTCAAAGGTTCTGGGGTCCCTGTTGGCGGTTCTCCGGTTACGGGGCATTGCAGTGGCGACATTCTGGTCCAGGCGCCATCCTTTCAACAAGCGTACTCCCACACAGAGATGTTGTTAGCCTTTCTGCATTCTCATGGATGGAAGGTGAATTTGGGAACGAATTCCTTTAGTTCCAGTTACAAGGGCAGTGTTCTTGGGAACCATAATAGATTCCCTGTCAATGAAAATTTTTCTGACAGAGGTCAGAAAATCAAAGATCTTCGACTCTTGTCTGGCCCTTCAGTCCTCTCCTTGGCCGCCAGTGGCTCAATGTATGGAGGTGATCGATTTGATGGTAGCTGCCATGGACATCATTCCATTTTCCCGTTTCCACCTCAGACCTCTGTAGTTATGCATGCTCAGGCAATGGAACGGGGATTATGCGGATCTCTCTCCGCGATTACTTCTGGATCAGGTGACAAGAGATTCTCTTCTGTGGTGGTTGTCTCAGGAACATCTCTCCCAGGGAACTTGCTTCCGCAGACTCACCTGGGTGATTGTGACAACGGACACTAGCCTGCTGAGATGGTGGGCAGTCTGGGACTCACTAAAGGCTCAGGGGACATAGACTCGGGAGAAGTCTGTTCTCCCCATAAACATCTTGGAGCTGAGGGCAATCTTCAATGCTCTTCTGGACTGGCCTCAGTTCGCATCAGCCCAGTCCAGTCGGACTACATAACTTAAGTGGCTTACATCAACCATCAGGGAGGAACTCAGAGTTCCTTGGCCATGACAGAAGTAGCCAAGATTATTCAGTGGACAGAGGCCCACAACTGCTGTCTATCTGCGATCCACATTCCAGGGGTGGACAATTGGGAAGCGGATTTTCTGAGCAGACAGACTTTTCACCCGGGGGAGTGGGAACTCCATCCGGAAGTATTTTCAAACTTGATTCTCAGATGGGTACAGCCGGAGCTGGGTCTCATGGCATCTCGACAGAATGCCAAGCTTCCGAGGTACGGGTTGAGGTCGAGGGATCCTCAGGTGGTACTGATAGATGCTCTGGCGGGCCCTTGGAATTTCAGTCTAGCATACCTATTTCCTCAGTTCGCTCTCCTTCCTCGGGTCATTGCTCAAATCAAACAGGAGAGGGCGTCGGTGATCCTCATCGCATCGGCGTGGCCTCACAGGATCCGGTATGCAGACCTAGTGGAGTTGTCTTCTCTTCCACCTTGGAGACTTCCATTGAGGAAGGACCTTCTACTTCAAGGGCCCTTCCTTCACCCAAATCTATTTTCTCTGAAGCTGACTGCTTGGAGATTGAACCCCTAATTTTATCTAAGCGTGGTTTTTCTGAGTCGGTCATTGAGACCATGATTCAGGCTCATAAACCTGTGACTAGAAAGATTTACCGTAAGATATGGTGTAATTATCTGCATTGTTGTGAATCCAGAGGCTACTTTTGGAGTAGAGTTCTGATTCCTAGAATTTTGTCCTTTCTCCAGGAGAGTCTGGAAAAGGGTTTATCTGCAAGTACTTTGAAGGGTCAAATATCTGCCTTGTCTATTTTGTTGCATAAGCGTCTGGCGGATGTTCCAGACGTGCAATCTTTCTGTCAGGCCTTGGTCAGAATCAGGCCTGTGTTCAAACCTGTTACTCCTCCCTGGAGGCTTAACCTTGTTATTAAAGTTTTGTTTCTTGTTGCAATTTCTTCTGCTCGCAGAGTCTCAGAACTCTCGACGATGCAGTGTGAATCCCCTTACCTTATTTTTCATTCTGATAAGGTAGTTATGCGTACTAAGTTGGGGTTTCTTCCTAAGGCGGTTTCGATAGGAACATTAATCAAGAAATTGTTGTTCCTTCTTTGTGTCCTAACTCATAAGGAGCGTCTGCTGCACAACCTAGATGTGGTGCGTGCGTTGAAATACTATTTGCAGGCGACTAAGGATTTTCGCCAGTCCTCGGCTCTGTTTGTTCTCTCGTGGAAACGTAAGGGTCAGAAAGCTACGGCTACTTCTCTTTCTTTGTGGCTGAAGAGTATAATTCGCTTGGCATATGAAACTGCTGGAAAGCAGCCTCCTGAGAGAGTCACGGCTCATTCCACGAGGCCTGTTTCCTCTTCCTGGGCATTCAAAAATGAAGCTTCTGTGGAACAGGTTTGCAAGGCTGCAACTTGGTCCTCTCTACACACTTTTTCCAAATTCTATAAATTTTATACTTTTGCCTCGGCTGAGGCTTCTTTTGGGAGAAAGGTTCTTCAAGCAGTGGTGCCTTCCGTTTAGTTTCCCTGTCTTGTCCCTCCCTTATCATCTGTGTCCTCTAGCTTGGGTATTGATTCCCATTAGTAATTAGATGATCCGTGGACTCACCGTGTCATTAGAAAGAAAACAAAATTTATGCTTACCTGATAAATGTATTTATTTCTTGACACGGTGAGTCCACGGCTCACCCTGTTTCTTTAGACAGTTTTTCATGTTATACACCTCAGTCACCTCTTCACCTTGGGTATATGTTTCCCACAAGTAAGGAATGAAGCCGTGGACTCTCTTCATATTAAGAAGGAAAACATAAATTATGCTTACCAGATAATTTCATTCTGTATGAGGAGATTCCACGGCCCCTGTCCGTATTCTCTGATGGACGGACCTAAATTTTGTTTGTTCTTCTAACACTTATACCCTGATATTTCTCCTACTGTTCCTTGTTCCCTTGGCAGAATGACTGGGATATGAGGGAAGTGGGGGAGGTATTTAAGCCTTTGACTGGGGTGTGTCTGCCTCCTCCTGGTGGCCAAGTTCTGTATTTCCCACATGTAAGGAATGAGGCCGTAGACTCTCCTATAAAGAAGGAAAGGAAATTATCTGGTAAACAAAATTTATGGTATATATATATATATATATATATATATATATATATATATATACACACACACATATATATACAATCAAATACACAGTTACATACACATATATGTATATGTTTTTATATATATATAACATACTTTTATGTAAAAACTTACTTGATAAATTCATTTCTTTCATAATGGCAAGAGTCCATGAGCTAGTGACGTATGGGATATACAATCCTACCAGAAGGGGGCAAAGTTTCCCAAACCTCTAATGCCTATAAATACACCCCTCACCACACTCATAGTTTAACGTATAGCCAAGTTAGTGAGATGTAAAAGGAGTAAAAAGCATAAAAAAGTGTTATATATATAATATACAAGCAAGTCCAAAGCACAAATCCGTAGGCAGGTTTAAAAATTGTAAAAAAACAAATCTTTATTTCCAAAAATAGTAAAAACATCCAGTGTTGCATAAGGTATGCAGTACATAACCGTGTTCCTCAGCAGACATGTTTCGTGCACACTGCACTTGTTCACTGCATCAGTATATATATAAAATCATAACCCCCAAACAAAATTGGGTGGGTCTCACGGACTCTTGCCACTATAAAATATATGAATTTATCAGATAAGTTCTTACATAAATTGTTTTCTTTCATGTAAGTGGCAAGAGTCCATGAGCTAGTGACGTATGGGATAATAATACCCAAGATGTGAAAGTCCACGAGTCACTAGAGAGGGAGGGATAAAAGAAAAACAGCTATTGTTGCTGAAAAAATAAACCAAAAAAATTATTAAAGGAGCAGTAAACACAGTACATTTGCATAATCAACAAATGCAAGATAACAAGACAATGCAATAGCATTTACTCTGAATTTCAAATGAGTAGTAGATTTTTTTTCTAACAAATTTCAAAGTTATGTCTATTTCCACTCCCCCTGTACCATGTGATAGCAATCAGCCAATCACAAATGCATAAACGTATAGTCTGAGTTCTTGCACATGCTCAGTAGGACCTGGTGACTCAAAAAGTGTAAATATAAAAGAATGTGCACATTTTTTTAATGGAAGTAAATTGGAAGGTTGTTTAAAATTGCTGCTGTATCTGAATCATTAAAATTTAATTTTACCTGAGTGTCCCTTTTAACTTCTCTTAAAAATTTCAAAAAAACTCAAATCATAGGCACTAGAATCAAACTGAGACAGCTGCCTGAAGAACTTTTCTACCAAAGGCTGTTTTCGAAGAAGCAAAGGCTTTGTGAATCAAAAGCTTTAGGAAAGGAAATGGCAGAGGCTTTCTGACCTTTTCTGGAACCAGAAAGAATAACAAATAGACTAGAAGTCTTCCTGAAATCTTTAGTAGCCTCAACATAATATTTCAAAGCTCTTACTACATCCAAAGAATGTAAATACCTTTCTGGAAAATTCTTAGGATTAGGACACAAGGAAGGAACAATAATTTCCCTATTGATGTTGTTAGAATTCACAACCTTAGGCAAAAATGTAAGCGAAGTTCGCAAAACAGCTTTATGTTAATGGAAAATCAGATAAGGAGACTCACAGGAGACAATTCAGAAACTATTCTAGCAGAAGAGATAGCTAAAAGAATTTAAACTTTCCAAGAAAGTAGTTAATATCCAAAGAATGCATAGGCTCAAAAGGAGGAGCCGGCAAAATCTTTAAAACCAAATTGAGACTCTAAGGAGGAGAAATTGATTAAATAACAGGCTTGATACAAATCAAAGCCTGAACAAAACAGTGAATATCAGGAAGATTAGCAATCTTTCTATAAAATAAGACAGAGCAGAGAGAAGTATTTGCAGACAAATCTTTATCCAAACCATTCTGAAGAAACTGTAAAATCCTAGAAATTCTAAATGATTGCCAAGAATAATCATGAGTGGAAGACCATTAAATATAGGTTTTCCAAACCCTATGATAAATCTTCCTTGAAACAGACTTAGAAGCCTGTATCATAGTGTTAATTACTGAGTCAGAGAAACGTCTATGGCTAAGAACTAAGCGTTCAATTTCCATGCCTTCAAATTTAGAGATTTGAGATCCTGATGGAAAACTGGGCCTTGAGACAGAAAGTCTGGTCTTAAAGGAAGTGACCAAGGCTGGCAACTGGATATTTGGACAAGGTCCGCATACCAGAACCTGTGAGGCCATGCTGGTGCTATCAGAAACACATGAGATTGTTCCATTATGATCTTTCAGATCACTCCCAGAGGTGAAAAAATGTAAGCAGGTTGGTAAAACCATGGAAATGCTTGAACATTCATCAATTCCGCCCGAGGATCCCTGGACCTGCAGAGGTATCTGGGTAGTTTCTTGTTTAGACGAGAGGCCATCAGATCTATGTCTGGAGGACCCCACATCTGCACAATCTGATAGAACACATCTGGATGGAGAGACAACTCCCCAGATGTAGAATCTGACGGCTGAGATAATCCGCTTCCAAATTGTCTACACCTGGTATATTAATTGCAGTGATTAGACAAGAATTGGATTCCGCCCAAGAAAGTATTAGAGATACTTCTTTTATTGCTAGGGGGGGACTGCGAGTCCCCCCTTGATGATTGACATATGCCACTGTTGTGACATTGTCTGTTTGAATCCGAATATATGATTCTCTCTTTAATAAAGGTCAAGCCTGGAGAGCTCTGAAAATAGCACGGATTTCTAAGATATAGATTGGTAACCTCGCCTCTCGAGGATTCCAAATTCCTTGTGCTGTCAGAGACCCCCAAACACCTCCCAAACCTGAGAGCCATGCATCTGTTGTGATCACAGTCCAGGTAGGACAAACAAAGGAGGCCCCTTAAACAATAATGTGATGGTTTAACCACCAAGTCAGACAGGGTGGAGAGTTGGGATTTAAGTATATCAGTTGTGATATCTGAGTATAATCCCTGCACCATTGGTGCCACGTGCAAAACTCTAGAGGTCTCATATGAAAACAAGCAAAAATTATTGTGTCTGATGCTGCAATCATGAGACCTAAAACTTCCATGCACATAGCCACTAAAGAGAATGATAAGAGACTGAAGGTTTAGACAAGCTGAAACCAATCTCAAACATCTCTTTTCTGTTAGGGATAGAGTCATGGACACTGAATCTATCTGGAAATCTATTGAGCTAGTACCAAGATAACGTACAAATAAGGAAACACAGCAATACCCTGCTATCTGATTACAGATAGGACACCTAAAACTATTAAGAATATTCTTTGTACTGTTGCAAGGCCAAACAGAAGAGCGACACCTTGGTAACGATTGTTTAGAAAAGGGAACCTCAGAAAACGATAGTGATCTGGATGAATCGTATGTGAAGGTAAGCGTCCTTGCTGAACAAAAGGCAGAATAGTCCTTATAGTCACCATCTTGAAAGTTGGGACTCTTACAAAAAGATTTAAAGTTTTCAGATCCAAAATTGGTCTGAAAGAATTTTCCTTCATAGGTACAATGAATAAATTTGAATAAAAACCCCAATCCTTGTTCCTGCTGTGGAACTGGGACAATTACCCCTGAAAGTTTTAGATCTAAAACACATTTCAGAAAGACTTAAGCTTTTACTGGGTTTTTTGTTACATGGGTAAGAAAGAATCTTCCCAAAGGAAGTCTTATTTTGAATGCTATTCGACACCCCTAAGAAATTATATTCTGAGTCTGTCCAAACTCTTTGAAATAGCTTTAGTCTGACCCCTGCCAGAATAACTGGCTTGAGGGCTGCACCTTCATATAGGTTTAGGGGCATGATTTGGTTTCTTATAAGGCTTGGATTTATTCCAATTCGGAGATGGTCTCCTATTAGAGCCAGAGGCCTTAGGGGAAGGATTGGTTTTCTGTTCTCTATTCTGACGAAAGGAACACAAACGATTGGGATCTTTAAATTTACCCTTAGATATCTTGTCTTGGGGCAGAAAAAACTCCCTTACCCCCAGTAACAGTGGCTATAATAGAATCCGATTGTGAACCAAAAAGATTTTTACCTTGAAAAGAGAGAGATAATAATCTAGTTTTATGCACCATGTCAGCATTCCAAGATTGAAGCCATAAAGCTCTTCTAGTTAGAATGGCTAAAGACATGGATTTGACATTGATCTTCCTAACATCAAATATAGCATCACAAATAAAATAATTTGCATGTTGAAGTAAAACAATAATGTTAGATAATTCAGAATCTGAAGACAACTGCTGTGCTAAACTATCCAACCAAAATGTACAAGCAGCAGCAACATCAGCCATATATATGACATGTCTAAGAATATAGCCAGAATGTAAATATGCCCTTCTTGGATAAGATTCAAGCTTCCATTCTAAAGGATCTTTGGCTACAGGTAAAGGATACAAATTCTTAAACCTAGAAGAAGGGTTAAAAGAGGTACCAGGCTTAGACCATTCTTTAGCAATCACATTAGAGATAGGGTCAGGAATAGGAAATACTTCAGGAGCAATAACAGTAGTCTTAAATACAGGATTTAGACAATTACTAGCTTTATTATCAGGAGATTTAGACTCCTCAATACCCAAAGTAAACAAAACTTCCTTTTAAGAGAGAACAATATATTCTAACTTAAATCAAAAAGGTTTTTCTATATCAGTCTGACGTGGCATCCTCTGAATCAGAGGAGACCCCATCAGTAGAGGATACGTCAGTATGCTGAAGGTCAGAACTTAATTCACTAAGTTTAGGAAAATGTTGCAAAAACCTTTTTACATTTATTTGAAGGCAAAATAGCAGTCATTGCTTTCTTTATAGCTGTAGCAATAAAATCTTACATTTCTCCAGTAATGCTGTGTACATTTAGACTGAGATGGAATAACAGTGTGTGTATTTGTACTCCAATATATTTAACAACTTGTTAAATAAGAGCCACATAATAGAGCTGAATAATTTAGATCAGCTTAATTACAACATGCATACTTAGCTTTGTTAAATACCTGTTTAGGCAGCTAAAATCCTATGGTAACATCAGAGGCAGGTTCAGTTTGAGACATAATTGCAAAAAAAACTAAATTAGAAAAAAATAAAAATAAATTAATTCTGCAAATGTATATCCATGCTCCTATATATGATATATATATATATATATATATATATATATATATATATATATATATATATATATATATATAAATAACACAGGAATGGACCACACTCACAGACTGGACTGGGTACACATCCTAAGCCACAGCAAACTCCACAGCCCTGAACACTGACAGACAGCTGAAAAGTTCCCAGCAACCCCAGTTTTGCTTTTAAACATTACTGTGAATCTTCTGGCGAGTGCCAGCTTTTCTGTGTGTTGTGTTGATAATGTTTGTAATGCTTCCCTGCAGGCCTGTCACCCAGGCGGCTCTGGGGTTAACTGCCTGGGTTAGTGGGAACTTTGCAGCTGTCTGTCAGTGTTCAGGGCTGTGGAGTTTGCTGTGGCTTAGGATGTGCACCCAGTCCAGTCTGTGAGTGCGGTCCATTCCTGTGTTTTGTATTTACATAAGGGAGGTTACAAAAGCCTGTGTCACCCTGGGAGGTTCCCAGTTGGTTTGGAAGTATGCATTGTGTGGGTGCTGGTTTAGGGTCCCAGGAAGGGGGAGACCTTGTCGTGGTCCTGGGCTTGATCCTTTGGCGCCAAATATAACTGACTTCCCCCAGTTTTGCTTTTAAACATTACTGTGAATTTGCTGGCGAGTGCCAGGTTTTCTGTGTGTTGTGTGTGTGTGTATATATATATCAATATATATCACAGGCTTGAGATAATGGGAAACAGAGCGAAAAAAATAATAAAAAAATAAATAAAACTGATTTATAAAATGCTGCATGAAAGCTCTCTAAGTGTTTACTGAGAATACTGAATGAGCTGGGGGCAGAACTTTTAATGACAATTTTGGCGGGAAATGTTTGTCATCAAAAAAATGGCACACAATGATGACACGTCACCCTATGACATAAATAGCATCATCACATGCGCGACATGCAAAGCTGAAGAGGATTTCTAATACACCTATCACTCTTAAAAGCATGTAAGAATTTTAATTATATATACAAAAAATCTAAATGTACCAAAATAAAGCCTAATGGATACTTCTATTATAGCTGTATATAATGTAAATATCAACATTCCGTGAGACTAACATAATACTTAGCATCCTAATTTATAAATAAATTACTAGCTCCAAATAAAAAAACCTGTATGTTTCACAGACTCTACCACTTTGACAAATATTTAGCCACAAATAAAGTTGCTAAAAAAGAGCACTGAATTACTGACTCAAGGCATGTATACAAATAATAAATAACAACTTTACTTAAAAGTGCCCAATCCATAGCTGAGAGTGTCATATATAATAAAAGTATATACTGACCGTGTAAGACACCGATGTACGTATAGCAGACAGCCAAACCAGTACTGAAACATATCAGCAGAGGTAATAGTAGAGGAGTATGTCAATCTGTATAGGGAGGCAGCAGATGAATCCCCGCGACCGATTTACAGAGAGCCCTTGAATATATTTCCCATAGGCGAAAACATGGTATCATCAGTCAATACTCCCTTCACATCCCTCAGACAAACACTGTACTTAGAGAGAAACTGAGCTTCAATATGCTTAGAAGCGCCTTTCACAGAAGAAATCATGCTTCACCACCTTCTAAGAAGGCAAAGTTTGTAAAACTGAGATATGAGTTAGGTGGGAGGTGTATTTATAGGCATTTGAGGTTTGGGAAACTTTGCCCCCTTCTGGTAGGAATGTATATCCCATACGTCAGTAGCTCATGGACTCTAGTGTCGCAAGTTTAGTCATTTCCTGCGTCTTTATTGACGTTAGTTTATTTGGCACAAAGTCACGCTTGTTATTACGCAAGTTGCGTTATTTCTGGATGTTGTTTGGCGCCAAAAATTTTTTACTTTGCGTTCTGTGTCATACTTGGCGCCAAATATTTTTTGGGTTATATTACCCCACTTCCTTTATGCTTTCTGCTCTTTTTATATTCTAGAGGGCTATGTTGTTTGCTTTTCTGCTTATTTAGTATATGCATTTTTTCCCATTCCTGAAACTGCTATATGAGGAAATTGGATATTTTGTTTAAATGTTATTTTTTCTTTTACATTTTGCAAGATGTCTCAGTCTGATAGGAACCATGCTGCCTGAACACAGTTCTACCAAAGCTAAGTGTATCTGTTGTAAGCAAGCTGAGATTATGGCCTCTAGTTATCAACGTGTCTACTTACCTGCCTTCGCCGGCCCCAATACGCCCGCCTAAGCTCGCCTCACATCGCCGCCGCGGACCTGAATACGTTCGCCAAAGTTATCAAAAAAGCTGTCAAAAAGCCGCGCACCAAGTACGGGGCGATGAGCAGCGGACTGTGATAGTTATCACTCATCCGATCTCGCTGCTCTTCGGCTTTTTCCCAGCTTTATTGATAAGCTATCACTAAGCACCCACACTATACTGTTCTACCCCCTATACCGCCGCCCCTGGAGCCCCCCGCAACTAAATAAACCGCCGCTCCTAGACCCCGCCGCAAGTATAATAAATGTATTAACCCCTAAACCGCCGCTCCCGGACCCCGCCGCCACTATAATAAATGTATTAACCCCTAAACCGCTGCTCCCGGACCCGCCGCCACCTACATTATACCTATTAACCCCTATCCTGCCCCCCCTATACCGCCGCCACCTATAATAAATTTATTTTATTTTTTAAATTCTTTTTATTAAACAAGAGAGTTCATATACATGGTACATACTGATACAAGTACATTTTTGGTAAAGTCACTGCAGTTCATGACAACAACAGGGTATCTAAAGTGAAGAATTGCAGTGTGCAAATTATACAGATACTCTAGAAATAATGCAGAGAAGCAATATAAGTGTGAGATATGCCCATCCCATTATGTAAAAGCAGAGTTGTTTTGAGTCAAAAAGTCACCTGAAGCATTTCAAGCAACTAAGATTGGTGGGATGTTGAGGATTGCTTGAACTCCTTGTGTTTTTCTGAAATAACAAACCAAACACACAAACAAACAAATAAACCAACAAACAGGGGGCAAACATTTCTATAAAAAATTATACTGAGAGTGAGCCTTAGCATGAGTAGCAGTCTATTTGTGTATCACCCAGGTCTACATGTATAGGAGAGTTTTATAACATATGAAGTAGCGAGGCGTGCTTCCTGACATAACTGGTCTATGTAAACTAGTGATGCGATCTATGTTATCAGTATTGGAAGCCTAGAGTTACTTAGAATAGTCACTTGCAAAAATAGCATGGGCGTTGAATATCACCATTGGGTTAGGTTTTGTGGTAGTGTGCGTTAATCAATTAAATGGCACTAGTGGGTCTCACTCTTATAACCTTGATCAAACAAATAAACAAAATAAAACACAAATAGAACCGCAACATCTGAGACAGTATACAGACCTTACCTCTATTTGAGAACAAGGGTTGTAGCTGTGGGTTACAGGTATAAAGTTGAGTTACTATGGTTGCTATTCTACAAAATTACATTGTGTGGCTCTAAGTTTTAATTGTGAAGGTTAATACGTTTTCACTAGACCAGCCTGCATTCAGGGAACATATGATCTTATTAGCCGCTATAGTGAGATAAGTAGATAATATACTTGCTATAGTGTATGAGCATGAGGTATTTAATATGATTTTCATTTCGAATGGCTTATAAGGTATACAAGACCAGTATATAGATGTGTGCTTCATAAGAGCAGGTCCGAGAACTTAGAATAGGAAGTGAGGAAATTAAGGTAAGTTAAATTAAGAGAGGACGTTAGCGCCAAAATGTAAGGGAGGGCTAGACTACTACGTAGATGGTTTTTAACATTGCTTTAGTCTCATACACAGAGTTAGAAATAAAAACATCAGTATTGAGCACATCTAGGGTACTAATGAATATACCATGACAGGGGTTGGACAGACCGGGGGGCTCAGATGAAAGAACAAACCCTGTCTCTTGCCACATTTATATAAAAAATAAGGATAGGGGAAAGCGGCAGGTCAACATCTCAATACCCTACAAAAACTCAAAAGGTCCCAGTGCATAGAAATATAGCGATCAAACTGACTATATCTGAATTAACTATAGCTTTGTGAGTAAGGGTAATTATCTGTCGCTAGACACATTGCTTGTGTTGCCAACTATATACAAAGGACACAAGAACAAAAAATAAACATAATAGCATTGTTACCAGAGTTAGCAGAAACCAAAGTGCAGGCAAATACACATCGCAATATTATGTGTAATATCTACCTGGGGAGCATTTTAAACTGAAAAAAATAAAACAGCATTAGAATTGTGTAGCAGTCTTTTGTTTGCGGCAAGTAAAGTCTACACTCTGAAGTTCTAAGGGAGTGTCATTAGGAGCAAGAGGATGACAGTTCAGCCGATTCCAGTAGATAAGCGAGTTCTATGGGTAAATAGTATTATGTCTTCCATGTGCCTCAGGAACATAAGCATAGCCACCACTGAGCCCATTCCCCGGACTGATCCAATGCCCTGCCGCAGACACATACCATGGCAGCATGCACCCCCCAGCAACTCTTGAGCGAGCATGAGTGTGTCAAAGTTATGTTGCAGTAAAGGCATAGTGCCCGCCGCCACGATGCTCCGCTCTGACACTGCATCCCCTGCGCCCCTGCTGACTTCCTCCGCTCTTACTTGTGGTTTACAGCAGAGGTTCTGTATGTTTAGCAAGTCAGTGCTCAGTGGAAATGGGCCACACAGCTGTGACCGTATCTGTCGCCCCTGCGGTCTCTTCACATGCTCTGGCTGGTATATCCCTGGGGCCGCACCGACTCTCAGATTCAAGCACGTGGGTGATATCTCAGTTTTCAATGTCGCTGCCTCCCCCCCAGTCTGTGAAGGAGCTGCGGTCATGAGGCTGTTATCCGCCCCCTCGGCATGGGGCATAGTGGCGGTTGCCAAAAACTGTGGGGCAAGTCCAAGCCGATCGGGTACAGGTTTCTTAGGGCGGGAAGACTGCTCCGGTATCTTCACCATTGCGTGGAGATCCATGCAGGATGATAGTAGTCTGTCCAGTTTAGGCAGGAGCATGGCCTTCACCTCAGCAAAGATGCAGTTGCTAGGCTCTGTTTCTTCAACGATAGGCAATTCCATTGCAGGAGGTTGGGTGGTGATACAGCACTATGTATAGCTTGTCAACAGGACATATGCTACAGTGCCAGATGGCCTTCTTAGCCTTATGCTACGACCGGGGGCTAGGGCTGATGGAATGCCCTGCACAATTAAAGTATCGACTGGCGATGACCAGAGTAGAGTCTCCCAGTAAGATATATGCTGTGGGGGTCTGGATGGTCTCTAGATATTCCGGAAAAAGCTACTTATTTAGCTGATATTGGCAGCGCTGTTGTAGCTTGCTTCCATCCAGATGTCCCGCCCACCGGAAGTCCTATAATAAATTTATTAACCCCTATCCTGCGGATCCCGTACCCCGCCACAACTAAATAAATTGTTTAACCCCTAAACCGCCGCTCCCGGACCCCGCCGCCACCTATATTAAACGTATTAACCCCTAATCTGCTCCCCCTACACCGTTGCCACCTATAATAAATTTATCAACCCCTATCCTGCCCCCCCCCACACCGCCGTAACCTATAATAAAATTATTAACCCCTAAACCCTAACCCTTACACCCCCCTAACTTAAATATTAATTAAATAAATCTAAATAAAATTACTATTATTAACTAAATTATTCCTAGTTAAAACTAAATACTTACCTATAAAATAAACCCTAATATAGCTACAATGTAATTAATAATTACATTGTAGCTATTTTAGGATTTATATTTATTTTACAGGTAACTTTGTATTTATTTTAACTAGGTAGAATAGTTATTAAATAGTTATTAACTATTTAATAACTACCTAGCTAAAATAATTACAAAATTACCTGTAAAATAAATCCTAACCTAAGTTACAATTAAACATAACACTACACTATCATTAAATAAATTAAATTAATTAACTACAAATTCAGCTTGCATTCTATTGGCTGATCGGAACAGCCAATAGAATGCGAGCTCAATCTGATTGGATCAGCCAATCGGATTGAACTTGAATCTGATTGGCTGATTGCATCAGCCAATCAGATTTTTCCTACCTTAATTCAGATTGGCTGATAGAATCCTATCAGCCAATTGGTATTCGAGGGACGCCATCTTGGATGACGTCACTTAAAGGAATATCCATTCGTCGGGTAGGCGTCGTTGGAAGAGGATGGCTCCGCGTCGGCTCGTTTGAAGAAGGCTCCGCTCCGGATGGATGAAGATTGAAGACGCCGCATGGATGAATACTTCTATCGGATGGAAGACCTCTTCAGTGCCCCTTGGATGATGACTTTGGCCGCTGCGGATGTCCTCTTCTGTTCCATTGGTGGTCGGCTGGCTGAAGACGACTCAAGGTAGGGAGATCTTCAGGGGGTTAGTGTTAGGTTTTTTTAAGGGGGGTTTGGGTGGGTTAGAGTAGGGGTATGTGGGTGGTGGGTTTTAATGTTGGGGGGGGTTCTATTTTTTTTTTACATGCAAAAGAGCTGATTACTTTGGGGCATGCCCCGCAAAAGGCCCTTTTAAGGGCTGGTAAGGTAATAGAGCTGTTAACTTTTGTAATTTAGAATAGGGTAGGGCATTTTTTTATTTTGGGGGGCTTTGTTATTTTATTAGGGGGCTTAGATTAGGTGTAATTAGATTAAAAATCCTGTAATATTTTTTTATTTTTTGTACTTTAGTTTGTTTATTTAATTGTATTTAATTGTAGGTATTTGTAGTTAATTAATTTAATTTATTTAATGATAGTGTAGTGTTAGGTTTAATTGTAACTTAGGTTAGGATTTATTTTACAGGTAAATTTGTATTTCTTTTAGCTAGGTAGTTATTAAATAGTTAATAACTATTTAATAACTATTCTACCTAGTTAAAATAAATACAAAGTTACCTGTAAAATAAATATAAATCCTAAAATAGCTACAATGTAATTATTAATTACATTGTAGCTACCTTAGGGTTTATTTTACAGGTAAGTATTTATTTTTAAATAGGAATAATTTATTTAATGATAGTATAGTGTTAGGTGTAATTGTAACTTAGGTTAGTTTTTATTTTACATGTACCTTTGTATTTATTTTATCTATGTAGCTATTAAATAGTTAATAACCATTTAATAGCTTTTGTACCTAGTTAAAATAAATTGAAATTTGCCTGTAAAACAAAAATAAATCCTAAAATAGCTACAATATAATTATTAGTTCAATTGTAGCTATATTAGGGTTTATTTTAAAAGTAAGTATTTAGTTTTAAATAGGATTAATTTATTTAATAAGAATAATATTTATTTAGATGTATTTAATTAATATTTAAGTTAGGGGGGGTGTTAGGGTTAGACTTAGGTTTAAGGGTTAATAATTTTATTATAGTGGCGGCGGTGTAGGGGGGGCAGGATAGGGGTTAATACATTTATTATAGGTGGCGGCGGTGTAGAGGGGGCAGGATAGGGGTTAATAGGTATTATGTAGGTGGCAGCGGGGTCCTGGAGCGGCGGTTTAGGGGTTAACATATTTATTATAGTTGTGGCGGGGTCCGGTAGCGGCGGTTTAGGGGTTAACATATTTATTATAGTTGCGGCGGGGTCCGGGAGCGGCGGTTTAGGGGTTAATACAATTATTTAGTTGCGGCGGTGTAGGGGGGGCAGATTAGGGGTGTTTAGACTCGGGATACATGTTAGGGTGTTAGGTGTACAAACTTCCCATAGGAATCAATGGGATGTCGGGCAGCAGCGAACATGAGCTTTCGCTATGGTCAGACTCCCATTGATTCCTATGGGATCCGCCACCTCCAGGGCGGCGGATTGAAAACCAGGTACGCTGGCCCGGAATAGTGGCGAGCGTACCTGCTAGTTTTTTGATAACTCCCAAAAGTAGTCAGATTGTGCCGAACTTGCGTTCGGAGCATCTGGAGTGACGTAAGAATCGATCTGTGTCAGACTGAGTCCGGCGGATCAAAGCTTATGTCACTATATTCTACTTTTGCCGGGCTGTAGTGCTTGATAACTACAGCGAATCAGCCTCGCCACAAATACGCTGCGGAATTCCAGCGTATTTGAGGTTGACGGCTTGATAACTAGAGGCCTATATCTCCGGCTATATTATGTAACAAATGTCATGATAAGCTTTTGCATGCGATAATGTTTCTATTAGTACTAGTACAGCACCTGTTGTTGCCTCAACATCTAATGTACATGATATCCCTGTTGATATGAAAAATCATATTGCTGATGCAATACAGAAGGCTATGTCTGCTATTCCACCTTCTAATAAACGTAAAAAATCTTTTAAAACTTCTCATAAAACTAATGAAATTTGTGATGACCGACAACATACTGAAATGTCCTCCTCTGAAAAGGATCTCTCTGGTTCAGAAGATCCTACTTCAGAAATTGAAATTGATAAATCTTCTTATCTTTTTAAGATTAAATATATTCAGTCTTTGTTGAAAGAAGTATTGGTTACTTTGGGTATTGAGGAGTATGATCCTCTTGATAACAAAACCAGTAAACGTTTAAATTCTGTTTTTAAACCTTTTGTGATTACTCCTGAGGTTTTTCCTGTTCCAGATGCGGTTTCTGATGTGATTGCTAAGGAATGGTCTAAGCCTGGTGCTTATTTTAATCCTCCTTCTAGGTTTAAGAAGTTATATCCTTTACCAGTGGCTAATTTTAGAGTTTTGGGGAAAAATTCCTAAGGTTGATGGGACTATTTCTCCTCTTGCCAAACGTACTACTATTCCTATGGAAGATAGTACTTCTTTTAAGAATCCTTTAGATAGGAAGATTGAATCTTATCTAAGGAAAGCTTTATTTACATTCTGGCTATATTCTCAGGCCTGCCATTTCTTTGGCTGATGTTGCGGCTGCATCAACTTTTTGGTTGGATAGCTTAGCACATCAGGAAACAGATTCTGATTTGTCTAGCATTGTTCGTTTGCTTCAACATGCTAATCATTTTATCTGTGATGCTATTTTTGATATCATCAAGATTGATGTTAAATCTATGTCTTTAGCTATTCTAGCTAGAAGAGCCTTATGGCTTAAATCATGGAATGCTGACATGGTATCTAAATCTAGATTACTATCTCTAACTTTCCAGGGTAATAATTTATTTGGTTCTCAGTTGGATTCTATTATTTCCACTATCACTGGGGGGAAGGGAGTTTTTTTGCCCCAAGATAAAAGTCTAAGGGTAAATTTAAAGCTTCTATCGGTTTCGTTCCTTTCGTCAGAATAGAGAACAGAAAACCACTCCTTTCCCTAAGGACTCTGGTTCCAATTGGAAGCCATCTTCAAGTTGGAATAAATCCAAGCCTTATAAGAAGCCAAAGCCAGCCCCTAAGACTGCATGAAGGTGCGGCCCTCAATCTAGTTCAATTGGTGGGGGACAGATTGAAATTATTTCAAAACATTTGGGCAGATTCTGTTCAGCATCAGTGGATTCAGATAATTGTCTCTCAAGGGTATCGAATAGGTTTCAGAATAAGACCTCCTGTGAGAAGATTCTTTCTCTCTCATGTTCCAACAAATCCTGTAAAAGCTCAGGCTTTTCTGAAGTGTGTTTCAGATCTGGAGCTTTCAGGGGTGATTACACCAGTTCCGCTTCAGAAACAGGGTCTGGGTTTTTATTCAAATCTATTAATTGTCCCAAAGAAAGAAAATTAATTCAGACCAGTTCTGGATCTGAAGTTTTTGAATCGTTTTGTAAGGGTCCTCACCCTGACATATAAAGCTCTCAACTGCACTGCTCCCCCCTACATCTCAGAACTTGTCTCTAGATACTTTCCCTCCCGTCCCTTTCGATCAGCTCAGGATCTCCTCCTCTCTTGTTACTTCCTCACATTCCCGTTTACAGGACTTCTCCAGACTAGCCCCCATCTTGTGGAATTCCCTGCCTCGCTCCATAAGACTCTCCCCTAGTTTTAACAGCTTCAAGCACTCCCTAAAAACTCTACTTTTCAGGGATGCATACAACCAACACTAACCTTTCCCAACTCCATTGCCTTCCCCTTGAACCCATTAGAATGTAAGCCTATGGGCCCAGCTGTTTACAGATCGCTTCATAAGAGCCGACTACAACAGTGAAACTCTCGGCAGGGCCCTCTACCCACTTGACCCCTACAAAAGCTATCCTGTACACCGACTATGTTTACAGCGCTGCGGAATCTGTTGGCGCTCTACAAATACCTGATAATAATAAGGGTCCCAACTTTCAAGATGGTGACCCAAAAGGCAGAACATTTTTTAATTTTCTGCGATGAGAATTAATTTTTTTAATGAAAATGTTTCTGGAGTGTCTCTAAGGAGCTGGTGTTGCTGTGTTTGTTGCCCTTACTCGGTGTGCATGAGGACAGGTTCATGTACAGCCTCGCTAATGTCTGCTGTACATTCCCACAGTGTCCGTCTGCCTGGGAACCTGCTCTACTGTACTGTTGGGGTCTATATGCTTATTTTGGAGGGGCTGCTGCTCCATGCTTATACTGCTGATGTATAATATATGCTTCCTATAGGATGGCACATAGATATATATATATATATATATATATATATTGAAATAAACACTCACTGGACTTCAGCCAACTGTGACAAAAAATACTGTTCTTTATTGTGACGTTTTGGGACACAAACAGTCTCTTCCTCTGTTTGTGTCCCGAAATGTCACAATAAAGAACAGTATTTTTTGGGAGTTATTTTCCCAGTAAGGGAGCAGGGTCTAGGATTCTATTCAAATCTGTTTGTGGTTCCCAAAAAAGAGGGAACTTTTTGACCCATTTTAGACCTAAAGTGTCAAAACAAATTTTTTTTTTTTTTTATTTTTTTTTTAAATTTTTATTTATAACCAACACATGGTACAGTGATAAAAAGCATATCCGTGACGCACCACGCAGGGTGCAGTAAAATAACATAAGAATAACAAAGCAATTTGGTATACATCTGTATATTTTTACCAGATATAGTAACACGCATTGTTCACATTCATTTTGAGAACTGCAAAAGATGTATATGAGTTGGAAAGTGTTCTAACATATGTATTCCCTTGCACCATGATGTTGGGATTTTATTATTTTTGTAAGCAAACAAACCGACCTAAACCTAATTTAACATAAAATACAAACACACAAACCAAACAAGCAGACTAACCCATTCACACAAATAAGGAGTAAGTAGCCTCTCCATGTAGGTGTTGAGCCGTACAACATAAGTAATCTACTGTACAGTGCCCCATTTCACGTTAGTAGCCAAATTTCCAGAGGCATGGGATAACAAGTTAGGTTACTAAGCAGCTTATATATGTGCCTGGACTATGTGGAGCTCTAATAAGCATACAAATTCATGATGGATTCTATGTTGTTAGTATGACATTGGAGTCATTTCGATAGGTTACATAATAGTAGACATGTTTAGAGTAATAGTGTTCTTGGGAAACATGGAAGGGACATGGAGATTCAAAATGATATTCACTTTTCAGGAATAAGGGTTTTCGGGAGTTGATAAATGTGCACCAAGAGCAGATATACTTTGTCCCTAGGAGGACAGCTAAAAATAAATGAATAATAATAAAAATGAGGCAATGAGAACTAAGTGTCGCACAAGCATACACGCACATAACATAACATAGCCCAACTTAGAAAGCAAGTCCTAGTGGTTGCTGCCCAACAGATAAGCATATTTGATGGAATTGAGCGGCTATATGTTGGCAGTCAAATATGTTGGGCATATTACCATGGTCTAGAGGCTAAGCGAGGAAGGCATTTCTAATATTTTGCAGCGTATCGTCAAACATGTTTCACATCAATACGTCACGCAGGGCGAAACCTTGTACAATACACAATGAGATGGGTAAAACCTGAACAAGATTGTGTTGATGCAGGAGTTTCAAATTTCAATTACTGATCTTATGATTAGTTTCTGTGGGATAACTGTATACATCATTGGGGTTTGTATCTTGCAACCTATCATACCTAAACTAAAACAACAATCTAAACTAAAATAAAACAAAACTAATCCCTTAACTTCTTGCGCTAATACCTTGGACATGCAGAGCACCTTGTGAGACCAATGAAAAGCACTTCACTAACCTGAGATACCATGTAATCTATAAAGTGTTGGCCAGTAAAGACAGCTAGGTGGGCCACTCCCACACTCCAAAAAGTGGTTGCATAAATATTTTGTATGGTGATTAATTAACAACCAGCTTCTTTTTTTTTAAGGATCTAAAATTAGGGCTGATAGTCGTAAGTACGGTGGTGAGGTGATTACCATGAAGTCAGTGTAGGAGTTGGCCAAGTAAGTGCCTCCAAGTTATGATGCTGTGTTAAGAGAGAGGCAGCCTAGGCCTTTCCCTAGTCAGAGGCTTTGCGCTAATTCAAAAAGGGTGCTTAAAGACTTTTAGGACCTTTAGGACACTGAGATATCGAGATTAGTTCAAAATAGTGTGGTGGTGTCTTAATTTGCTTTTGTTATTGTCAGTAATCAAGTGGCTGTCGCAGAGGATGGGCATATGATAAGTAAATAATTTTCATAAGAGGCGTTCAAAAGTTGCACAGAGTTTACGGCAAATATTGCAAGCTAAGCAGGTGATCTGTAGCCAAAGAGAAAATGCGGCATGTATTTCAAGAATATGAGCAGTATTGGCTGATTTCATAACTACATTACCAAGGATTTCTCGCCGTTAGTCTCTTAGACCCTCTAATTTTTAAACTTAATTAAACTAAACCTACATCAAATTAACAAATAGTAATAAAACATAAAGCAAACAAACAAATAGACCACACAGAGGTACCCAATTCTACTCTAAGGGTAGCAGTTACATGTAAGCAGGGAGACCGGACACTTTCGGTCGAAGAGATTGTAATAAACATATAATATTGTTAGTATAGTTAGTGGGGAGGTCAGAGTGGATAAGTGGATGATCCGGCTTTCCCAATGCCATGTATCAGTTAATGAATTTCTTGCAGGGATGAATAAGTCAGTTTAGATAGATAACTATTAGTTCTAACATTTATGACATAGAATAACAGTTATATAACAGTAGCAAGTGTTTAGCACATAGAGACAGTTATAGGGCTTAAAGTAAACATGATAGTCTTGCTACCATAATTAGAGATACACATCGCAATATTCCATGCACTATCCAACTAACTAGGGAGCATTTTAAACTAAGATTTAAAGGTGTTATTAGAAGCAAAGGGATGGCAACTCACCCGATTCCAGTACAAAGGCGATGTTCATGTTGCCTGGAGTTCAGAGAAAGCAGCAGCATCAAACTCAGGGCGACTTCCCCAGACTGCTGCGTACAGGATAGAATAGGTTGCCTAGGTTGTGGTGTGTCCAGGGAGTTAAGCCGCAGCGTCTCCCCCTCGCCACACAGGAAGATCGGTGATTGACCGGCACAGTCCCCTTGCCTAGTGCCACTGCTAGCTGATGTTTCCGTGTGACGTTGAAGGGAACTCATCGGATCATAGAAAAGTAAGGCCTGCAGCAGCGTCTCTAAGTCCGAACAGTGTGGCTGAGCTGCAAGCATGACAGCTGGGTCTACCTGCATCCCACAATGTGGCATCACTCCCCCCATGTCCGTTTTACATGCAGTCCAGGGTCGGTGCTCCACAGGGCGGGTTACCAGTTTGTCATTCAGTACCATAGTAGGAGTGTGGATAGGTTCCCAGGGCTGATCGTGTATCCATGAGCCCTCACTTTCTGGGGCTTGCGGTTCTGGAGCAGGGCATTTTGCTTGGCGATCCGGCTCTGTAAAATGTTGTCGCCCAGCAGTATGGGCCAGCTGTATTAGTTTCTCACAGCTGTTAAGTAGGTGGTCAAATTTGGGTGCAAAGGTGGCTAACAGTGTCTCAGCAAGATCTCTCTTTGTAGTCGTTGCCACGTGGGCAGTGAAAGCCGGCACAGGCATGATACGACCACAGTGGGTGTTATAATGTTAGTATGGGGTGCAGCCACTGTGTTAGCATGAATCAGGATTCCAGTATCAGCTGTAGATCAGTTTTAACAGTGTCCGATTCAGCTGAACTGATGCGCCAACATGGCGGACCACGAGGGTTTCTTGAGTTGCTCCCGGGGGCTAGGGCCGGTGTAATGCCCTGCACTTTCGAAAAGTCGGCTAGCGATGACAGTTTCCAAGTCTCCTAGCAAGACACTTAATGTGGGGAGCTGGATGGCGGTGTAAAAGTGAGAAATAAACGTTATTTGTAGCTCCGACATGCAGAGCTCCCAGCACTTGCTTCCACCCAGCAGTCCCGCCCACCGGAAGTCCTCCAAAACAAATTTTTAATTCGTCCCATTCTTCCTTTGGTCCAAGAGGGTCTGTTGATGATGACCATAGACCTGAAGGAAGCGTGTCTTCATGTTCCTATCCACAGGGATCATCACAAGTTCCTGAGATTCGCTTTTCTAGACAAGCACTTTTAATTTTTTGCTCTTCCGTTTGGCCTTGCCACAGCTCCCAGAATTTTCAAAAAGGTTCTGGGGGCTCTCTTGGCAGTTGTCAGGTCTCAGGGAATTGCGGTGGCGCCTTACCTGGACAATATATTGGTTCAAGCGCTATCTTTTCAACTAGCAAACTCTCATACAGAGATCTTGTTGTCTTTTCTACGTTCCCACGGATTGAAACTGAATTTGGAGAAGCGTTCCCTTTTTCCAGCTTCAAGGGTGTGCTTTTTAGGAACCATCATAGATTCCCCATCTATGAAGATTTTTCTGACGGAGGTCAGATAATCCAAACTTCTCTCCTCTTGCCTCTCTCTCTCCAGTATACTATTCGGCCATCATTGGCTCAATGCATGGAGGTAATTGGTCTGATGGTCGCTTCCATGGACATGATTTCCTTTGCTTGATTCCATTTGAGAGCTCTACAATTATGCATGCTCAGACAATGGAACGGAGACTATTCGGATCTGTCTCAGAGGATATATCTGGACAGTTGACAGGACTCTCGTGGTCGATTTCTCAGGATCATCTGTCTCAGGGCCATGCTTCCGGAGACCCTCCTGGGTGATTGTGACCACGGACACCAGCCTGCTAGGCTTGGGAGCAGTCTGGGATTCGTTAAAGTCTCAGAGCCTATGGACTCGGGAGGAGTCTTCTCTCCCCATAAACATATTGGAGTTGAGAGCTATCTTCAATGCCCTGATGGCTTGGCCTCAGTTGTCCTTAGCCCAGTTTATCAGATTCCAGTCGGACAACATCACCTCAGTGGCTTACATCAACCACCAGGGAGGAACTCAGTGTTCCTTGGTTATGAAGGAAGTGGCTCGGATTATTCAGTGGGTGGAAGCTCACGATTGTCTTATCTGCCATCCACATTCCAGGAGTGGACAACTCGAAGGCGGATTTTCTGAGCATACAGACCTTTTCATCCCGGGGAGTGGGCTCTCCATCCAGAGGTGTTCTCCAGGTTAACCCTCAAGTGGGGGTGCCGGAGTTGGATCTGATGGCGTCTCGGCAGAACGCCAAGCTTTCAAGGTACGGTTCAAGGTCAAGAGATCCTCAGGCCACCCTGATAGATGCTCTGGCGGTTCCTTGGGATTTCGGTCTGGCATACCTGTTTCCTCCGTTTGCTCTCCTTCCACGAGTTATTGCTCGTATCAAACAGGAGAGAGCATCTGTAATTCTGATAGCTCCTGCATGGCCTCGCAGGATCTGTTTTGCAGACCTGGTGAGGATGTCTTCTCTTCCACCTTGGAGATTACCTCTGAGGAAGAACTTCTAACTCAGGGTCCTTTCCTCCATCCAAACCTAGTTTCTCTGAAGCTGACTGCATGGATATTGAACGCTTAGTTCTAGCTTAACTTTTTTTTTTTTAGTCTGTTATTGATACCATGCTTCAGGCTCGCAAGCCTGTCACTCGTAAAATTTACCATAAGGTATGGCGCAAATACCTATATTGGTGTGAATCGAAGGGCTTCTCTTGGAGTAGGGTCAGGATTCCTAGGATTTTTTCTCTTCTCCAGGAAGGTCTGGAAGAAGGGTCGTCAGTCAGTTCTCTGAAAGGTCAGATTTTTGCATTATCTATTCTTTTACATAAGCCTCTGGCGGATGTGCCAGATGTTCAATCCTTTTGTCAAGCCCTGGTTAGAATCAGGCCTGTTTTTAAACCTGTTGCTCCTCCTTGGAGCCTTAACCTAGCTCTTAGCATTTTGCAAGCAGGCTCTGTTTGAGCCCATGCATTCTGTAGATATTAAGTTATCTTGGAAAGTTTTGTTTTTTATCGCTATTTCTTCTGCTCGCAGAGTTTCTGAACTCTCGGCTCTGCAGTGCGATTCGCCTTACCTTATTTTTCATGCGATTAACGCGGTTCTTCATACTAAATTGGGGTTTCTCCCTAAGGTGGTTTTGGATAGAAATATTAATCAGGAAATTGTTGTTCCTTCTCTGTCCTAATCCTTCTTCTCAAAAGGAACGTCTGTTGCATAACTTGGATGTTGTGCGCGCTCTAACATTCTACATACAGGCTACTAAGGATTTTCGCCAGTCTTCTGCCCTGTTTGTTTGTTTCTCAGAAAAGTGTAAGGGTCAGAAGGCTACTTCTCTTTCCCTCTGGTTGAGAAGTATGATTCGTTTTGCCTATGATTCTGCTGGTCAGCAGCCTCCTGAGAGAATTACGGCTCATTCCACTAGGGCTGTCTCCTTCTTCTTGGGCTTTCAAAAATGAAGCTTCTGTGGAATAGGTCTGCAAGGCGGCAACATGGTCCTCTCTGCTTACTTTTTCCAAATTTTCCAAATTTGATACTATTGCCTCGGCTAAGGCTTCTTTTGAGAGAAAGGTTCTTCAAGTGGTGGTGCCTTCTGTTTAGGTCTATATGTCTTGTTCTCCCTCCCTGTTTATTCCGTGTCCTCTACCTTGGGTGATGGTTCCCACTAGTAATTGGAATGACGTTGTGGACTCGCCATGTCTTAGGAAAGAAAATAAAATGTATGCTTACCTGTTAAATTTCTTTCTTTCCGGACATGGAGAGTCCACGACCCCACCCTTTAGATTAGACAGTAATTTTTACTAAACCTTAGGCACCTCTACACCTTTGTGTTATCTTCTTTTTCCATTTCCCTTCAGCTGAATGACTGGGGGTTATGGGTAAGGGAAGTGACACTTAACAGCTTTTCTGGGGTGCTCTTTGCCTCCTCCTGCTGGCCAGGAGTGAATATCCCACTAGTAATTGGAATGACGTTGTGGACTTTTCATATCTGGAAAGAAAGAAATTTATCAGGTAAGAATAAATTTTGTTTTTACAAATGTGTGCTAAAAGCAACCACTAGATGAAGCTGGTTTGCAAGAAATCACATACAAATCAATGTACAGCCACATCTGAGGATTTTTTTTTTTTATCAAAAAGTCGCATTCTCCCACGATTTGAATTCATGGTTAATCCCATCACGCAATTAATCGTGCAGCCCTAATAAATATATATATATATATATATATATATATATATATATATGTATATGTATATATATACAGTATATATATATATATATATATATATATGTGTATATATATATATGTGTATATATATATATATATATACACAGTATATATATATATATATATATATATATATATATATATATATATATATATACAGGGAGTGCAGAATTATTAGGCAAATGAGTATTTTGACCACATCATCCTCTTTATGCATGTTGTCTTACTCCAAGCTGTATAGGCTCGAAAGCCTACTACCAATTAAGCATATTAGGTGATGTGCATCTCTGTAATGAGAAGGGGTGTGGTCTAATGACATCAACACCTTATATCAGGTGTGCATAATTATTAGGCAACTTCCTTTCCTTTGGCAAAATGGGTCAAAAGTCAAAAATAGTGAGATATCTTGCAGAGGGATGCAGCACTCTTAAAATTGCAAAGCTTCTGAAGCGTGATCATCGAACAATCAAGCGTTTCATTCAAAATAGTCAACAGGGTCGCAAGAAGCGTGTGGAAAAACCAAGACGCAAAATAACTGCCCATGAACTGAGAAAAGTCAAGCGTGCAGCTACCAAGATGCCACTTGCCACCAGTTTGGCCATATTTCAGAGCTGCAACATCACTGGAGTGCCCAAAAGCACAAGGTGTGCAATACTCAGAGACATGGCCAAGGTAAGAAAGGCTGAAAGACGACCACCACTGAACAAGACACACAAGCTGAAACGTCAAGACTGGGCCAAGAAATATCTCAAGACTGATTTTTCTAAGGTTTTATGGACTGATGAAATGAGAGTGAGTCTTGATGGGCCAGATGGATGGGCCCGTGGCTGGATTGGTAAAGGGCAGAGAGCTCCAGTCCGACTCAGACGCCAGCAAGGTGGAGGTGGAGTACTGGTTTGGGCTGGTATCATCAAAGATGAGCTTGTGGGGCCTTTTCGGGTTGAGGATGGAGTCAAGCTCAACTCCCAGTCCTACTGCCAGTTTCTGGAAGACACCTTCTTCAAGCAGTGGTACAGGAAGAAGTCTGCATCCTTCAAGAAAAACATGATTTTCATGCAGGACAATGCTCCATCACACGCGTCCAAGTACTCCACAGCGTGGCTGGCAAGAAAGGGTATAAAAGAAGAAAATCTAATGACATGGCCTCCTTGTTCACCTGATCTGAACCCCATTGAGAACCTGTGGTCCATCATCAAATGTGAGATTTACAAGGAGGGAAAACAGTACACCTCTCTGAACAGTGTCTGGGAGGCTGTGGTTGCTGCTGCACGCAATGTTGATGGTAAACAGATCAAAACACTGACAGAATCCATAGATGGCAGGCTTTTGAGTGTCCTTGCAAAGAAAGGTGGCTATATTGGTCACTGATTTGTTTTTGTTTTGTTTTTGAATGTCAGAAATGTATATTTGTGAATGTTGAGATGTTATATTGGTTTCACTGGTAAAAATAAATAATTGAAATGGGTATATATTTGTTTTTTGTTAAGTTGCCTAATAATTATGCACAGTAATAGTCAACTGCACACACAGATATCCCCCTAAAATAGCTATAACTAAAAACAAACTAAAAACTACTTCCAAAACTATTCAGCTTTGATATTAATGAGTTTTCTTTCATGTAATTAGCAAAAGTCCATGAGCTAGTGACGTATGGGATATACATTCCTACCAGGAGGGGCAAAGTTTCCCAAACCTTAAAATGCCTATAAATACACCCCTCACCACACCCACAATTCAGTTTTACAAACTTTGCCTCCGATGGAGGTGGTGAAGTAAGTTTGTGCTAGATTCTACGTTGATATGCGCTCCGCAGCAAGTTGGAGCCCGGTTTTCCTCTCAGCGTGCAGTGAATGTCAGAGGGATGTGAGGAGAGTATTGCCTATTTGAATGCAGTGATCTCCTTCTACGGGGTCTATTTCATAGGTTCTCTGTTATCGGTCGTAGAGATTCATCTCTTACCTCCCTTTTCAGATCGACGATATACTCTTATATATACCATTACCTCTGCTGATTCTCGTTTCAGTACTGGTTTGGCTTTCTACAAACATGTAGATGAGTGTCCTGGGGTAAGTAAATCTTATTTTCTGTGACACTCTAAGCTATGGTTGGGCACTTTGTTTATAAAGTTCTAAATATATGTATTCAAACATTTATTTGCCTTGACTCAGAATGTTCAACATTCCTTATTTTTCAGACAGTCAGTTTCATATTTGGGATAAATGCATTTGTTTCAATCATTTTTTCTTACCTTAAAAATTTGACTTTTTCCCTGTGGGCTGTTAGGCTCGCGGGGGCAGAAAATGCTTCATTTTATTGCGTCATTCTTGGCGCGGACTTTTTTGGCGCAAAATTTTTTATTTCCTGTTTCCGGCGTCATACGTGTCGCCGGAAGTTGCGTCATTTTTTGACGTTTTTTGCGTCAAAAATGTCGGCGTTCCGGATGTGGCGTCATTTTTGGCGCCAAAAGCATTTAGGCGCCAAATAATGTGGGCGTCTTTTTTGGCGCTAAAAAAATATGGGCGTCATTTTTGTCTCCACATTATTTAAGTCTCATTATTTATTGCTTCTGGTTGCTAGAAGCTTGTTCACTGGCATTTTTTTCCCATTCCTGAAACTGTCATTTAAGGAATTTGATCAATTTTGCTTTATATGTTGTTTTTTTTTTTTTTTTCTTTTACATATTGCAAGATGTTCCACGTTGCAACTGAGTCAGAAGATACTTCAGGAAAATCACTGCCCAGTGCTGGAGCTACCAAGCTAAGTGTATCTGCTATAAACTTTTGGTATCTGTTTCTCCAGCTGTTGTTTGTATTGCATGTCATGTCAAACTTATTAATGCAGATAAAATTTCCTTTAGTACTGTTACATTACCTGTTGCTGTTCCGTCAACATCTAATTTTCAGAGTGTTCCTGATAACATAAGAGATTTTATTTTTTAAATCCATTAAGAAGGCTATGTCTGTTATTTCTCCTTCTAGTATACATAAAAGTCTTTTAAAACTTCTCTTTTTTCAGATGAATTTTTAAATGAACATCATCATTCTGATACTGATAATGGTTCTTCTGGTTCAGAGGTTTCTGTCTCAGAGGTTGATGCTGATAAATCTTTGTATTTGTTCAAGATGGAATTTATTCGTTCTTTACTTAAAGAAGTATTATTTGCATTAGAAATAGAGGATTCTGGTCCTCTTGATACTAAATGTAAACGTTTAAATAAGGTTTTTAAATCTCCTGTAGTTATTCCAGAAGTGTTTTATCTCCCTGATGCTATTTCTGAAGTAATTTCCAGGGAATGGAATAATTTGGGTAATTTATTTACTCCTTCTAGACGTTTAAGCAATTATATCCTGTGCCATCTGACAGATTAGAGTTTTTTGGGACAAAAATCCCTAAGGTTATGGGGCTGTCTCTACTCCTGCTAATGTACTACTATTCCTACGGCAGATAGTACTTCATTTAAGGATCCTTTAGATAGGAAATTGAATCCTTTCTAAGAAAAGCTTACTTATGTTCAGGTAATCTTCTTAGACCTGCTATATTTTTAGCGGATGTTGCTGCAGCTTCAACTTTTTGGTTAGAAGCTTTAGCGCAACAACAGATCATAATTTTATAGCATTATTATTATTCTATAACATGCTAATAATTTTATTGGTGATACCATCTTTTGATATCATTAGAGTTGATGTCAGGTATATGTCTCTAGCTATTTTAGCTAGAAAAGCTTTATGGATTAAACTTGGAATGCTGATATGTCTTCTAAGTCAACTTTGCTTTCCCTTTCTTTCCAGGGTAAATAATCATTTTCGTTCCTTTCCTCACAACAAGGAACAAAAGCCTGATCCTTCATCCTCAGGAGCGGTATCAGTTTGGAAACTATTTTCAGTTTGGAATATATCCAAGCCTTATAGAAACCTATAGCCAGCTCCTAAGTACCTATGAAGGTGCGGCCCTTATTCCAGCTCAGCTGGTATGGGGCAGATTACGTTTTCTTCAAAGAAATTTGGATCAATTCCGTTCTCAATCTCT
The DNA here is from genome assembly GCF_027579735.1 of Bombina bombina. Lineage (NCBI taxonomy): Eukaryota > Metazoa > Chordata > Amphibia > Anura > Bombinatoridae > Bombina > Bombina bombina. The sequence goes on along the minus strand of NC_069503.1, from coordinate 1,155,181,629 downwards.
GGTTTCAGAACATTGTTTCAGAAAGGTACAGAATTGGCTTCAAGTTAAGGCCTCCTGCTAAGAGATTTTTTTCTTTCCCGTGTTCCAGTTAACACAGCAAAGGCTCAGCATTTCTGAAATGTGTTTCAGATCTAGAGTTGGCTGGAGTATTTATGCCAGTTCCAGTTCTGGAACAGGGGCTGGGGTTTTATTTTATCTCTTCATTGTACCAAAGAAGGTCAATTCCTTCAGACCAGTTCTGGATCTATCATTATTGAATCGTTATGTTAGGATACCAACATTCAAGATGGTTACTGTAGGACTATCCTGCCTTTTGTTTAGCAAGGGCATTATATGTCTACAATAGATTTACAGGATGTGTATCTGCATATTCCGATTCATCCAGATCACTTTTAGTGTCTGAGATTCTCTTTTTAGACAAGCATTACCAGTTTTTTGGCTCTACCGTTTGGCCTAGCCTCAGTTCCAAGAATTTTTTTCAAAGGTTCTCGGTGCCCTTCTTTCTGTAATCAGAGAACAGGGTTTTGGTATTTCCTTATTTGGACGATATCTTGGTACTTGCTCAATCTTCTCATTTTCGAAGAATCTCATACGAATCGACTTGTGTTGTTTCTTCAAGTTCATGGTTGGAGGATCAATTTACCAATCAGTTCATTGATTCCTCAGACAAGGGTAACCTTTTTAGGTTTCTAGATAGATTCAGTGTCTATGACTCTGTCCTTGTCAGACAAGAGAAGTTTAACATTGATATCAGCTTGTCAAAACCTTCAGTCACAATCATTCCCTTTGGTAGCCTTATGCATGGAAATATTGGGTCTTAGGACTGCCGCATCAGATGCGATCTCCTTTGCTCGTTTTCACATGCGACCTCTTCAGCTCTGTATGCTGAACCAATGGTGCAGGGATTACTCAAAGATATCTCAATTAATATCTTTAAACCGATTTTACGACACTCTCTGACATGGTGGACAGATCACCATCGTTTAGTTCAGGGGGCTTCTTGTTCTTCCGACCTGGACTATAATCTCAACAGATGCAAGTCTTACAGGTTGGGGAGCTGTGTGGGGGTATCTGACGGCACAAGGGGTTTGGGAATCTCAGGAGGTGAGATTTCCGATCAATATTTTGGAACTCCGTGCAATTTTCAGAGCTCTTCAGTCTTGGCCTCTTCTGAAGAGAGAGTTGTTCATTTGTTTTCAGATAGACAATGTCACAACTGTGGCATACATCAATCATCAAGGAGGGACTCACAGTCCTCTGGCTATGAAAGAAGTATCTCGAATTTTGGTTTGGGCGGAATCCAGCTCCTGTCTAATCTCTGCGGTTCATATCCCAGGTATGGACAATTGGAAAGCGGATTATCTCAGTCGCCAAACGTTGCATCCGGGCGAATGGTCTCTTCACCCAGAGGTATTTCTTCAGATTATTCAAATGTGGGAACTTCCAGAAATAGTTCTGATGGCTTCTCATCTAAACAAGAAACTTCCCAGGTATCTGTCCAGATCCCGGGATCCTCAGGCGGAGGCAGTGGATGCATTATCACTTCCTTGGAAGTATCATCCTGCCTATATCTTTCCGCCTCTAGTTCTTCTTCCAAGAGTAATCTCCAAGATTCTGAAGGAATGCTCGTTTGTTCTGCTGGTAGCTCCGGCATGGCCTCACAGGTTTTGGTATGCGGATCTTGTCCGGATGGCCTCTTGCCAACCGTGGACTCTTCCGTTAAGACCAGACCTTCTGTCTCAAGGTCCTTTTTTCCATCAGGATCTGAAATCCTTAAATTTAAAGGTATGGAGATTGAACGCTTGATTCTTGGTCAAAGAGGTTTCTCTGACTGTGATTAATACTATGTTACAGGCTCGTAAATCTGTATCCAGAGAGATATATTATAGAGTCTGGAAGACTTATATTTCTTGGTGTCTTTCTCATCTTTTTTCTTGGCATTCTTTTAGAATACCGAGAATATTACAGTTTCTTCAGGATGGTTTAGATAGGGTTTGTCCGCAAGTTCCTTGAAAGGACAAATCTCTGCTCTTTCTGTTCTTTTTCACAGAAAGATTGCTATTCTTCCTGATATTCATTATTTTGTACAAGCTTTGGTTCGTATAAAGCCTGTCATTAAGTCAATTTCTCCTCCTTGGAGTTTGAATTTAGTTCTGGGGGCTCTTCAAGCTCCTCCATTTGAACCTATGCATTCATTGTACATTAAATTACTTTCTTGGAAAGTTTTGTTCCTTTTGGCCATCTCTTCTGCCAGAAGAGTTTCTGAATTATCTGCTCTTTCTTGTGAGTCTCCTTTTCTGATTTTTCATCAGGATAAGGCGGTGTTGCGAACTTCTTTTGAATTTTTACCTAAGTTGTGAATTCCAACAACATTAGTAGAGACATTGTGGTTCCTTCATTATGTCCTAATCCTAAGAATTCTAAGGAGAAATCGTTGCATTCTTTGGATGTTGTTAGAGCTTTGAAATATTATGTTGAAGCTACTAAGTCTTTCCGAAAGACTTCTAGTTTATTTGTTATCTTTTCCGGTTCTAGAAAGGCCAGAAAACTTCTGCCATTTCTTTGGCATCTTGGTTGAAATCTTTAATTCATCTTGCCTATGTTGAGTCGGGTAAAACTCCGCCTCAGAGGATTACAGCTCATTCTACTAGGTCAGTTTCTACTTTCTGGGCGTTTAGGAATGAAGCTTCGGTTGATCAGATTTGCAAAGCGGCAACTTGGTCCTCTTTGCATACTTTTACCAAATTCTACCATTTTGATGTATTTTCTTCTTCTGAAGCAGTTTTTGGTAGAAAAGTACTTCAGGCAGCGGTTTCAGTTTGAATCTTCTGCTTATGTTTTTCATTAAACTTTATTTTGGGTGTGGATTATTTTCAGCAGGAATTGGCTGTCTTTATTTTATCCCTCCCTCTCTAGTGACTCTTGTGTGGAAAGATCCACATCTTGGGTAGTCATCCCATACGTCACTAGCTCATGGACTCTTGCTAATTACATGAAAGAAAACATAATTTATGTAAGAACTTACCTGATAAATTCATTTCTTTCATATTAGCAAGAGTCCATGAGGCCCGCCCTTTTTTGTGGTGGTTATGATTTTTTTGTATAAAGCACAATTATTCCAATTCCTTATTTTATATGCTTTCGCACTTTTTTCTTATCACCCCACTTCTTGGCTATTCGTTAAACTGAATTGTGGGTGTGGTGAGGGGTGTATTTATAGGCATTTTAAGGTTTGGGAAACTTTGCCCCTCCTGGTAGGAATGTATATCCCATACGTCACTAGCTCATGGACTCTTGCTAATATGAAAGAAATGAATTTATCAGGTAAGTTCTTACATAAATTATGTTTTTTGGGTTCATTGAGAACATGGTTGTTGTTCAATAATAAAATTAATCCTCAAAAATACAACTTGCCTAATAATTCTGCACTCCCTGTATATATATGTATATATACAGTATGTATATGTATATATATATATATATATATATATATATATATACTGTATATATATATATATATATATATAGTATATATATATATATATATATATATATATATATATATATATATATATATATATATATATATATATATATATATATATATATATATACGTACATATATATATATATACAGTGTATATATATATATATATATATACGTACATATATATATATATACAGTATATATATATATATATATATATATATATGTGTGTGTGTGTACTTCTGTGTGTGTGTGTGTATATATATATATATATATATATATATATATATATATATATATATATATATATGTAAATAGACTAGATACAGAGAGGGCTAATGAATAAATAAACAAAAGCCAAAGTGTAACAAAGGCTGCACCAAAAAACGAATTTTATTAATACAGCTTCACTGTAGTTCAGTGGAATACCCTGGTATGGAACGATGTCTGAAAAGCTACTTGTAAATAGGCAACACACAGAAAACTAGAACATAATACAGAACAATGCAGTCTAATAAAACAAATGCAGATAATACATAGTATGCAACAAACACTGGAAAAACATCCCAGGAGATAGAATGTCACTGAAAAAGTTCCAGGGTGCTCTTAGTGCAAGCGCACGCACCCTAAGTTGTTTCCCAATGTAAAGCAAACAATGAAAATATCCAGACAGCACAAAGAGCACTTAGTGCATACACACACTCTGAGCCCAAAGCTGGAAAGCAAATGATAGACCATTCATATATAGGAGCCTTGACTTACGAATCCTCGGTTAAAGGGAACACAAAACTGATACCTCACTTGCGAGGTCTTCTTCAGGGTTCCTACCCGGATTACAGAACGTCCACCAGCTCTATATTTCCAAAGCTCGAGAACCTGTGTAGGAATCTTGCCCATACGATTTGGCTTGCCTCCTTACACCTCTTGTTGCAGCTGAACCTAACTACCTGCTGCCGGACATGTGAAATCAATCAAGCATGGAGGGCATGGTTCGCATCAAACCTTGCAGCATACAGACTACCGGCTGAGAGAATGATGACGCATTTTGCCCCTCCCCTTAGTGGGCCGTCTTCGGGGCTTCGTCAGATAACATTCAGTAGCCGAAATTGGGTTTATATAGCCCTGAAAACACACCGAGTTTACTCAGTGGTTCCTTGTAATTGATCCAAATTCTCAATATATCAAAACATAGCAGTGAGGGAAAACACAGTGAATCTATAGATATAAATAAAACCTTAGTACCGAAACAAACTTACAAAGCATATGTACACAAAGGGCAACATTGTATCTTGTTATTTCTGAAAATTACATGCGATAATAAAAACTGCATTGTATCATTTTGATATCAAAATATATACTGTAGATAAATATATTTATATATATGTGTGTGTGTGTATATATATACATGTGTGTGTGTATACTGTGTGTGTATACTGATATATATATATATATATATATATGTGTGTGTGTGTGTGTATATATATATATATATGTGTATGTCTGTGTGTATGTATATGTATGTATGTGTGTGTATATATATATATATATATATATATATATATATATATATATATATATATATATAAAAATACGTGTGTGTGTTTGTGTAATACTTTATTTTAATATGTTTCTATGTTTTGTTACACAATTATTATAGCCCTAACGCTCTTCTCTAGTTATTCAGTTTTACTGTGGGCTTCTAATACCCTGATGTTCACTAATGTTAGCACAGTGCTGCGATATTATTAGCGCTCCGCTTGTGATCTTGGACTAAATGTTTTTAATAAGAATTGTAACTCTTTTTTTTATTAGCAAGATTTACATTGTTTTACAGCCCAGAAATAAACCACTTGGTTATGTTTATCTCCTCTGCTGTGACTCGGGTTAGAGTTCTAAATCCTGCAGGATTCATTCTAGCCTATTCAGGGGAAATAGGATAAACAATTTACAGTGCTAAATTGTATGGAAAGCAGAGTTTGTTTCTCTTTTTAAACTACACATAATTAAACATTCGTATGATCTCTTCCATATTCCATAACCCCCGGATGTCTTGCCCACAGGGTATCATGCCTCTAGGCAGCCTCCAGGAGTGGACACAGACGTATGGGAGTCATTTGGACCAGGAGACCCGGAGGATTCGCAAGGAGACTGAGACCCTCCTACGGGAGGCGTTGGCTGGCAAAAGTAAGTTGGGGGATAAGACTCTTGTGGTACTCAATCTGACTGGTAGTTAATGTATGTTGCTAGGGTTTGAGTTTGTGGGGTCGGCTGTAGACCAGTAGTTTGTAGGGTCGGCTGTAGACCAGTAGTTTGTGGGGTCGGCTGTAGACCAGTAGTTTGTAGGGTCGGCTGTAGACCAGTAGTTTGTGGGGTCGGCTGTATATCAGTAGTTTTTGATGTGAGGGTGGTAGACCAGTAGTTTGTGGGGTCGGCTGTAGACCAGTAGTTTGTGGGGTCGGCTGTAGACCAGTAGTTTGTAGGGTCGGCTGTAGACCAGTAGTTTGTGGGGTCGGCTGTAGACCAATAGTTTGTGGGGTCGGCTGTAGACCAGTAGTTTGTGGGGTCGGCTGTAGACCAGTAGTTTGTAGGGTCGGCTGTAGACTAGTAGTTTGTGGGGTCGGCTGTAGACCAGTAGTTTGTGGGGTCGGCTGTAGACCAGTAGTTTGTGGGGTCGGCTGTAGACCAGTAGTTTGTGGGGTCGGCTGTAGACCAGTAGTTTGTGGGGTCGGCTGTAGACCAGTAGTTTGTGGGGTCGGCTGTAGACCAGTAGTTTGTGGGGTCGGCTGTAGACCAGTAGTTTGTGGGGTCGGCTGTAGACCAGTAGTTTGTGGGGTCGGCTGCAGACCAGTAGTTTGTGGGGTCGGCTGTAGACCCGTAGTTTGTGGGGTCGGCTGTAGACCAGTAGTTTGTGGGGTCGGCTGTAGACCAGTAGTTTGTGATGTGAGGGTGGTAGACCACACAGTCATTAGACCAAAGATGGGAGTCATTTGGACCAGGAGACCCGGAGGATTCGCAAGGAGACTGAGACCCTCCTACGGGAGGCGTTGGCTGGGAAAAGTAAGTTGGGGGATAAGACTCTTGTGGTACTCAATCTGACTGGTAGTTAATGTATGTTGCTAGGGTTGGAGTTTGTGGGGTCGGCTGTAGACCAGTAGTTTGTAGGGTCGGCTGTAGACCAGTAGTTTGTGGGGTCGGCTGTATATCAGTAGTTTGTGATGTGAGGGTGGTAGACCAGTAGTTTGTGGGGTCGGCTGTAGACCAGTAGTTTGTGGGGTCGGCTGTAGACCAGTAGTTTGTGGGGTCGGCTGTAGACCAGTAGTTTGTGGGGTCGGCTGTAGACCAGTAGTTTGTGGGGTCGGCTGTAGACCAGTAGTTTGTAGGGTCGGCTGTAGACCAGTAGTTTTTGGGGTCGGCTGTATATCAGTAGTTTTTGATGTGAGGGTGGTAGACCAGTAGTTTGTGGGGTCGGCTGTAGACCAGTAGTTTGTGGGGTCGGCTGTAGACCAGTAGTTTGTGGGGTCGGCTGTAGACCAGTAGTTTGTGGGGTCGGCTGTAGACCAGTAGTTTGTGGGGTCGGCTGTAGACCAGTAGTTTGTGGGGTCGGCTGTAGACCAGTAGTTTGTGGGGTCGGCTGTAGACCAGTAGTTTGTGGGGTCGGCTGTAGACCAGTAGTTTGTGGGGTCGGCTGTAGACCAGTAGTTTGTGGGGTCGGCTGTAGACCAGTAGTTTGTGGGGTCGGCTGTAGACCAGTAGTTTGTGGGGTCGGCTGTAGACCAGTAGTTTGTGGGGTCGGCTGTAGACCAGTAGTTTGTGGGGTCGGCTGTAGACCAGTAGTTTGTGGGGTCGGCTGTAGACCAGTAGTTTGTGGGGTCGGCTGTAGACCAGTAGTTTGTAGACCTGGCTGTAAACCAGTAGTTTGTAGGGTCGGCTGTAGACCAGGAGACCCGGAGGATTCGCAAGGAGACTGAGACCCTCCTATGGGAGGCGTTGGCTGGCAAAAGTAAGTTGGGGGATAAGACTCTTGTGGTACTCAATCTGACTGGTAGTTAATGTATGTTGCTAGGGTTGGAGTTTGTGGGGTCGGCTGTAGACCAGTAGTTTGTGGGGTCGGCTGTAGACCAGTAGTTTGTGGGGTCGGCTGTATATCAGTAGTTTGTGATGTGAGGGTGGTAGACCAGTAGTTTGTGGGGTCGGCTGTAGACCAGTAGTTTGTGGGGTCGGCTGTAGACCAGTAGTTTGTGGGGTCGGCTGTATATCAGTAGTTTGTGATGTGAGGGTGGTAGACCAGTAGTTTGTGGGGTCAGCTGTAGACCAGTAGTTTGTGGGGTCGGCTGTAGACCAGTAGTTTGTAGGGTCGGCTGTAGACCAGTAGTTTGTGGGGTCGGCTGTATATCAGTAGTTTTTGATGTGAGGGTGGTAGACCAGTAGTTTGTGGGGTCGGCTGTAGACCAGTAGTTTGTAGGGTCGGCTGTAGACCAGTAGTTTGTGGGGTCGGCTGTAGACCAGTAGTTTGTGGGGTCGGCTGTAGACCAGTAGTTTGTGGGGTCGGCTGTAGACCAGTAGTTTGTGGGGTCGGCTGTAGACCAGTAGTTTGTAGGGTCGGCTGTAGACCAGTAGTTTGTGGGGTCGGCTGTAGACCAGTAGTTTGTGGGGTCGGCTGTAGACCAGTAGTTTGTGGGGTCGGCTGTAGACCAGTAGTTTGTGGGGTCGGCTGTAGACCAGTAGTTTGTGGGGTCGGCTCTAGACCAGTAGTTTGTGGGGTCGGCTCTAGACCAGTAGTTTGTGGGGTCGGCTCTAGACCAGTAGTTTGTGGGGTCAGCTGTAGACCAGTAGTTTGTGGGGTCGGCTGTAGACCAGTAGTTTGTGGGGTCGGCTGTAGACCAGTAGTTTGTGGGGTCGGCTGTAGACCAGTAGTTTGTGGGGTCGGCTGTAGACCAGTAGTTTGTGGGGTCGGCTGTATGTCAGTAGTTTGTGATGTGAGGGTGGTAGACCACACAGTCATTAGACCAAAGAAGCCAGAACACTGTGTTCACTCTGCTCTATGTGATAAAAACACCCCAAACCTACTGTTTAGCTGTGAGATCAGTTGGCAATGTAAATGTGTTATCTCACCTATGGTTAATAGTGATCCTAGGCAGGCTTATCTGTATACTGTGCGCATGGCTAGTAAATCAAAGGCCAGGAAAACTCCAATAAAACAGAAGCAATATGCACACTGGTGGCCTTAGGGTTATTTCATATAATAAAGAAGACCGCGCCAATGACTGGAGGAGTCAGCAGTGTTCAGTTCTCAGATCTGCTATTGAGGTTTGGAGTATACGGATTTCTACAGCCCTTTTATTTATAATGCTTGTTAATCACTTATTGTACTGGGCTATGTGCTGTTCATGCGCCTTCAGTGAGTGCGGCCCTGCAGGGTCTGGTTTATAGAATTTGTGTGCGGTAGCATTGGCCAGTGGCACTGCTGATGTGGCTTACTTGGCACAACATATAGCATGAGACAAAAATAATAATAATAAAAATAGTAATATATATATACTGTATGTGTCTGTGTGTGTGTGTAATATATGAATGAGATATATTTATATCTCTCTTCTCTATCTATACACACAGACACACACACAGACGCACACAGACACACACACAGACGCACACAGACACACACACAGACGCACACAGACACACACACAGACGCACACAGACACATACACACACACTCACACACACAGACGCACACAGACACATACACACACACTCACACACACAGACGCACACAGACACACACACACATACAGACACACACACACACACACAGACTCACAGACACACACACACAGACTCACAGACACACACACACAGAAGCACACAGACACACACATACAGATACGCACAGACACACACACACACACAGACACACACACACACCGACTCACACACACAGATGGACACAGACACACACACACAGGTGTCTATATATCTATAGCTATATATCTCTATCTTTATACATCTATATCTCTAAGCTTTTATTGTATATATTTGTTTTTTTTCCTTCTTTTGACATGGGGAGACAAAGACACCAAAACAGTATTCTTGATAGTTCTTAAAGGGACACTCGAGTCAATTTAACCTTAATGAATCAGATAGAGCAGCAATTTTAAACACCTAATTTACCTCCATTAGCAAATTGGAGGTAAATTTACTCTTTTTGAGTCACCAGCTCCTACTGAGCATGCGAAAGACTTCACAGAATATACGTATATGCATTTGTGATTGGCTGATGGCTGTCACATGGTACACAGACACACACACAGACACAGATACAGACACACACACAGACACGCACACACACACACACACAGACAGACACACACACACACACACACAGGTGTCTATATATCTATAGCTATATATCTCTATCTATATACATCTATATCTCTAAGCTTTTATTGTATATATTTGTTTTTTTTTTTATTCTATTGACATGGGGAGACAAAGACACCAAATCAGTATTCTTGATGGTTCTTAAAGGGACACTCAAGTCAATTTAACCTTTATGAATTAGATAGAGCAGCAATATAAACACCTAATTTACCTCCATTAACAAATTGTGCCCAGTATTTTTAAATTTACACTTTTTGAGTCACCAGCTCCTACTGAGCATGCGCAAGACTTCACAGAATATACGTATATGCATTTGTGATTGGCTGATGGCTGTCACATGGTACACACAGACACACACACAGACACACACACACACACACACACACACACACAGACACACACACAGGAGGGGGGAAATAGACATAACTGAAATTTGTCAGAAACAAATCTTCTCATTTGATGTTCAGTGCTATTGCATTGTCTTGTTATGCTGATTATGCAAATCTACTGCATTTACTGCTCCTTTAAATTAGAAATAAAATCTGTATTTTTTTTCAGTTGTTCCCGCCCCTCAGCCACCTCGGCCAGCTCAGGATCTCCAGGATAGTGAGTTGTTTGATGCTGAGGACTCTCAGCCCCTCTCCACAGCACTCCCCAGTATTTCTAGGGCAGAGCGTGAGAACCAGGTGCCCAGAAGAGAGAGCAGAGCAACAGAAAGACGGGCACCTTTACCGAGGGTTCACGAGTTGTCCCTAATAACAGAGGACAATGATTTCGCTTTGCATGTGGTCTCACCCATCCATACTAGCACTCAGCTGAGCAGAGAAGATTCTTTTTATAATGAATCCTCTGAACAACTTATGACGCCTATGAGGCCCGTCATAAAGAAACAGAGATTTGGAGTACAAAGGTCATCATCTGACTCCTCTATTCCAGTTGAAACCACAGAAAAAAACGAGTCTGTGGATCTGACCCTACAGTCCCTACATAAAACTAGACTCTCAGATGGTGGGGTGGAGGCATACCAGAGTGCCATCAAAGGCTTGGGCAGCGCTAAAACCCGCATCTTCACCCAGTCTTTAACAAAGTCACCAAACACTGTCCCAGATCCAGTGCGCAAGCTTGCTCTGGTGCCTTCAGACCAGTACCTAGATGATGACTGGCTGGAAGATGATCTGAAGGAATTGTCACGTTCCAGGAAGAGAGGCCGTAGGTCCCCTACAGATATAGATACTGGAGATGATGATGAATCCAGTGACAAAGAGGATGAGGTACCAGAGGAAACTTCACAAGGCCGAGATAAGCATGTTCCCAGGACTCTTTCACTGTCCAGAAAGAGATCACGTCAGACTAAGCTGACACAGATAGTGGACAGAGCTGTTGTTGGTCGTACAAAGAGTTCTGTACATAATAACTCCTCAATCCCTCGTTTGTCGGAGGTGTCAGTTAGCAGAGCCCAGAATGTGTCGGCAGATACTGTGGGACGTACTGAGGTAAGTCACTGATGTCACATGACATTTAGACCAGTCTCTCACATAACCTATTGGCTGCCAGTAAGAGTTACAGGACATCAAGTTTAAACCCAGGGCTGCTAGAGAATAATTAATCTCCAGTTGTTATGTATCTGAGGCTCACAACTGTGCCGTATCATTCAGATACAGAATACCATTTATCTAATTTGCTTCATTCTCTTGGTACCCTTTGTTGAAAAGCATATCTAGGAAGGTTCATGAGCAGCAATGCACTGCTGGGAGCTAGCTGCTGATTGGTGGCTGCACATATATGCCTCTTGTTCAGCTAGCTCCCAGTAGTGCATTGCTGATCCTCAGCCTACCTAGGTATGCTTTTCATCTAAGTATCGCACAAGAATAAAGCAAATTAGATAATAGAAGTAGATTGTAAAGTTTTAAATGTTATGTTTTATCTGAATCATGAACATTTTGTGTCTCACGTCCTTTTGTTTAATTACTTATTTCTTCTACAAGATACTACGAGTCCACGGATTTCATCCTTGTGGGATATTAACTTCCTGCTAACAGGAAGTGGCAAAGAGCACCACAGCAGAGCTGTATATATAGCTCCTCCCTTCCCTCCACCCCCAGTCATTCTCTTTGCCTGTGTTAGTACTAGGAAGAGGTAAAGTGAGGTGTTAGTTTTAGTTTCTTCAATCAAGAAGTTTTTTATTTTAAAATGGTACCAGTGAGTACTATTTTCCTCAGGGAGATATGGAAGAAGAAGATTTCTGCCCTGAGGTTGATGATCTTAGCAGATGTAACTAAGATCCATGTTGGTTCCCACAGAGCTTCTGAAGATAGTGTAAGAGAAATCTTCAGTGGGGAGAACGGTTTCATGCTACAAGCAGCATTGAGGTATGTTCAGTCCTTTATTTCTGAGGAGACTTGGTATATCAGAACTAGCTGACATTTTTTACCTGCAAGGGAAGGGGTAAGCAGTAGACCTGTACACAGAGGGTATTACTGAAATCCTGTGTTTATATATTTTACTTGACATTGTATTGGGCTGAGAGCAATATTCAATGGGACACTGGGAGAGGCAGCTTGACGTTTTATATTTTATACCAAAAGAGTCAGTAGGGCTGCAGTATTATTAATGGTGTTTAAGGGGACACATGGCTTAATTTTCAAACTGCTTCCCATGCGGTTATACAGACTGTGAGGACGTTGTCCATGATGGGCGGGGCCTATTTTCGCACGCTCAGAGGCGCAGTTTACTCTGGCTGAGAAGGCAGCAGGCATTAGCTCCGGTAGGGCCTAAACTTGTGTTCTGTTTACCGGATCGTTGTCGAGTAATTTTTCAGTACCCTGGGGGCAGGTACGAGCCACAGCAGTGCTATAAAATGTCTCTTACAGGGTAAATTCACTCTTTGCTTATAGGATGCAATCATTTTTGGGCTAATTGAATCAGTATATTTAATTGTGTAGCGTTATTTAACGTTTTAGACAGTTTAGGAAAAATTGTGCGCTTTTTTATTTCTTAAAGGCGCAGTACACTTTTTTCTAAAAGTTGTTGAAATCAATAAATAAGGTGTTTTACGACTATTGTGGTTATTACTAGTCTGTTCAACATGTCTGACATTGAGGAAACTAATTGCTCTATGTGTTTAGAAGCCATTGTGGAACCCCCTCTTACTTTGTGTACCTCTTGTACTGAAAGGGCCTTACAATGTAAAAAGCATATTTCTTTTGCAAGATGTACCGAGTCCACGGTTTCATCCTTACTTGTGGGATATTATCCTTCCTAACAGGAAGTGGCAAAGAGAGCACCCACAGCAGAGCTGTCTATATAGCTCCCCACTTAACTCCACCCCCCTGTCATTCTCTTTGCCGGCTCTAAGCAGGAAGGGTAAAGTGAAAGAGGTGATAAACTTTTTTATTTTCTTCAAGCAAGAGTTTGTTATTTTTAAATGGTACCGGTGTGTACTATTTACTCTCAGGCAGCAGATGGATGAAGACTGCTGCCTGGAGGATGATGATCTTAGCATTTGTAACTAGGGTCCATTGCTGTTCTCACAGAGGCTGAGGAGTACAGGAAAACTTCAGTGTAAGGTTTCATGCTATGCAGCAATGAGGTATGTTCAGTCATTTTTTCTGGAGAGACTGTGATATTTCAGAAAGGCTGACAGTATCCCCATGAGGGTAAGGGTAAGCAGTAATCCTAGAGCTAAAAAGAAGGGCATTAGCTTGCTTATGGGGCCAATTACATATATGGTTGACACTGAATGTAAAATGTTTGTGTGCAAACGTTTTTTGGATGGGAGTGCTTTAACGTTTTTTGTGGGCAATAAACGTGTTGGGCAACTTTATTAGGACACACATGGCTTATTTCTCTTGCAAGATGTATTGAGTCCACGGATTCATCCAATACTTGTGGGATATTCTCCTTCCCAACAGGAAGTGGCAAAGAGAGCACCCACAGCAGAGCTGTCTATATAACTCCTCTCCTAACTCCACCCCCCAGTCATTCTCTTTGCTGGCTCTAAGCAAGAGAAAGGGTAAAGTGATTGTGGTGACAAAATGTTAGTTTTTATTTTCTTCAAGCAAGAGTTTGTTATTTTAAATGGTACCGGTGTGTACTATTTACTCTCAAGCAGAAAATAGATGAAGATTTCTGCCTGGAGGATGATGATCTTAGCATTTGTAACTAAGATCCACTGCTGTTCCCACAGAAGCTGAGGAGTACAGGAAAACTTCAGTGTGAGGAACGTTTTCATGCTATATAGCAGTGAGGTATGTTCAGTCATTTTTTTCTAGAAAAACTGTGAAATTTCAAGAAAAGGCTGACAGTATCCCCATGAGGGGAAGGGTAAGCTGTAATCAGAGACTTATTGTGGTGTTACAAGCTTGCATAAGGGCTAAGTTACTTTCTGGTTGACACTTATATTTATAATAGAGCAAACGTTTTTATTGTGAGAAATATGGAAAATGTTTTTGGGGACTTTTATTTGGAGGGTTCATTTGGCTCATATTAAGGTTTTATAACCCACATGGCTGTTTGAAACACATTAGTGTGTTACTTTAGGGCCCCACAGAGATCGGGTGAGGTGGGTGGGGCCTATTTTCACGCCTTAGATGAGCAGTTGTTTTTCACTACTGGACAGCAAGCTGCAATACAGGAGGGTCCTGACTCAATTTTGGGGCCAAAACGAAGCCTTGTTCCCTCAGATTCAACCCCTAAGGGCAGGTAGGCACCGCAGCAGAGCTGTGGCAAGGTGCTGGCTGTGCCCTTTTTGACACTGGTCAATCCGGTTTCGTTATTAAGGGGTTAATTACTTCTTTTACTGGTGGGGCAACCTTACTAAGGCTTACTGAATATACTGTAAAAAATTCGAAAAGTTTGCTGCATTTTTAAGCAGTTTTGCAGAACGTGTGCACCTTTTTTTCTCTTAAAGGCACAGTACCGTTTTTTGAAATTGTTGTTTTTACATTGAATAAAGTGTTTTCCAAGCTTGCTTGTCTCATTACTAACCTGTTAAACATGTCTGACATCAAGGAAACTCCTTGTTCAATATGTTTAGAAGCCATTGTGGAACCCCCTCTTAGAATGTGTCCCACTTGTACTGATATGTCTATAAATTTTAAAGAGCATATTGTAGCCCTTAAGAATGTAGCGCTAGAGGATTCTCAGACAGAAAGAAATGAGGTTATGCCATCTAGTTCTCCCCAAGTGTCACAACCAGTAACGCCCGCACAAATGACGCCAAGTACCTCTAGTGCATCTACTTCATTTACCTTACAAGACATGGCCGCAGTTATGAATTCTACCCTCACAGAGGTTTTGGGGGGTAGTTATCAAGCCGTCTACTTTTCTGGCTTCGCCAGCCCAATACGCCCGCCTAAGCTCGCCTACCTTCGCCGCCGCGGACCTGAAAAAATACGCCTAAGTTATCAAATAAAGCTGTCAAAAAGCCGCGGGGCGATGAGCAGCGGACTGTGACAGTTATCACTCATCCGATCTCGCTGCTCTTCGGCTTTTTCCCAGCTTTATTGCTAGCCTGTCACTAAGCACTCACACTAAACTACACTGTTCTATCCCTATACCGGCGCCCCCGGAGCCTCCCGCAACTCAATAAAGTTACTAACCCCTAAACCGCCGCTTCTAGACCCTGCCGCGACACTACGACGAATGAAGGCTCCTTTAAGGGACGTCATCCAAGATGGCGTCCCCTCAATTCCGATTGGCTGATAGGATTCTATCAGCCAATCGGAATTAAGGTAGGAAAAATCTGATTGGCTGATGGAATCAGCCAATCAGATTGAGCTCGCATTCTATTGGCTGTTCCAATCGGAATTGAGGGGACGCCATCTTGGATGACGTCCCTTAAAGGAGCCTTCATTCGTCGTAGTCCGTCGGTGAAGAAGGAGGTTCCGCGTCGGCGGGAGGAAGATTCAAGACCCGGCTTGGAAGATGACATCACCCGGATAGAAGACCTCTTCAGCGCCTCTTTGAAGATGACATCGGCCGGATCGAAGACTTTTCTTCAGCGCCGCCTGGATGATGACTTCATCGGATGGAAGATTTCTTCAGCGCCGCTTGGAGGATTAACTTCTTCCGCTCCGGATGTCCACTTCGGTTCCATCGCTGCTCGGCTGAGTGAAGACAAGTTAGGATGATCTTCAGGGGATTAGTGTTAGGTTTTTGTAAGGGGGGTTTGGGTTAGATTAGGGGTATGTGGGTGGTGGGTTTTAATGTTGGGGGGGGGTTGTAATTTTCTTTTACAGGCAAAAGAGCTGTACTTTTTGGGGCATGCCCCCACAAATGGCCCTTTTAAGGGCTGGTAAGGTAAAAGAGCTTTGAACTTTATTTATTTTAGAATAGGGTAGGGCATTTTTTTATTTTGGGGGGGTTTGTTATTTTATTAGGGGGCTAAGATTAGGTGTAAGTAGCTTAAAATTGTTGTAATATTTGTAAAATGTTTGTAACTTATTTTTTTATTTTTTGTAACTTAGCTTTTTTTATTTTTTGTACTTTAGTTAGTTTATGTAATTGTATTTAATTGTAGTTATTTGTAGGTAGGTTAATTTAATGATAGTGTAGTATTAGGTTTAATTGTAACTTAGGTTAGGATTTATTTTACAGGTAATTTTGTATTTCTTTTAGCTAGGTAGTTATTAAATAGTTAATAACTATTTAATAACTATTCTAACTAGCTAAAATAAATACAAAGTTACCTGTAAAATAATTATAAATCCTAAAATAGCTACAATGTAATTATTAATTATATTGTAGCTATATTAGGGTTTATTTTACAGGTAAGTATTTATTTTTAAATAGGAATAATTTATTAAAGTATAGTGTAGTGTTAGGTGTAATTGTAACTTAGGTTAGGATTTATTTTACAGGTAAATTTCAGTTTATTTTAGCTAGGTAAGCTATTAAATAGTTAATAACTATTTAATAGCTATTGTACCTAGTTAAAATAAATTGAAAGGTACCTGTAAAATAAAAATAAATCCTAAGATAGCTACAATATAATAATTATTTATATTGTAGCTATATTAGGGTTTATTTTATAGGTATTTAGTTTTAAATAGGATTAATGTAGTTAATAATAAAAATATTATTTAGATTTATTTAATTAATATTTAAGTTAGGGGGCGTTAGGGTTAGGGTTAGACTTAGGTTTAGGGGTTAATAATTTTATTACAGTGGCGGCGGCGTAGTGGGGGGCAGGATAGGGGTTAATAAATTTATTATAGGTGGCGACGGTGTAGGGGGGGCAGATTAGGGGTTAATAAATTTATTATAGGTGGCGACGGTGTAGCGGGGGCAGGATAGGGGTTAATACATTTAATATAGGTTGCGGCGGGTTCAGGGAGCGGCGGTTTAGGGGGTAATATGTATAGAGTAGCTTGCGGTGGGCTCCGGGAGCGGCGGTTTAGGGGGTAATAATTTTATTTAGTTGCGGCGGTGTAGGGGGGGAAAGATTAGAGGTGTTTAGACTCGGGGTACATGTTAGGGTGTTAGGTGCAGACAGCTCCCATACAAATCAATGGGATGTCTGTCAGCAGCGAACTTGTACTTTCGCTATGGTCAGACTCCCATTGATTCCTATGGGATCCGCCGCCTCCAGGGGTGGCGGTTTGAAAACCAGGTACGCTGGGCCGTAAAAGTGCCGAGCGTACCTGCTAGTCATTTGATAACTAGCAAAAGTAGTGAGAATGTGCCGCACTTGTGTGCGGAACATCTGGAGTGACGTAAGAATCGATCTGTGTCGGACTGAGTCCGGCGGATCGAAGCTTAAGTCACAAAATTCTACTTTTGCCGGTCTCGAGCCTTTGATAACTAAGGCGTATCAGCCTCGCCACAAATACGCTGCGGAATTCCAGCGTATTTGAGGTTGACGGCTTGATAACTAGGCCCCTTTATCTAAACTGCCTGGGTTACAAGGGAAGCGCGATAGCTCTGGGTTAAGAACAAATGCTGAGCCTTCTGACACTTTAGTAGCCGTATCCGATATACCCTCACAATGTTCTGAAGTATGGGTACGGGATTTGCTGTCTGAGGGAGAGATTTCTGATTCAGGAAAGACGCTCCCTCAGACAGACTCTGATATGACGGCCTTTAAATTTAAGCTAGAACACCTCCGCTTGTTGCTCAGGGAGGTGTTAGCGACTCTGGATGATTGTGACCCTATTGTGGTTCCAGAGAAATTGTGTTAAATGGACAAATACCTAGAGGTTCCTGTTTACACTGATGTTTTTCCGGTCCCTAAGAGGATTGTGGACATTGTTACTAAGGAGTGGGATAGACCAGGTATTCCGTTCGCTCCCCCTCCTACTTTTAAGAAAATGTTTCCCATATCTGACACCATGCGGGACTCGTAGCAGACAGTCCCTAAGGTGGAGGGAGCTATTTCTACACTGGCTAAGCGTACAACTATACCTATTGAAGACAGTTGTGCTTTCAAAGATCCTATGGATAAAAAATTAGAGGGTTTCCTAAAGAAAAGTTTTGTTCATCAAGGTTTTCTTCTCCAACCTATTGCGTGCATTGTTCCTTTAACTACTGCAGCTGCTTTTTGGTTCGAGGCTCTGGAAGAGGCTCTTCAGGTGGAGACCCCATTAGATGATATTCTGGATAGAATTAAGGCTCTTAAGCTGGCTAATTCTTTCATTACAGATGCTGCTTTTCAACTGGCTAAATTAGCGGCAAAGAATTCAGGTTTTGCCATTTTAGCGCGTAGAGTGTTATGGCTTAAGTCCTGGTCAGCTGATATGTCATCAAAATCTAAGCTTTTGACCATCCCTTTCAAAGGAAAGACCCTATTCGGGCCTGAACTGAAGGAGATTATTTCAGACATCACTGGAGGGAAAGGCCATCCCCTCCCTCAGGATAAAACAAATAAAATGAGGACCAAACAAAATAATTTTCGTTCTTTTCGAAACTTCAAGGGTGGTCCCGCTTCCTCTTCCCCTGCTGCAAAGCAAGAGGGGAACTTTGCTCAATCCAAGTCAGTCTGGAGACCTAACCAGGCTTGGAACAAGGGTAAACAGGCCAAGAAGCCTGCAGCTGCCTCCAAGACAGCATGAAGAGGTAGCCCCCGATCCGGGACCGGATCTAGTAGGGGGCAGACTCTCTCTCTTCGCTCAGGCTTGGGCAAGAGATGTTCAGGATTCCTGGGCTTTAGAAATTGTTTCCCAGGGATATCTTCTGGACTTCAAAGATTCCCCCCCAAGGGGGAGATTTCTCCTTTTTCAATTGTCTGCAAACCAGACAAAAAGAGAGGCGTTCTTACGCTGTGTAGAAGACCTACATACCATGGGAGTGATTCACCCAGTTCCAAAAGCGGAACAAGGGCAAGGGTTTTACTCCAACCTGTTTGTGGTTCCCAAAAAAGAAGGAACTTTCAGACCAATCTTGGATCTCAAGATCCTAAACAAATTCCTCAGAGTCCCATCTTTCAAAATGGAGACTATTCGGACCATTCTGCCACTGATACAGGAGGGTCAATATATGACCACCGTGGACTTAAAGGATGCGTATCTGCACATCCCTATTCACAGAGATCATCACCAATTTCTCAGATTCACCTTTCTGGACAGGCATTACCAGTTCGTGGCCCTTCCCTTCGGGTTGGCCACGGCTCCCAGAATTTTCACAAAGGTGCTAGGGTCCCTTCTGGCGGTGATAAGACCGCGGGGCATAGCAGTGGCGCCTTATCTAGACGACATCTTAATTCAAGCGTCAACTTTCCAACTAGCCAAGTCTCACACGGACATCGTGTTGGCTTTTCTGAGATCTCATGGGTGGAAGGTGAACATAAAAAAGAGTTCTCTCTTCCCCCTCACAAGAGTTTCCTTCCTAGGGACTCTGATAGACTCGGTAGAAATGAAAATATTTCTGACGGAGGTCAGGAAATCAAAACTTGTAACCACCTGCCGAGCTCTTCATTCCATTCCTCGGCCGTCAGTGGCTCAGTGTATGGAGGTAATCGGACTAATGGTAGCGGCAATGGACATAGTTCCGTTTGCTCGCCTACACCTCAGACCACTGCAACTGTGCATGCTTGAACAGTGGAATGGGGATTATGCAGATTTATCTCCTCAGATAGATCTGGATCAGGAGACCAGAGATTCTCTTCTCTGGTGGTTGTCACAGGTTCACCTGTCTCGGGGAATGTGTTTCCGCAGACCAGAGTGGGTCATAGTTACGACAGATGCCAGCCTACTCGGTTGGGGTGCAGTCTGGAAGTCCCTGAAAGCACAGGGTTTATGGTCTCAGGAGGAGACTCTCCTCCCAATAAACATTCTAGAACTGAGAGTGATATTCAATGCGCTTCAGGCGTGGCCTCAACTGGCTGCGGCCAAATTCATCAGATTTCAGTCAGACAACATCACGACTGTAGCTTATATCAATCATCAAGGGGGAACACGGAGTTCTCTAGCGATGATAGAGGTTTCCAAAATAATCCGATGGGCAGAGACTCACTCTTGCCATCTTTCAGCAATCCATATCCCAGGGGTAGAGAACTGGGAGGCGGATTTCCTAAGTCGTCAGACTTTTCATCCGGGGGAGTGGGAGCTCCATCCGGAGGTATTTGCCCAACTGATTAAGCTATGGGGCACACCAGAATTGGATCCGATGGCGTCTCGTCAGAACGCCAAGCTTCCTTGTTACGGGTCCAGGCCAAGGGATCCCCAGGCAGTACTGATAGATGCTCTAGCAGTGCCCTGGTCCTTCAACCAGGCCTATGTGTTTCCACCATTCCCTCTCCTTCCTCGTCTGATTGCCAGAATCAAGCAGGAGAGAGCTTCGGTGATTGTGAAAGCACCTGCGTGGCCACGCAGGACTTGGTATGCAGATCTGGTGGACATGTCATCCGTTCCACCATGGACTCTGCCGCTGAGGCATGACCTTCTGATTCAGGGTCCATTCAAGCATCCAAATCTAATTTCTCTGCGTCTGACTGCTTGGAGATTGAACGCTTGATTTTAGCAAAGCGTGGTTTCTCTAAGTCGGTCATTGATACCTTGATTCAAGCTCTAAAGCCTGTCACCATGAAAAGCTATACAAAAAAACGTCAAGATCTAACGATCTGCCAATAAAGAGCGCCACCTATTGATTGTCAGGAGAGGAAAGTTTGTATGTATATGTATAAATATCGATGTTTACATTAAAAAATCCACCAGTATATACGGAAAAATCAACAAATAAAAGAATAAAAGCCAATTGAAATTAATATTGCTGCTTGATAAAAAATTCCAAACTATAAAAATTGACTTCTGGTTAAATCTTAAAATATATATACATATGCACATACATAGAGTTCGCTTTGAAAAGATATATATATATATATATATATATATATATATATATATATATATATATATATATCCTGTAGAGTCTTTAACACACAGTGCAAAATATAGATAACCTTATCTGAAGACTTTAAATAGGCAAATACACTTTAAAGGATATCGTGTGTGTCAATGTTTTGTTAGAGCTCTGTCTTCTGATCCACACTGCAGCGTCCTGGATAAAACCACCGGCAGGATAGGGTGGCTAGATAGGAACATAACAAGAGAGAAAGGACAGGAGCGCAAGGGACTGATCTGAGTGCAGTATAATAAACCTTCAATTTTAATGCAAAAGTAACAAAAACACACTCACACTTTTCAACCTCAAACAAAATGAGGTATATATATATGGCACAGAAACAAAAGGCCCCAGGGACTTGCACACCACGAACCCTCTTCCGGTGCAATGGGTCTCCCCTTTCAGTCACCGCATGTACAGGTTTCCGTTCTCCATTTAGCCGTACACTTGTTCCCAAAAGTCCGTGGTCTCTGGTCAAACAGTCACAGTCAAAACCGCATAAACAATGTCCCAGAGTCTCTTTACAGATATTACCGCAGGGTCTTTGAGCAAAATCACATGCAAACAATAGTTCACGCCAGATTCATTCAGATTCCCACTAGACACTCACAAGCCGGCTAGAGTGTTTGTGGATCTGACTCCTCACAGCGTGTGTAGATGTGGGCGTGGCCTTACACGTTTCGTGGGGCTCCTCCCCACTTCGTCAGAGGCATGCCCACATACCTGTAACCAGTCAATTTATAGCGGAGTCGCATATCTGTTTGACACAATCAATCAGAACAATAAGCCAGTTTGTTCATAGCCGTCACCCTGATATCAAACATTTTAATTTCATATTACATAATGTTATATTTCAATGTGATCACTCCTCTTGTCAATAAGAAATATTTTGTACATATAATTAATTAATTTCCTTATGCTTAATTCTAATAGTAGAAAATAGATATACAATTTATACTAGCTATTCATACATTCATAAATTAAAAATATACATTTTATTTCTATGATTAATATCTTAAAACTTATAAATCTTATAAAACTTCATTCAAGAACCCTTTAGAATACATAAATAAAAATTCATACAATAAAACTCAATGTATTCTGAATCACTACTTAAGGGACTTAAATTTTTTTTTTAAAAAGACATTCTATCCAAATTGTAAAATGACCATATTACAAACCAAACAAGTCAAATGGATATATATACACACATACATGTAGTACTACATATCCCATACATATAGTGGCTGTTCACCTTCTAAAAATGTATGGGATACCGTGTATGTGTAATGGAGATACAGTGTATAATATATATGTCTGTTTACACCAAAAATAATAGGTCATATATTCACAGAGTTTTTACTATAGTGACTAATTAAATAAATTAAATACCCTTACTCACCTAACCCAACCATTCATCTATAGGGATAATCTATTGTTAAAATGAAAACCCAACAAATCGCTGTATATAGATTAACTATTTCATCTCTTAATTTCCTATCTGGATAGATGAATTATGTTTCCTGATTATCAGTTTCACTATGTTAATTTTCTTTTAATTTCATCTTTAAATGTTTAGATATTCAAATTTATAGATATTTTTTATAGATATTTTTTATATATATGTATAGAAGATTTTCAGTCTGGAGACATGCACTAGGATTCAATGAAGGCTGCTAGATCAACCTCTCTATTCATACCGTGTGGCTCTAAGGTACCCAGTGCATGAATCCAGAAAGTCTCTCGTTGTCTCAGGGTCCTAAGACGATCCCCACCTCTTTCGTCTCTTTTTACATGTTCGATTGCTTTTATTTTTAAATTACTATTATCCCTCATATGTACTTCTAGAAAATGTGCTGACACTCCATGGGAGGTGAGTCCTATATCAATATTCCTTAGGTGTTCGGTTAGCCTATACTTTACTTTTCTTTTTGTTCTTCCCACATACTTTTTCCCACACGAACATTCTAATAAATAGACCACGTAATTGGTCTTACAGTTCATTAGTTCCTTGATGTCGTATTCTTTTCCATCTTTGCTAGAATAAAAGGGTTTATTATCAGGGTGTATATGGGTACAACAAGTGCAACCTTTTCTCCCACATCTAAAAAACCCTCTTGTATGTTGTCTCAACCAATTGGTTCCAGTTTCTTTCTTTCTACGTTTACTGGGAGCCACCAAATTTTTTATAGATTGTTTTTTTCTGTATATCACCTTGCCCTTTTTGGGGATAATATCTTTTAACACCGGATCTTGCAAAAGAATAGGCCAATATTTATTTAGGGCTTTTTCGATATTCTTGTGTGCATTATTATATTTTGTAATAAAATTTACCCTATTATCATTACTACCATTCTTGGTTTCTTTTCGTCTTGTCCCATCTGAAGGTAAATTGAATTCTAGTCTTCTGGCCCTTTCTCGTGCTTTAGTTTCCAGTTGCCCAGAATATTCTTTGGCCCTAAATCTTTTTTCTATGACCTCAGCTTCCTTATCGTATACTTCTAAGTCTGTACAATTTCTTCTTGCTCTTTGAAACTGACCATAGGGGATGTTTTTAAGCCATTTCATATGGTGACCACTCCTTGCATGGAGGTAGCCATTGTTGTCAGTTTCCCTCCTATAAAGTTTGGTTACTATTTCGTTTCCCCTATGTGTCAATTCCAAATCAAGAAATGTGACTTTTTCTTTATCAATAGTGTGGTTAAAAGTAAGGTTCAAGGTGTTTAAATTGACATATCGTACTAATTCCTCTGCTTCATCTATACTCCCATGCCAGATGACCAAAATATCGTCGATATATCTGAACCATTTGATAACTCTCTTTGCAAATGGATTTCTATTATTGAAGATAAATAGATCCTCCCACAACCTCATGTACAAGTTTGCAAAATCAGGCGCAAACTTGGTGCCCATTGCGGTACCGGTGGTTTGGAGGAAATATCTATCTTCAAAAAGAAAAAAATTCCTTGTTAAAATAAAATTTATGGCTCTCTTAACAAAATCCCCTTGATTCTCATTGATAATTCTAGCTTTATCAAAAAAATAATCTACTACAGCTATCCCCAAGCTATGTGGGATGCATGTGTAAAGTGCATTTACGTCCATGGTTAGCCACATATAGCCTTCTTCCCATTAGACCTTTTTTAATAAATCTAACATATGTGGTGTATCTCTTACATAAGATCTCAAACATGGTACCATCGGTTTTAAAATGTGGTCCACATATTCTGATAGATTTGAAGTCAGGCCCCCTATCCCAGAGACAATAGGTCTCCCTGGGGGGGTCCACCAGTTTTTTATGGACTTTTGGTAGGTGATAATATATGGGTATTACTGGGTGTATCACTTTGAGAAAATTATATTCATTTTCACTTAAAATTTCATCCCTTCTTCCATCAAGTATTAGTGAATCATATTCTTTCTTAAAGTCTGCCATGGGGTTTTTCTTTAAAATTTTCCCTAAGATAATCCTTTTTATCCTGAATGACCACCCCCCCGCCTTTATCGGCGGAGCGAATCACTATTTCCCTATCTTCTTTCAGGGCCTTAAGGGCTTTATTCTCTGCATAGGTCAGGTTTCTCGGGGTGTTTCTCTTATTTTCTTTTCTTATTTTACAGATATTCTCAAGTTCTTTCTCCATAAGGGATGCAAAAACTGGAATATATCCCCCCTGGGATTTATAAGGGTAGAATGTAGATTTTTTTCCTCAATTCTGTATGACAAATTGGAATAGTGTTAGCCTCTATTTCCAATTCCTCAAGAATCTCTATGAGGTGTGTTTCATCTACCTCTGTCTGTCCGGTATCAAAGTCTTCCTCACAAATTAATTCATCCAGATTTCTTTCATTTCTCCCTTCTATATATATTTCACCCTTAGAAAAATGCCTTTGGAGAGTTAATTTTTTAATGAATTTTTGTAAGTCTATATACACTTCAAATGGGTCTGGGTCTTTTTCTGGGGCGAAAGATAGACCCTTTTTAATACCTTAACTTCCTCATTGGATAATATCCATGGAGTACGAAAGAGGGGATGTAGTGGAGGAGTGGGTATCAGAACCAAAGAAGAGAAGAGAAAGAGAAAACTGGAATTAGAGAGTTTTAGTCAGGAAATTTTTAATATCTCTTCAAAGATATTATCCAATGAGGAAGTTAAGGTATTAAAAAAGGGTCTATCTTTCGCCCCAGAAAAAGACCCAGACCCATTTGAAGTGTATATAGACTTACAAAAATTAATTAGAAAATTAACTCTCCAAAGGCATTTTTCTAAGGGTGAAATAGATATAGAAGGGAGAAATGAAAGAAATGAATTTCTGGATGAATCAATTTGTGAGGAAGACTTTGATACCGGTCAGACAGAGGTAGATGAAACACACCTCATAGAGATTCTTGAGGAATTGGAAATAGAGGCTAACACTATTCCAATTTGTCATACATAATTGAGGAAAAAATCTACATTCTACCCTTATAAATCCCAGGGGGGATATATTCCAGTTTTTGCATCCCTTATGGAGAAAGAACTTGAGAATATCTGTAAAATAAGAAAAGAAAATAAGAGAAACACCCCGAGAAACCTGACCTATGCAGAGAATAAAGCCCTTAAGGCCCTGAAAGATAGTGATTCGCTCCGCCGATAAAGGCGGGGGGGTGGTCATTCAGGATAAAAAGGATTATCTTAGGGAAGCTTTTAGGCTACTAGGGGACGAAACCACATATAAAATTTTAAAGAAAAACCCCATGGCAGACTTTAAGAAAGAATATGATTCACTAATACTTGATGGAAGAAGGGATGAAATTTTAAGTGAAAATGAATATAATTTTCTCAGTGATACACCCAGTAATACCCATATATTATCACCTACCAAAAGTCCATAAAAAAACTGGTGGACCCCCCAGGGAGACCTATTGTCTCTGGGATAGGGGGCCTGACTTCAAATCTATCAGAATATGTGGACCACATTTTAAAACCGATGGTACCATGTTTGAGATCTTATGTAAGAGATACACCACATATGTTAGATTTATTAAAAAAGGTCCAATGGGAAGAAGGCTATATGTGGCTTACCATGGACGTAAATGCACTTTACACATGCATCCCACATAGCTTGGGGATAGCTGCAGTAGATTATTTTTTTGATAAAGCTAGAATTATCAATGAGAATCAAGGGGATTTTGTTAAGAGAGCCATAAATTTTATTTTAACAAGGAATTTTTTTCTTTTTGAAGATAGATATTTCCTCCAAACCACCGGTACCGCAATGGGCACCAAGTTTGCGCCTGATTTTGCAAACTTGTACATGGGGTGGTGGGAGGATCTATTTATCTTCAATAATAGAAATCCATTTGCAAAAAGAGTTATCGAATGGTTCAGATATATCGACGATATTTTGGTCATCTGGCATGGGAGTATAGATGAAGCAGAGGAATTAGTACGATATGTCAATTTAAACACCTTGAACCTTACTTTTACCCACACTATTGATAAAGAAAAAGTCACATTTCTCAATTTGGAATTGACACATAGGGGAAACGAAATAGTAACCAAACTTTATAGGAAGGAAACTGACACCAATGGCTACCTCCATGCAAGAAGTGGTCACCATATGAAATGGCTTAAAAACATCCCCTATGGTCAGTTTCAAAGAGCAAGAAGAAATTGTACAGACTTAGAAGTATACGATAAGGAAGCTGAGGTCATAGAAAAAAGATTTAGGGCCAAAGAATATTCTGGGCAACTGGAAACTAAAGCACGAGAAAGGGCCAGAAGACTAGAATTCAATTTACCTTCAGATGGGACAAGACGAAAAGAAACCAAGAATGGTAGTAGTGATAATAGGGTAAATTTTATTACAAAATATAATAATGCACACAAGAATATCGAAAAAGCCCTAAATAAATATTGGCCTATTCTTTTGCAAGATCCGGTGTTAAAAGATATTATCCCCAAAAAGGGCAAGGTGATATACAGAAAAAAAATCTATAAAAAATTTGGTGGCTCCCAGTAAACTTAGAAAGAAAGAAACTGGAACCAATTGGTTGAGACAACATACAAGAGGGTTTTTTAGATGTGGGAGAAAAGGTTGCACTTGTTGTACCCATATACACCCTGATAATAAACACTTTTATTCTAGCAAAGATGGAAAAGAATACGACATCAAGGAACTAATGAACTGTAAGACCAATTACGTGGTCTATTTATTAGAATGTTCGTGTGGGAAAAAGTATGTGGGAAGAACAAAAAGAAAAGTAAAGTATAGGCTAACCGAACACCTAAGGAATATTGATATAGGACTCACCTCCCATGGAGTGTCAGCACATTTTCTAGAAGTACATATGAGGGATAATAGTAATTTAAAAATAAAAGCAATCGAACATGTAAAAAGAGACGAAAGAGGTGAGGATCGCCTTAGGACCCTGAGACAACGAGAGACTTTCTGGATTCATGCACTGGGTACCTTAGAGCCACTCGGTATGAATAGAGAGGTTGATCTAGCAGCCTTCATTGAATCCTAGTGCATGTCTCCAGACTGAAAATCTTCTATACATATATATAAAAAATATCTATAAATTTGAATATCTAAACATTTAAAGATGAAATTAAAAGAAAATTAACATAGTGAAACTGATAATCATGAAACATAATTCATCTATCCAGATAGGAAATTAAGAGATGAAATAGTTAATCTATATACAGCGATCAATTTGTTGGGTTTTAATTTTAACAATAGATTATCCCTATAGATGAATGGTTGGGTTAGGTGAGTAAGGGTATTTAATTTATTTAATTAGTCACTATAGTAAAAACTCTGTGAATATATGACCTATTATTTTTGGTGTAAACAGACATTACATATATATTATACACTGTATCTCCATTACACATTCACGGTATCCCATACATTTTTAGAAGGTGAACAGCCACTATATGTATGGGATATGTAGTACTACATGTATGTGTGTATATATATATATATATATCCATTTGACTTGTTTGGTTTGTAATATGGTCATTTTACAATTTGGATAGTATGTCTTTTTAAAAAAAAAATTTAAGTCCCTTAAGTAGTGATTCAGAATACATTGAGTTTTATTGTATGAATTTTTATTTATGTATTCTAAAGGGTTCTTGAATGAAGGTTTTATAAGTTTTATAAGATTTATAAGTTTTAAGATATTAATCATAGAAATAAAATGTATATTTTTAATTTATGAATGTATGAATAGCTAGTATAAATTGTATATCTATTTTCTACTATTAGAATTAAGCATAAGGAAATGAATTAATTATATGTACAAAATATTTCTTATTGACAAGAGGAGTGATCACATTGAAATATAACATTATGCAATATGAAATTAAAATGTTTGATATCAGGGTGACGGCTATGAACAAACTGGCTTATTGTTCCGATTGATTGTGTCAAACAGATATGTGACTCTGCTATAAATTGACTGGTTACAGGTATGTGGGCATGCCTCTGACGAAGTGGAGAGGAGCCCCACGAAACGCATAAGGCCACGCCCACATCTACACACGCTGTGAGGAGTCAGATACACAAACACTATAGCCGGCTTGAGAGTGTCTAGTGGGAATCTGAATGAATCTGGCGTGAACTATTGTTTGCATATTGTTTGCATGTGATTTTGCTCAAAGACCCTGAGGACACGGTAATATCTGTAAAGAGACTCTGGGACATTGTATATGCGGTTTTGACTGTGACTGTTTGACCAGAGACCACGGACTTTTGGGAACAAGTGTACGGCTAAATGGAGATCGGAAACCTGTACATGCGGTGACTGAAAGGGGAGACCCATTGCACCGGAAGAGGGTTCGTGGTGTGCAAGTCCCTGGGGCCTTTTGTTTGTGTGCCATATATATACCTCATTTTGTTTGAGGTTGAAAAGTGCGAGTGTGTTTTTGTTACTTTTGCATTAAAATTGAAGTTTTATTATACTGCACTCAGATCAGTCCCTTGCGCTCCTGTCCTCTTTCTCTCTTGTTATCTTTCTACCATGAAAAGCTATCATAAGATATGGCGTAAATATCTTTACTGGTGTGATTCCAAGGGTTACTCATGGAGTAAGATCAGGATTCCTAGGCTATTATCTTTTCTCCAAGAAGGATTGGAGAAGGGATTATCAGCTAGTTCCTTAAAGGGACAAATATCTGCTTTGTCTATCCTTTTACACAAGCGCCTGGCGGATGTTCCAGACGTTCAGGCGTTTTGTCAGGCTTTAGTTAGAATCAAGTCTGTGTTTAAACCTGTTACTCCGCCATGGAGTTTAAATTTAGTTCTTAAAGTTCTTCAAGGGGTTCCGTTTGAACCTATGCATTCCATAGATATTAAGTTTCTATCTTGGAAAGTTCTGTTTTTAGTAGCTATCTCTTCGGCTCGAAGAGTTTCTGAATTATCTGCTTTACAGTGTGACTCACCTTATCTTGTTTTCCATGCTGATAAGGTGGTTTTGCGTACCAAACCTGGATTCCTTCCTAAGGTTGTTTCTAATAGGAATATCAATGAGGAAGTTGTTGTTCCTTCTCTGTGTCCTAATCCTTCTTCCAATAAGGAACGTCTGTTGCACAACCTAGATGTGGTTCGTGCTTTAAAGTTCTACTTACAAGCAACTAAAGATTTCCGTCAAACATCTTCTTTGTTTGTTGTCTATTCTTGAAAGCGGAGAGGTCAAAAAGCTACGGCAACCTCTCTTTCTTTTTGGCTGAGAAGCATCATCCGTTTGGCTTATGAGACTGCTGGCCAGCAGCCTCCTGAAAGGATTACAGCTCACTCTACTAGAGCGGTGGCTTCCACATGGGCTTTTAAAAATGAGGCTTCTGTTGAACAGATTTGTAAGGCGGCGACTTGGTCTTCGCTTCATACTTTTTCCAAATTTTATAAATTTGATACTTTTGCTTCTTCAGAGGCTTTTTTTTGGGAGAAAGGTTCTACAAGCAGTGGTGCCTTCCGTTTAGGTACCTGTCTTGTCCCTCCCTTCATCCGTGTCCTAAAGCTTTGGTATTGGTATCCCACAAGTATTGGATGAATCCGTGGACTCGATACATCTTGCAAGAGAAAACAAAATTTATGCTTACCTGATAAATTTCTTTCTCTTGCGATGTATCGAGTCCACGGCCCGCCCTGTATATTTAAGACAGGTAGTATATTTTATTAGAAAACTTCAGTCACCTCTGCACCCTATAGTTTCTCCTTTTTCTTCCTAGCCTTCGGTCGAATGACTGGTAGGTGGAGTTAGGGGAGGAGCTATATAGACAGCTCTGCTGTGGGTGCTCTCTTTGCCACTTCCTGTTGGGAAGGAGAATATCCCACAAGTATTGGATGAATCCGTGGACTCGATACATCGCAAGAGAAAGAAATTTATCAGGTAAGCATAATTTTGTTTTTTAGGGTCTTGGAACCCACATGGCTAGTTATAACCGCTCTGGTGCGGTTCTTAAAGGCTCAGGGAACATTGAGTGAGATGGGCGGGGCCTATTTTCGCGCCTGAGTTGCGCACTTAGTTTTGTACAACAAGCAGCAAGCTAACTCCTGAGGGCCCTGGTGTATGTTTGGGGCCAAATCGAAGCTTTTACCCCACACTTTCGATCCCTGAGGGCAGGTAGGGCCACAGCAGGGCTGTGGCAAGGTGCTGAGGTTTTTTTTTCCGGATTTGGGCCTATTTTCGATCCGGTTTGGACATTAAGGGGTTAATTGTTAAAAAAAATTGTGGTGCAATCTTAACTACCTATTGTGTGCCTACATACAAAATTTAGAAAAATGTGGTGCATGTTTAGGCTGTTTTGCAGAATGTTTATGCTTTTTTTCTCTTAAAGGCACAGTACCGTTTTTTAAGATTATTTTTTTCACTAAATAAAGTGTTTTCATTCTTGTTTGTAGTCATTACTAGCCTGTTCAACATGTCTGACATTGAGGAAAGTCAATGTTTAATTTGTTTAGAAGCCATTGTGGAACCTCCACTTAGAATGTGTCCATCATGCACTGAAAGGTCAATAAATTGTAGTTTTAGCTACTAAAAGTATGTTGCAGGATGATTCTCAGTCAGAAGAGATTCAGGTTATGCCATCTAATTCTCCCCAAGTGTCACAACCATTAACGCCCGCACAAGCGATGCCAAGTACTTCTAGTGCATCTAATTCTTTCACCCTGCAGGATATGGCCGCAGTTATGAATACTTCCCTCACTGAGGTTTTATCTAAGCTGTCGGGGTTGCAGGGGAAGCGCAGTAGGTCTGGTGTGAGAACAAACACTGAGCCCTCTGGCGCTTTATTAGCTATATCTGATGTACCCTCACAATGTTCTGATGTGAGAGATTTGCTGGCTGAGGGAGAGATTTCTGACTTAGGAAATATGTTCCTCAGACAGATTCAGATATGACGGCTTTTAAATTTAAACTAGAACACCTCTGCTTATTACTCAGGGAGGTTTTAGCGACTCTGGATGATTGTGACCCTATTGTTATTCCAGAGAAATTGTGTAAAATGGACAAATTCCTAGAGGTTCCTGCCTACACTGATGTTTTTCCAGTCCCTAAGAGGATTTCGGAAATTGTTACTAAGGAGTGGGATAGACCAGGTATTCCGTTCGCTCCCCCTCCTACTTGTAGGAAAATGTTTCCCATATCAGACGCCGTGCGGGACTCGTGGCAGACGGTCCCTAAGGTGGAGGGAGCTATTTTTACTCTAGCTAAGCGTACAACTATACCTATTGAGGACAGTTGTGCTTTCAAAGATCCTATGGATAAAAAATTAGAGGGTCTCCTAAAAATTTTTTTTGTTCATCAGGGTTTTCTTCTCCAGCCTATAGCGTGCATTGTTCCTGTAACCACTGCAGCTGCCTTTTGGTTCGAGGCTCTGGAAGAGGCTCTTCAGGTGGTATTAGATGATATTCTGGATAGAATTAGGGCTCTTAAGATAGCTAATTCATTCATTACAGATGCCGCTTTTCATCTGGCTAAATTAGCGGCAAATAATTTCAAAGATTCTCCTCCAAGGGGGAGATTCCATCTTTCTCAATTGTCTGTAAACCAGACAAAAAGAGAGGCGTTCTTACGCTGTGTAGCAGACCTATTTACCATGGGAGTGATCTGCCCAGTTCCGAAAACAGAACAGGGGCAGGGGTTCTACTCCAATCTGTTTGTGGTTCCCAAAAAAGAGGGAACCTTCAGACCAATCCTAGATCTCAAGATCCTAAACCAATTCCTCAGAGTCCCATCCTTCAAGATGGAGACCATTCGGACTATTTTACCAATGATCCAAGAGCGTCAATATATGACCACCGTGGACTTAAAGGATGCGTATCTACACATTCCTATCCTCAAAGATCATCACCAGTTCCTCAGGTTTGACTTTCTGGACAAGCATTACCAGTTTGTGTCTCTTCCCTTCGGGTTGGCCACGGCTCCCAGAATTTTCACAAAGGTGCTAGTGCCCCTTCTGGCGGTCCTAAGGTCGCGGGGCATAGCAGTGGTGCCTTATCTAGACGACATCCTAATTCAAGCGTCGACTTTCCAACTAGCCAAGTCTCACACGGACATCGTGTTAGCCTTTCTAAGTTCTCATGGGTGGAATGTGAACGTAAAAAATAGTTCTCTTTCCCCTCTCACAAGAGTTTCATTCTTAGGGACTCTGATAGACTCAGTGGACATGAAAATATTTCTGACGGAGGTCAGGAAATCAAAGATTTTAGCCACCTGCCGAGCTCTTCATTCCATTCCTCGGCCGTCAGTGGCTCAATGTATGGAGGTAATCGGACTCATGGTAGCAGCAATGGACATAGTTCCGTTTGCTCACTTACATCTCAGACCACTGCAACTAGGCATGCTCAGACAGTGGAATGGGGATTATGCAGATTTATCTCCTCAGATAAATTTGGATCAGGAGACCAGAGATTCTCTTCTTTGGTGGTTGTCACAGGACCACCTGTCCCAGGGAATGTGTTTCCGCAGGCCAGCGTGGGTTTTAGTGACGACGGACGCCAGCCTACTGGGCTGGGGTGCAGTCTGGAATTCCCTGAAAGCACAGGGTTTGTGGACTCAGGAGGAGGCCCTCCTACCGATAAATATTCTAGAATTAAGAGCGATATTCAATGCTGGCTTCGGCCAGATTCGTCAGATTTCAGTACTACATCACGACTGTGGCTTATATCAATCATCAGGGGGGAACAAGGAGTTCCTTAGCGATGATAGAAGTTTCCAGAATAATCCGATGGGCAGAGACTCACTCTTGCCATCTATCAGCAATCTATATCCCAGGGGTAGAGAACTGGGAGGCAGATTTTCTAAGTCGTCAGACTTTTCATCCGAGGGAGTGGGAACTCCATCCCAAGGTGTTTGCTCAACTGGTTCAGCTATGGGGCACACCAGAATTGGATCTGATGGCGTCTCGTCAGAACGCCAAACTTCCTTGTTACGGGTCCAGGTCAAGGGATCCTCAGGCAGTACTGATAGATGCTCTAGCAGTACCCTGGTCGTTCAACCTGGCTTATATGTTTCCACCATTCCCTCTCCTTCCGCGTCTGATTGCCAGAATCAAACAGGAGAGAGCTTCGGTGATTTTGATAGCACCTGTGTGGCCACGCAGGACTTGGTATGCTGACCTGGTGGACATGTCATCTCTGCCACCATGGACTCTGCCACTGAGACAGGACCTTTTGATTCAAGGTCCTTTCAAGCATCCAAATCTAATTTCTTTGCAACTGACTGCTTGGAGATTGAACGCTTGATTTTATCAAAGCGGGGTTTCTCTGAGTCGGTCATAGATACCTTGATTCAGGCTCGAAAGCCTGTTACCAGGAAAATCTATCATAAGATATGGCGTAAATATCTTTTTTGGTGCGAATCCAAAGGCTACTCATGGAGAAATATCAGGATTCCTAGGATTTTGTCCTTTCTCCAAGAGGGATTGGAGAAGGGATTGTCAGATAGTTCCTTAAAAGGACAGATATCTGCTTTGTCTATTCTATTACACAAGCGTCTGGTAGATGTCCCAGACGTTCGGGAAGGGAGGAGCTATATATACAGCTCTGCTGTGGTGCTCTTTGCCACTTCCTGTTAGCAGGAGGTTAATATCCCACAAGTAAGGATGAAATCTGTGGACTCGTCGTATCGTAGAAGAAATTAATTTATCAGGTAAGCATAAATTTACTTTTTATATAAACTGAGAAGTATCCCCCGGGTCTAGTGTAGTGACTGCAAGACATAGACTAATATATATATATATATATATATATATATATATGTACTATATATGTGACTGCAAGACATAGACTAACATATATATATATATATATATATATATATATATGTACTATATATGTGACTGCATGACATAGACTAACATATATATATAAATATGTACTATATATGTGACTGCATGACATAGACTAACATATATATAAATATGTACTATATATGTGACTGCATGACATAGACTAACATATATATAAATATGTACTATATATGTGACTGCATGACATAGACTAACATATATATATATATAAATATGTACTATATATGTGACTGCAAGACATAGACTAACATATATATAAATATGTACTATATATGTGACTGCATGACATAGACTAACATATATATATAAATATGTACTATATATGTGACTGCATGACATAGACTAACATATATATAAATATGTACTATATATGTGACTGCATGACATAGACTAACATATATATAAATATGTACTATATATGTGACTGCATGACATAGACTAACACATATATATATATATATATATATATATATATATAAATATGTACTATATATGTGACTGCATGACATAGACTAACATATATATATAAATATGTACTATATATGTGACTGCAAGACATAGACTAACAAATATAAATATCTACTATATATGTAACTGCATGACATAGACTAACATATATATAAATAGTTCACTAACGAAACAACAATGTTATGCATGAGTAAGAGCACAAGATGGCAGCAGTTTTATAATAATGTTATACATGAGTAAGAGCACAAGATGGCAGCAGTTTTATAATAATGTTATACATGAGTAAGAGCACAAGATGGCAGCAGTTTTATAATAATGTTATACATGAGTAAAAGCACAAGATGGCAGCAGTTTTTGTAATATTATACATTAGCAAGAGCACTAGATGGCAGCAGTTTTATAATAATGTTATACATTAGCAAGAGCACTAGATGGCAGCAGTTTTATAATAATGTTATACATTAGCAAGAGCACTAGATGGCAGCAGTTTTTGTAATATTATACATTAGCAAGTGCACTAGATGGCAGCAGTTTTATAACAATGTTATACATTAGCAAGAGCACTAGATGGCAGCAGTTTTATAATAATGTTATACATTAGCAAGAGCACAAGATGGCAGCAGTTTTATAACAATGTTATACATTAGCAAGAGCACTAGATGGCATCAGTTTTATAATGTTATACATTAGCAAGTGCACTAGATGCCAGCAGTTTTATAACAATGTTATACATTAGCAAGAACACTAGATGGCAGCAGTTTTATAATATTTATACATTAGCAAGAGCACTAGATGGCAACAGTTTTATAACAATGTTATACATTAGCAAGAGCACTAGATGGCAACAGTTTTATAACAATGTTATACATTAGCAAGAGCACTAGATGGCAGCAGTTTTATAACAATGTTATACATTAGCAAGAGCACTAGATGGCAGCAGTTTTATAACAATGTTATACATTAGCAGGAGCACTAGATGGCAGCAGTTTTATAACAATGTTATACATTAGCAAGAGCACTAGATGGCAGCAGTTTTATAACAATGTTATACATTAGCAAGAACACTAGATGGCAGCAGTTTTATAATGTTATACATTAGCAAGAGCACTAGATGGAAACAGTTTTATAACAATGTTATACATAAGCAAGAGCACTAGATGGCAGCAGTTTTATAACAATGTTATACATTAGCAAGAGCACTAGATGGCAGCAGTTTTATAATAATGTTATGCAAGAGCACTAGATGGCAGCAGTTTTTATTATGTTATACATTAGCAAGAGCACTAGATGGCAGCAGTTTTATAACAATGTTATACATTAGCAAGAGCACTATATGGCAGCAGTTTTATAACAATGTTATACATTAGCAAGAACAATAGATGGCAGCAGTTTTATAATAATGTTATACATTAGCAAGAGCACTAGATGGCAGCAGTTTTATAATGTTATACATTAGCAAGAGCACTAGATGGCAGCAGTTTTATAATGTTATACATTAGCAAGAGCACTAGATGGCAGCAGTTTCTGTTTTAAGACACGATGAGTCCACGGATCATCGTTTTTACTTGAGGGAAATACACCTCCTGGTCAGCAGGAGGAAGCAAAGAGCACCACAGCAGAGCTGTTAAATAGCTCCTCCGTTCCCTCCCACTCCAGTTATTCTCTTTGCCTACGTTAGTGATAGGAAGAGGTAAAGTGAGGTGTAAGTATAGATTCTTAAACCAAGAGTTTATTATTTTTAAAGTAGTGCAAGATTGTGCTGCTTTGTTCTAGGGTGTAGCCGTCGTCCAGATCAGTCTCTTCAGTAGAGCTTTTGGTGGCTTTAAAGCAATGGGAACTTGTGGGACATAATTCTCACTGCGCCTCCCAAAATATTTATGCTGCTCTAATTCTGATAGCCTAAGCAATTAACTGTTAACTCCGGCTTCATCATCTTCCACAGGACTATGGGAGGGAGAGGACCTCTTAAACCTGCTGGACTGTCCTGCTGTCGGGCAGATTTAAGGTAAGTGCTGACTTCTTTTTATTCTGAGGATAACAGGGAAAAGACTCAGAGGAAAGATCATAAGATATGGCGTAAATATCTTTTTTGGTGCGAATCCAAAGGTTACTCATGGAGT
Organism: Bombina bombina; assembly: GCF_027579735.1. NCBI lineage: Eukaryota > Metazoa > Chordata > Amphibia > Anura > Bombinatoridae > Bombina > Bombina bombina. The sequence continues at coordinate 1,155,144,535 of NC_069503.1, read as the reverse complement.
AAGATCAGGATTCCTAGGATTTTGTCCTTTCTCCAAGAGGGATTGGAGAAGGGATTGTCAGATAGTTCCTTAAAAGGACAGATATCTGCTTTGTCTATTCTATTACACAAGCGTCTGGTAGATGTCCCAGACGTTCGGGAAGGGAGGAGCTATATATACAGCTCTGCTGTGGTGCTCTTTGCCACTTCCTGTTAGCAGGAGGTTAATATCCCACAAGTAAGGATGAAATCTGTGGACTCGTCGTATCGTAGAAGAAATTAATTTATCAGGTAAGCATAAATTTACTTTTTATATAAACTGAGAAGTATCCCCCGGGCCTGGTGTAGTGACTGCAAGACATAGACTAATATATATATATAAATATGTACTATATATGTGACTGCAAGACATAGACTAACATATATATATATATATATATATATATATATATATATATACTATATATGTGACTGCATGACATAGACTAACATATATATAAATATGTACTATATATGTGACTGCATGACATAGACTAACATATATATAAATATGTACTATATATGTGACTGCATGACATAGACTAACATATATATATATATAAATATGTACTATATATGTGACTGCATGACATAGACTAACATATATATATATATATAAATATGTACTATATATGTGACTGCATGACATAGACTAACATATATATATATATATATATATATATATATATAAATATGTACTATATATGTGACTGCAAGACATAGACTAACATAAATATAAATATCTACTATATATGTAACTGCATGACATAGACTAACATATATATAAATAGTTCGCTAACGAAACAACAATGTTATGCATGAGTAAGAGCACAAGATGGCAGCAGTTTTATAATAATGTTATACATGAGTAAGAGCACAAGATGGCAGCAGTTTTATAATAATGTTATACATGAGTAAGAGCACAAGATGGCAGCAGTTTTTGTAATATTATACATTAGCAAGAGCACTAGATGGCAGCAGTTTTATAATAATGTTATACATTAGCAAGAGCACTAGATGGCAGCAGTCTTATAATAATGTTATACATTAGCAAGAGCACTAGATGGCAGCAGTTTTTGTAATATTATACATTAGCAAGTGTACTAGATGGCAGCAGTTTTATAACAATGTTATACATTAGCAAGAGCACTAGATGGCAGCAGTTTTATAATAATGTTATACATTAGCAAGAGCACAAGATGGCAGCAGTTTTATAACAATGTTATACATTAGCAAGAGCACTAGATGGCAGCAGTTTTATAATGTTATACATTAGCAAGTGCACTAGATGCCAGCAGTTTTATAACAATGTTATACATTAGCAAGAACACTAGATGGCAGCAGTTTTATAATATTTATACATTAGCAAGAGCACTAGATGGCAACAGTTGTATAACAATGTTATACATTAGCAAGAGCACTAGATGGCAACAGTTTTATAACAATGTTATACATTAGCAAGAGCACTAGATGGCAGCAGTTTTATAACAATGTTATACATTAGCAAGAGCACTAGATGGCAGCAGTTTTATAACAATCTTATACATTAGCAGGAGCACTAGATGGCAGCAGTTTTATAACAATGTTATACATTAGCAAGAGCACTAGATGGCAGCAGTTTTATAACAATGTTATACATTAGCAAGAGCACTAGATGGCAGCAGTTTTATAATGTTATACATTAGCAAGAGCACTAGATGGCAACAGTTTTATAACAATGTTATACATAAGCAAGAGCACTAGATGGCAGCAGTTTTATAACAATGTTATACATTAGCAAGAGCACTAGATGGCAGCAGTTTTATAATAATGTTATGCAAGAGCACTAGATGGCAGCAGTTTTATTATGTTATACATTAGCAAGAGCACTAGATGGCAGCAGTTTTATAACAATGTTATACATTAGCAAGAGCACTATATGGCAGCAGTTTTATAACAATGTTATACATTAGCAAGAGCACTAGATGGCAGCAGTTTTATGATGTTATACATTAGCAAGAGCACTAGATGGCAGCAGTTTTATAATGTTATACATTAGCAAGAGCACTAGATGGCAGCAGTTTCTGTTTTAAGACACGATGAGTCCACGGATCATCGTTTTTACTTGTGGGAAATACACCTCCTGGTCAGCAGGAGGAAGCAAAGAGCACCACATCAGAGCTGTTAAATAGCTCTTTGCCTACGTTAGTGATAGGAAGAGGTAAAGTGAGGTGTTAGTATAGATTCTTAAACCAAGAGTTTATTATTTTTAAAGTAGTGCAAGATTGTGCTGCTTTGTTCTAGGGTGTAGCCGTCGTCCAGATCAGTCTCTTCAGTAGAGCTTTTGGTGGCTTTAAAGCAATGGGAACTTGTGGGACATAATTCTCACTGCGCCTCCCAAAATATTTATGCTGCTCTAATTCTGATAGCCTAAGCAATTAACTGTTAACTCCGGCTTCATCATCTTCCACAGGACTATGGGAGGGAGAGGACCTCTTAAACCTGCTGGACTGTCCTGCTGTCGGGCAGATTTAAGGTAAGTGCTGACTTCTTTTTATTCTGAGGATAACAGGGAAAAGACTCAGAGGAAAGTGAGCACTTGGTTACTTCATTTGAGGCTTAGTATGGGGCTCTTTATTATGGGACACATACTCTCTGTGTATAGAGGGTTCAGTTTTTATGACAGTTTATGTACAGGGTGCTGTGGATTAAGCCTTTTTTCCCTGTCGGTTTATTTTTTGCTAAAATGAAAGCCGGTCGGTTTGAGTGTGTTACTAACGCCCACAGTGGGCGGGCTACCTTTCGCGTGCTTTCTAATTACGCTGCGCAGTGTGTAGTTTGGCTAGTACATGGGCTGTTCCGGATTTGCTGTGAGGGCTCAATTTTATTCTCTTTCATCGGTACAGTGATTACTTCAGTGCCGCATTGGAACCGCATGTCAGTAGAGCAAGCGGTTTGTAGCAGTGTGGAAGCGATCCTCTCCTGCAGCGCTGGGACTTAGCTGGAAAATCAGTGGCAGAGCTGTTGAGGCGTAGATGTGTTGGACGTATTTAGGATTGCTTAATTGAGGATAAAAAAAATTCTTGGCTAAGGAAAATAGTTTGCTTTTAACACTTAAAGTCACAGTATCACTTTTTTATCATTACAAATAAAGTTATCTGTATAAGTTTCGTTTTTCTTTTTGGAGTCACAGTTGTTTTTCTTACTGTAAAAAAATTGGCAGCTAAGAGTTCAGGGTTCTCTATCCTAGCCCGCAGAGCTTTATGATTAAAGCCTTGGTCTGCGGACATGTCATCCAAGTCTAAGCTTCTAGCTATTCCTTACAAAGGAAAGACTTTGTTTGGACCTGGCCTGAAGGAAATTATCTCTGACATCACAGGAGGTAAGGGTCATCTACTTCCTCAGGATAAGAGAAGTAAACAAAAAGGACGACAAAGTAATTTTCATTCCTTTCGTAATTTCAAGGGAAATTCTTTCTCTTCCTCCTCTAAACAGGAAGGAAACTATTCGCAATCTAAGCCTACTTGGAGGCCCAACCAGCCTGGGAACAAAGGTAAACAGTCCAAGAAGCCTGCTGCTGACTCCAAAGCAGCATGAAGGGCATGCCCCCGATCCGGGACCGGATCTGGTAAGGGGCAGACTTTCTTTCTTCGTTCAGGCTTGGGTGCGAGACGTTCAGGATCCCTGGGCTATAGAAATAGTGTCCCAGTGATACAAACTGGAGTTAAAAAAATTTCCTCCCCGAGGAAGATTTCTTCTTTCAAGATTATCTGCAAACCAGATAAAGAGAGGCGTTCTTACATTGTGTAAGAGACCTCTCCTCCCTGGGAGTGATTATTCCCGTTCCTGTACAGGAACATGAGCAGGGTTTTTATTCAAATCTGTTTGTAGTTCCCAAGAAGGAGGAAACTTTCAGACCTACCTTAGACCTCAAGAGTCTGAACAAGTTTTTCAGAGTTACATCTTTCAAGATGGAAACTATTCGTACCATTCTTCCATTGATCCAGGAGGGTCAATTTATGACAACAGTGGAATTAAAGGATGCATATCTACATGTTCCTATCCACAGAGATAATTACAAGTTCCTAAGGTTTGCCTTTCTGGACAAACACTTTCAGTTCGTGGCTCTTCCTTTCGGGCTGGCCACGGCACCCAGAATTTTCACATAGGTTCTGGGGTCTCTGCTGGCGGTTCTAAAACCGCGGGGCATTGCGGTGGCCCCTTATCTGGACGATATTCTAATCTAGGCGCCATCTTGTCAACAAGCAAGGTCCCATACTAACATTGTGCTATCCTTCCTGGGAACTCACGGGTGGAAAGTAAATCTGGAAAAGAGTTCCTTACTCCCGAAGACAAGGGTGACTTTCTTGGGAACTCTAATCGATTCTATGTCTATGAGGATTTTTCTGGCAGAGGTCAGAAAATCGATTCTAGATACCTGTCAAGCCCTTCAGTCCAATTATCGGATGTCAGTGGCTCAGTGCATGGAAGTAATCGGACTGATGGTGGTGGCAATGGACATCATACCGTTTGCTCGGTTTCACCTCAGACCTCTGCAGTTAAACATGCTCAGGCAGTGGAATGGAGATTATGCAGATTTGTCTCCTCGAATAACCCTGAAACAGGAGACGAGGGACTCTCTTCAATGGTGGTTGTCTCTGGATCATCTATCCCAGGGGACCTGCTTTCGCAGACCTTCCTGGGTGATTGTGAAAACAGACGCCAGCCTTTTAGGATGGGGAGCTGTCTGGGGTTCCCTAAAGGCTCAGGGAGTATGGACTCAGGCAGAGTCTGTTCTTCCTATAAACATCCTGGAACTAAGAGCGATCTTCAATGCTCTTCTGGCCTGGCCTCAGTTGGCTTTGGCTCAGTTCATCAGATTTCAGTCGGACAACATAACGACAGTGGCTTACATCAATCATCAGGGAGGAACGAGGAGTTCCTTAGCGATGACGAGGTAGCCAAGATAATCCAGTGGGACAACTGGGAGGCGGACTTTCTGAGCAGACAGACTTTTCATCCGGGAAAGTGGGATCTCCATCCGGAAGTTTTCTCCAACCTGATTCTCAAATGGGGTCGGCCGGAGTTAGATCTCATGGCATCTCGTCAGAATGCCAAGCTCCCGAGATATGGGTCGAGGTCCAGGGATCCCCAGGCGGAGCTGATAGATGCTCTGGCAGTTCCTTTGTCCTTCAGCCTAGCATATCTATTTCCCCCGTTTGCTCTTCTTCCTCGGGTCATTGCTTGAATCAAACAGGAGAAGGCATCAGTAATCCTCATTGCTCCTGCATGGCCTCGCAGGATTTGGTATGCAGATCTGGTGGACATGTCATCCCTGCCACCTTGGAGACTTCCATTGAGGAAGGATCTTCTCATTCAAGGACCCTTCCTTCACCCAAATCTAGTTTCTCTGAAGCTGACTGCTTGGAGATTGAATTCTTAATCCTTTCCAATAGGGGTTTTCTGATTCGGTCATAGAGACCTTGATTCAGGCGCGTAAGCCTGTAACTAGAAAAATTTACCATAAGATAATATCTTTATTGGTGTGAATCCAAGGGCTACTCATGGAGTAGAGTTAGGATTCCCAGAATTTTGTCTTTTCTTCAAGAAGGTTTGGAGAAGGGTTTATTGACAAGTTCCCTAAAGGGTCAGATCTCTGCCTTATCTATTTTGCTGTTCAAACGTCTGGCAGATGTCCCAGATTTTCAATCTTTTTGTCAGGCCTTGGTTAGGGTCAGGCCTGTGTTCAAACCAGTTACTCCTCCATGGAGCTTGAATTTAGTTCTTAAAGTTCTTCAAGGGGCTCCGTTTGAGCCTATGCATTCCTTGGATATTAAGTTGTTATCTTGGAAAGTTTTATTTCTTGTTGCTATTTCTTCAGCTCGAAGAGTGTCTGAGCTTTCGGCTTTGCAATACAATTCGCCTTACCTTATTTTACATTCAGATAAGGTAGTTTTACGTACTAAACTAGGGTTCCTTCCTAAGGTTGTTTCAGACAGGAACATTAATCAGGAGATTGTTGTTCCTTCCTTGTGTCCTAATCCTCCTTCTCAGAAGGAACGTCTTCTGTACAATTTGGACGTAGTCCGTGTTTTAAATTTTTACTTACAAGCAACTAAAGACTTTCGTCAGTCTTCTTCTCTGTTTGTAATTTTCTCTGGAAAACGTAAGGGTCAGAAAGCTACGGCTACCTCTCTTTCTTTTTGGTTGAAGAGAATCATCCGCTTTGCATATGAGACTGCTGGACAGCAGCCTCCTAAAAGAGTTACGGCTCATTCCACTAGGGCTGTTGCTTGCTCATGGGCATTCAAAAATTAAGCTTCTGTAGAACAGATTTGCAAGGCTACAACTTGGTCTTCTCTCCATGCTTTTTCTAAATTTGACAAATTTTATATTTTTGCCTCGGCTGAGGCTGCTTTTGGGAGAAAGGTACTTCAAGCAGTGGTGCCTTCCGTTTGTTCCCTGTCTTGTCCCTCCCTTATCATCCGTGTACTCTAGCTTTGGAATTGTTTCCCACAAGTAAGGATGATGATCCGTGGACTCATCGTGTCTAAAAAGAAACAAATTTATCAGGTAAGCATACATTTTCTTTTTATTATAATGTTATACGTTAGCAAGAGCACTAGATGGCAGCAGTTTTATAATGTTATACATTAGCAAGAGCACTAGATGGGAGCAGTTTTATAATAATGTTATACATTAGCAAGAGCACTAGATGGCAGCATTTATATAACAATGTTATACGTTAGCAAGAGCACTAGATGGCAGCAGTTTTATAATGTTATACATTAGCAAGAGCACTAGATGGCAGCAGTTTTATAATAATGTTATACATTAGCAAGAGCACTAGATGGCAGCAGTTTTATAACAATGTTATACATTAGCAAGAGCACTAGATGGCAGCAGTTTTATAATAATGTTATACATTAGCAAGAGCACTAGATGGGAGCAGTTTTATAATAATGTTATACTTTAGCAAGAGCACTAGATAGCAGCATTTATATAACAATGTTATACATTAGCAAGAGCACTAGATGGCAGCAGTTTTATAATGTTATACATTAGCAAGAGCACTAGATGGCTGCAGTTTTATAATAATGTTATACATTAGCAAGAGCACTAAATGGCAGCAGTTTTATAATGTTATACATTAGCAAGAGCACTAGATGGCAGCAGTTTTATAATAATGTTATACATTAGCAAGAGCACTAGATGGCAGCAGTTTTATAATAATGTTATACATTAGCAAGAGCACTAGATGGCAGCAGTTTTATAACAATGTTATACATTAGCAAGAGCACTAGATGGCAGCAGTTTTTTTTAATAATGTTATACATTAGCAAGAGCACAAGATGGCAGCAGTTTTAGAACAATGTTATACATTAGCAAGAGCACTAGATGGCAGCAGTTATACACTAATGTTATACATTAGCAAGAGCACTAGATGGCAGCATGCTACAGAGAAGTAAATTGGAAACTTTTTTTTAAATGTTATTTTCTATCTAAATATCTATAATCTCTATCATTTAATTCTTGCTCGGTTCCACTTGTGCTTCTGATGCTTTATAACTTTGTGAACCTCATGACTTTCTGCCTTACACAATTACCCTTCTGCTCCCCTTTGTCCTGCAGTCTCCTGGAATTGTGATTAATCCATCTTTACCTGCACCGATACGAGTTAGAGTGCGAGTTCAGGATAATGTCTTTCTGATACCAATTCCTCACAGGTAAGTGTTCAGCTTCTTATGTCCTTCACTTTCTATCCTGTGCGTTGTCTATTTATTTCATGTAATTGGCAAGAGTCCATGAGCTAGTGACGTATAGGATATACAATCCTACCAGGAGGGGCAAAGTTTCCCAAACCTCAAAATGCCTATAAATACATCCCTCACCACACCCACAATTCAGTTTTACAAACTTTGCCTCCTATGGAGGTGTAGAAGTAAGTTTGTGCTAAGATTTCTACGTTGACATGCGCTTCTCAGCATTTTGAAGCCCGATTCCTCTCAGAGTACAGCGAATGTCAGAGGGATGTGAAGGGAGTATCATTTATTGTATACGATGATTTCCCTAACGGGGGTCTATTTCATAGGTTCTCTGTTATTGGTCGTAGAGATTCATCTCCTACCTCACTTTTCAGATCGACGAAATACTCTCAAATACAATTACCTCTACTGATAACTGTTTCAGTACTGGTTTGGCTATCTGCTATATGTGGATGGATGTCTTTTGGTAAGTATGATTTTTATTACTTAAGACACCTCAGCTATGGTTTGGCACATTATGCATTAATATAAAGTTCTAAATATATGTATTGTACTTATATTTGCCATGAGTCAGGTTCATGTATTTCCTTCTGCAGACTGTCAGTTTCATATTTGGGGAAGATTAACATATTAAGAAATAACATAATTTATGTAAAAACTTACCTGATAAATTCATTGAGCTAGTAACGTATGGGATATACATTCCTACCAGGAGGGGCAAAGTTTCCCAAACCTCAGAATGCCTATAAATACACCCCCTCACCACACCCACAATTCAGTTTAACGAATAGCCAAGCAGTGGGGTGATAAAGAAAGGAGTAGAAAGCATCAACAAAAGAAATTTGGAAATAATTGTGCTTTATACAAAAAATCATAACCACCATAAAAAGGGTGGGCCTCATGGACTCTTGCCAATATGAAAGAAATGAATTTATCAGGTAAGTTCTTACATAAATTATGTTTTCTTTCATGTAATTGGCAAGAGTCCATGAGCTAGTGACGTATGGGATAGCAATACCCAAGATGTGGAACTCCACGCAAGAGTCACTAGAGAGGGAGGGATAAAAATAAAAACAGCCATTTTCCGCTGAAAAAATGAATCCACAACCCAAAAAAATAAGTTTATTCTCATAAATGAAAGAAAAAAACTTAAATCAAAAGCAGAAGAATCAAACTGAAACAGCTACCTGAAGAACTTTTCTACCAAAAACTGCTTCTGAAGAAGCAAATACATCAAAACGGTAGAATTTAGTAAATGTATGCAAAGAGGACCAAGTTACCGCTTTGCAAATCTGATCAAATGAAGCTTCATTCTTAAAGGCCCACAAAGCTGTAATTCTCTGAGGCGGGGCCTGACCCGACTCCAAATAAGCTTGATGAATCAAAAGTTTCAACCAAGAAGCCAAGGAAATAGCAGAAGCCTTCTGACCTTTCTCAGGACCAGAAAATAAAACAAATAGACTGGAAGTCTTCCTGAAATCTTTAGTAGCTTCCACATAATATTTCAAAGCTCTTACCACATCCAAAGAATGTAAGGATCTTTCCAAAGAATTCTTAGGATTAGGACACAAGGAAGGGACAACAATTTCTCTATTAATGTTGTTAGAATTCACAACCTTAGGTAAAAATTGAAAAGAAGTCCGTAAAACTGCCTTATCCTGATGAAAAATCAGAAAAGGAGACTCACAAGAAAGAGCAGATAGCTCAGAAACTCTTCTAGCAGAAGAGATAGCCAAAAGGAACAACACTTTTCAAGAAATTAGTTTAATGTCCAAAGAATGCATAGGCTCAAATGAAGGAGCCTGTAAAGCCTTCAGAACCAAATTAGGACTCCAAGGAGGAGAAATTGATTTAATGACAGGCTCAATACAAACTAAAGCCTGTACAAAATGGGTGAATATCAGGAAGTATAGCAATCTTTCTGTGAAATAAAACAGAAAGAGCAGAGATGTGTCCCTTCATGGAACTTGCAGAGAAACCCTTATCCAAACCATCCTGAATAAAAAGAATCTAAAAGAATGCCAAGAGAATTTATGAGAAGAATACCATGAAATGTAAGTCTTCCAAACGCTATAATAAAATTGATTAAATAACAGGCTTAATAAGAACTAAAGCCTGTACAAAACAGTGTATATCAGGAAGTATAGCAATCTTTCTGTGAAATAAAACAGAAAGAGCAGAGATTTGTCCTTTCAAGGAACTTGCAGACAAACCCTTATCCAAACCGTCCTGAAGAAACTGTAAAATTCTAGGAATTCTAAAAGAATGCCAGGAGAATTTATGAGAAGAACACCATGAAATGTAAGTCTTCCAAACTATAATAAATCTTTCTAGAGACAGATTTATGAGCTTGTAACATAGTATTAATCACTGAGTCAGAGAAACCTCTATGACTTAGTACTAAGCGTTCAATTTCCATACCTTCAAATTTAATGATTTGAGATCCTGATGGAAAAACGGACCTTGAGACAGTAGGAGACGGAAGTGGCCAAGGCTGGCAACTGGACATCCGAACCAGATCCGCATACCAAAACCTGTGAGGCTATGCTGGAGCCACCAGCAACACAAACGATTGTTCCATGATGATTTTGGAGATCACTCTTGGAAGGAGAACTAGATGCGGGAAAATGTAAGCAGGATGATAACACCAAGGAAGTGTCAGCGCATCCACTGCTTCCGCCTGAACATCCCTGGACCTGGACAGGTATCTGGGAAGTTTCTTGTTTAGATGAGAGGCCATGAGCTCTATCTCTGGAAGACCCCACATCTGAGAAAACACATCTGGATGGAGAGACCACTCCCCTGGATGTAAAGTCTGACAGCTGAGATAATCCGCCTCCCAATTGTCTACACCTGGGATATGCACCGCAGAGGTTAGACAGGAGCTGGATTCCGCCCAAACAAGTATCCAAGATACCTTTTTCATAGCTTGGGGACTTTGAGTCCCACCCTGATGATTGACATATGCCACTGTTGTGATATTGTCTGTCTGAAAACAAATGAACGGTTCTCTCTTTAGCAGAGGCCAAAACTGAAGAGCTCTGAGAATTGGACGGAGTTCTAAAATATTTATTGGTAATTTCGCCTCTTGAGATTTCTAAACCCCTTGTGCTGTCAGAGATCCCCAAACAGCTCCCCAACCTGAAAGATTCGCATCTGTTGTGATCACAGTCCAGGTTGGCCGAACAAAAGAAGCCCCCTGATCGAAACGATAGTGATCTATCCACCACGTCACAGAGTGTCGTACATTGGGATTTAAGGATATTTATTGTGATATCTTTGTATAATCCCTGCACCATTGGTTCAGCATACAAAGCTGTAGAGGTCTCATGTGAAAACGAGCAAAGGGGATTGCGTCCGATGCTGCAGTCATGAGACCTAAAACTTCCATGCACATAGGCACTGAAGGGAATGACTGAGACTGAAGGTGCCGGCATGCTGCAACCAATTTTAAACGTCTCTTGTCGGTTAGAGACAGAGTCATGGACACTGAATCTATCTGGAAGCCTAAAAAGGTGACCCTTGTCTGAGGAATCAAGAGACTTTTTGGTAAATTGATCCTCCAACCATGTTTCCGAAAAAAACAACACTAGTTGATTTGTGTGAGATTCTGCAGAACGTAAAGACTGAGCTAGTACCATGATATCGTCCAAATAAGGAAACACTGCAATACCCTGTTCTCTGATTACAGAGAGTAGAGCACCTAGAACCTTTGAAAAGATTGTTGGAGCTGTTGCTAGGCCAAATGGAAGAGCAACAAATTGGTAATGCTTGTCTAGAAAAGAGAATCTCAGAAACTGATAATGTTCTGGATGAATCGGAATATGAAGGTATGCATCCTGCAAGTCTATTGTGGACATATAATGTCCTCGCTGAACAAAAGGCAGAATAGTCCTTATAGTCACCATCTTGAAAGTTGGTACTCTTACATAACAATTCAAAATTTTCAGATCCAGAACTGGTCTGAATAAATTTTCCTTCTTTGGGACAATGAATAGATTTTAATAAAACCCCAAACCTTGTTCCTGAAAAGCAACTGGCATGATTACCCCTGAAGACTCCAGGTCTGAAACACACTTCAGGAAAGCCTGAGCTTTTAATGGATTTGCTGGGATACGTGAGAGAAAAAATCTTCTCACAGGAGGTCTTACTCTGAATCCTATTCGATACCCTTGAGAGACAATGCTCTGAATCCATTGATTTTGAACAGAATTTATCCAGATATCCTTGAAAAACCTTAATCTGCCCCCTACCAGCTGAGCTGGAATGAGGGCCGCACCTTCATGCGGACTTAGGGGCTGACTTTGGTTTCTTAAATTGCTTGGATTTATTCAAATTTGAGGAAGGCTTCCAATTGGAAACAGATTCCTTGGGGGAAGGATTAGATTTTTGTTCCTTATTTTGACGAAAGGAACGAAAACGGTTAGAAGCCTTAGATTTACCCTTAGGTTTTTTATCCTGAAGGCAGAAAAAAACTCCCTTTCCCCCAGTGACAGTTGAAATAATAGAATCCAACTGAGAACCAAATAAATTATTATCTTGGAAAGAAAGAGATAGTAATCTAGATTTAGATGTCATATCAGCATTCCAAGTTTTAAGCCACAAAGCTTTTCTTGCTAATATAGCTAAAGACATGGATCTTACATCAATTTTGATCATTTAAAAAATGGCATCACAAATAAAATGATTAGCCTATTGCAGTAAGCGAATAATGCTAGACATGTCAGAATCCAATTCTTGTTGCGCTAAATTCTCCAACCAGAAAGTTGATGCATCCGCAACATCAGCCAAAGAAATTGCAGGTCTGAGAAGATGACCTGAATATAAATAGGCCTTCCTTAGATAAGATTCAAGCTTCCTATCTAAAGGATCCTTAAAGGAAGTACAATCTTCCATAGGAATAGTGGTACGTTTAGCAAGAGTAGAAATAGCCCCATCAACTTTGGGGATTTTTTCCCAAAACTCTATATAATTTGCTGGTAAAGGATACAATTTTTTAAACCTTGAAGAAGGAATAAAAGAAGTGCCTGGCTTATTCCATTCCTTAGAAATCATATCAGAAATAGCCTCAGGAATAGGAAAAAAAACCCTGGAGAAACCATAGGAGGTTTAAAAACAGCATTTAAACGTTTTTTAGACTGAACGTCAATAGGACTGGTTACCTCAATATCCAAAATAATTAACACTTCTTTTAATAAAGAACGCATATACTCTATTTTAAATAAATAAGTAGATTTGTCAGTGTCAATGTCTGAGGAAGGATCTTCTGTATCTGATAAATCCTCATCAGAAGAGGATAAATTATTATGTTGTTGGTCACTTGAAATTTCATCAACTGAATGAGAAGTTTTAAAAGACCTTTTACGTTTATTAGAAGGTGGAAATGCAGACAAAGCCTTCAGAATAGAATCAGAAACAAATTCTTTAAAATTCATAGGTATATCATGTACATTAGAAGTTGAAGGAACTTCAACTGGCAATGTACTATTACTGATGGACACACTATCTGCATGTAAAAGTTTATCATGACAACTATTACAAATGACATTCGGCGAAATAATTTCCACAATCTTACAACAAATGCACTTAGCTTTGGTAGAACCGATGTCAGGCAGCAATGTTCCAGCAGAAACTTCTGAGGCAGGATTCGATTGAGACATTTTGCAAAATGTAAAAGAAAAAACAACATATAAAGCAAAATTATCAATTTCCTTATATGACAGTTTCAGGAATGGGAAAAAATGCAAATAGCATAGCCCTCTGATAGAGAAAAAGGCAAGAGGCAAACATCAATGGGGTATTAAAATAATGAAACCGTTTGTCGCTAAGTATGACGCACAACGTAACTGAAAACTATTTTGGCGCCAATAATAACCGGAAATGACACATTTGCGTCACTAATGACGCAACCGTGTGTAAGGTTTCGGCGTCAACTATGATGCCGGAAATGACGAAGTTGCGTCATAGACTTTTTTTTGCGCCAAAGTTTAGCATTTGGTGCACCCGCGGGCCTAATACCGCCCACAATTTGCAAGAAGTAGTCAATTGAAAAAAAGACTAAACCCCAGGTAAGAAAATTTTTTCTTAAAATGTTTATATTCCCCAAATATGAAACTGACAGTCTGCAGAAGGAAATACATGAACCTGACTCATGGCAAATATAAGTACAATACATATATTTAGAACTTTATATAAATGCATAAAGTGCCAAACCATACCTGAGTGTCTTAAGTAATAAAAAACATACTTACCAAAAGACACCCATCCACATATAGCAGATAGCCAAACCAGTACTGAAACAGTTATCAGTAGAGGTAATGGAATATGAGAGTATATCGTCGATCTGAAAAGGGAGGTAGGTACTGGTTTGGCTATCTGCTATATGTGGATGGGTGTCTTTTGGTAAGTATGTTTTTTTTTTTTTATTAATAATTTTTTATTGAGGTTTTTGCATAAAATATACATAAAACACAGAACACCTTTTTGTCAAAAGAACGTAATACAAACACAATTAACCGAAACATTTCGGTCTCTATATAATACATTGGTGAAAGGTTAATGAGACCTCATTTTTTAATAGTGTATCATGTATAGCTGGCCAGTTAGAAACCCAATTTTAGGCCCCATGGACCAAGAATATAGAAAAAAAAAATAGATATCTGATGACCAGAAGTCTAGCTCTTTAAGAGCTTCAAAAGGAGCGTGAATACGTATGTAGTGGGGCGGGGAGGGGGAGATTCAGCGGGTAAGCACCGCTATGTATAGTAGGGAGAGGGTGGAGGGCGGAGCCATATAAATATGAAAGTACTTTAGGAAACTTGGTGAGGACTCTTAGTCTTGTCCATATAGTAAAGTAGATAGGCTATGACACCGTGTTATCCATCTATGTATTATTAGTCATGCATGAGCATAATGGGGGTATATAAAAGGGCGATTTAATATTAAACATGAAAGTTAAATAATCTATTGGTAAACAAATAAAATATAATGTATTAGCTCCTTAATTAGCTGAGAAAGAGAAAGAGGGCTATGGGAAGATGGGTATTTTATACTTAAAGGGGGATAAAGTGGAGAGAAGGCCGTAGGGTTATAAAAGTGCACGTTAGGAATGAATATCAATATTATGCAATAACTAACATCATATCTATATCATAATAGCAAGAACTCTGAAACTGAGTATACCAAGGAGTATATACAATAAAGAACTTGGTGGGTAGCGTATCAGGGTTAAGTCCAACATCGGTCTTTGGAGGGGCATGGGCAAGTACAGTCTTACATAAATACAAATCAGTCACCATCATGAAGGATTGCCTTACAACAGTTAACGCTAGAGTCACATTTGATACAGGCTAGAACTTGGGAGCAGGTGGCCTATTCCTATTCTTAGATGGGACAATGTAGTAACAAGTTTTCCAGGTAGGGGCGTGAGGAAGGCAATGTGAAGTGCAAGTACATAAAGTATATTACCTAGTCCTCCGCCTCCAGACCATAGTTGCATATACAGCCAATTCCCTGTCTAATGTGGATTATAGGGAGAGCTGCGGCAAGTAGGAGTCTTCAATAATGCAGCTAGTGCATATTAAGGATTTTATGTAATAAACTGCTTGTGTACTGACTGTTTATACTATATGATAGCCCGCTCAGATATCGCCTTGAAAGGTGGCATATAATATTATATAGTAGGTGGCAGTGTTGTGTATAAATATGGAGTGCCAAACGTGTCAATACATGTTAGTATTTAATATATAACTGTAGTGCAGTAACTTAATCAAACTTAATAGTCTTAAAATAATCTAACAACAGTGCTATATTTTCCCCCATGACAAGTATATTGTCTCTGATTTACGCTGACTGTGCATGAAGTTCAATTTTACAGCCCTGAAGTGACAGTGCGCATAAGCCTTTACATAAGTTGTACTCATAAGGCACAAGTCTTAATAGTAAACAGGTCAATATATAACAGCAGTAAGAGGGGGTGAGTGCCTCTGCCTATATGGCTAGTGTAGGCTAAAGAACAAACTTGGGTATGACATATTGATTATTCTATACAAGCTAAGCCAGTATTTTAGCTAGTCCACTCAAATAAACAAGTGCTTAAGTGCAATATGGGTATTGGAGAATTCAGCAGCATGTGTATAATTACTTTTCATCAAATAGTTCTATAGCCTGTTGCTAGTTTAGAATAGACCTGGGGAGCAAAACTTTAATTCAGCTAAAGGAATATATCATAACCGAAGTATACCAATAAACAAGCATGAGGTACAATATGTTGGGCACTCTTATCAAACTGGTCATCATTCACCAAAATGCCCCAACAGTAAAAACCTGGCGTCTGAATCAGGTTACATATACAAAATTATTTGCAAGACATTAAAACATTTGATGCCATCCTAAAAACATTTGCTTGGGGCATCTGCCTTCTCAAGTAACCTATCAGGAGTGGTTTACACCTAGTGTCTTGTCTATATAATCTATGTATATTAAAGCATTTACCCAGATATATTATGACATATAGATATATATAACACTTGATATACAGGGGGATTATACTATGATTAAACGCATCTAAATATGACTTTCTTAGGTACCGAGTTCAGCAGACTCTGTGTAGACTTAGACTAAGAAGAGAGACTAATAAAGCTGGGTTTTTTTTTCCCATATGTAGAGAATAGCAGTATGTCTCTTTTAAAACTCGTACCTAAATAACAATTTAAACTATATTAAGGGTCTGTTGGTGTGCATATATTGAAATTGAGTGCACATATTGTCTTAAGGCAGCTGGCGGTATTGTCTATACAATCTGATCTCTTCAGACATAATAACCGAACTGAGCTGCCAGAAACTCACAAGAAGGCCATCTTCTAGCCCACTCCAGTGGCTGCTGCGAAACTAAGCTCCGAGTGCCACACTGAGTCAGAAAAAACCCAGAACCGTGGGGCAGAGACCTGCTTAACTTCACCACAGCCCAAGGTCTGGTGCACTCCGTCTTCCATGCGGTGAATCACTGTGCCGTCTGCGATGACTTTTATTTGTGTATGTGCGCCTATTGATATGGCTCTCCGCTGTAGTAGTCCGGCCCCTATGGCCATCCAGGCTCCCGCCGCTCTCAGATCTTGGTCGCTCCGAAGTAATAGTCCAAAGTAGACTGTATTAGTAGCAGGAGCCTGTGGTGCCGAGGGCTGTGGGATCTCCGGCAACTTCGTAGAAGGAGCCTCCTCTTTCTTCAGGTCGTCCTGACCTTTAATGGTAACAGCTGCGTTCCGGGTTTGAGCGACAGCCTCTGTGCTAGCGTCGGGATAGATGGGCCACAGGAGCCGGTGGTGTTGGACTGAGCCACACTGAGGCAAAGTCTGGTGAAGCGAGTCGGTTTTTACTGACCAATCTGACGTTTCACAAGGCACTCCCGCCATTACCACTGCCAGCGTGTCAGATAGGTCTGAGAAGCGATCATCCGCCTGATGTATCAAACCCTGCAGTAGAGCCTGTAGGGTCCCCTGAGTTCTCTTTATATGAGTCATCGTAGTCCTGTAGTTGATAGATAGCTTTTGTGTAGTAGTTGTATCTTTCACACCGGGAGAGGGCGGCGAGGATCTTGTGTATATAGGCCTCACTGGCCTGATTTAGTTTATATTCTCAATAAAATCCACAAAGCCAGATATTGTCCTGATCAGTAGTTTCTCATGCAAGTGATAGAATCAGATTTTCTCATATCTGTTAGCTAGTTTTCTGAAAAAGTCAAGGTATATGAGATCTCTAACTGGAGCTGATTAAATATGCGTCCTCTCCCGGTGGTGCTTGGCCACGCCCCCCGGTAAGTATGTTTTTAATTACTTAAGACACCTCAGCTATGGTTTGGCACTTTATGCATTTATATAAAGTTCTAAATATATGTATTGTACTTATATTTGCCATGAGTCAGGTTCATGTATTTCCTTCTGCAGACTGTCAGTTTCATATTTGGGTAATATAAACATCTTTTATAGAAAAATTTTTCTTACCTGGGGTTTAGTCTTTTTTCAATTGACTACTTCTTGCAAATTTTGGGTGGCATTAAGCCCGCTGGTGGGTCAAATGCTAAACTTTATTGCGTCATTCTTGGCGCAAAAATATTTTTTTCGCAGAAAAATACATCTGACTCAACTTCGTCATTTCCGGCGTCATACTTGACGCTAAGACCTTTCACACGGTTACGTCATTAGTGACGCAAGTGTGTAATTTCCGGTTATTTTTGGCGCCAAAAAGTTTACGTTACGTTGTGCGTCATACTTGGCGCCAAACTTTTTCATTTTTTCAATACCCCATTGATGTTTGCCTCTTGATTTTTTCTCTATCAGAGGCCTATGCTATTTGCTTTTCTTTTTTTTTCCCCATTCCTGAAACTGTCATATAAGGAAATAGATAATTTTGCCTTTTATGTTGGTTTTTCTCTTACATTTTGCAAGATCTCTTTGTCTGATCCTGCCTCAGAAGTTTCTGCTGTAACATTGCTGCCTGACATCGGTCCTACCAAAGCTAAGTGCATTTGTTGTAAAATTGTTGAAATTATTTCGCCGAATGTCATTTGTAATAGTTGTCATGTTAACTTTTACATGCAGTTAGTGTATCCATCAGTATTAGCACATTGCCAGTTGTAGTTCCTTCAACTTCTAATGTGCATGATATACCTGTAAATTTTAAAGAAT
Source organism: Bombina bombina (assembly GCF_027579735.1). NCBI lineage: Eukaryota > Metazoa > Chordata > Amphibia > Anura > Bombinatoridae > Bombina > Bombina bombina. Next base: position 1,155,126,091 of record NC_069503.1, on the reverse strand, counting down.
TTGTTTCTGATTCTATTTTGAAGGCTTTGTCTGCATTTCCACCTTCTAATAAACGTAAAGGTCTTTTAAAACTTCTCATTTAGTTGATGAATTTTCAAATGACCAACAACATAATTTATCCTCTTCTGATGAGGATCTATCTGATACAGAAGATCCTTCCTCAGACATTGACACTGACAAATCTACTTATTTATTTAAAATAGAGTATATGCGTTCTTTATTAAAAGAAGTGTTAATTATTTTGGATATTGAGGTAACCAGTCCTATTGACGTTCAGTCTAAAAAACGTTTAAATGCTGTTTTTAAACCTCCTATGGTTTCTCCAGGTTTATTTTCCTATTCCTGAGGCTATTTCTGATATGATTTCTAGGGAATGGAATAAGCCAGGTACTTCTTTTATTCCTTCTTCAAGGTTTAAAAAAATTGTCTCCTTTACCAGCAAAATCTATAGAGTTTTGGGAAAAAATCCCCAAAGTTGATGGGGCTATTTCTACTCTTGCTAAACGTACCACTATTCCTATGGAAGATAGTACTTCCTTTTAAGGATCCTTTAGATAGGAAGCTTGAATCTTATCTAAGGAATGCCTATTTATATTCAGGTCATCTTCTCAGACCTGCAATCTCTTTGGCTGATGTTGCGGCTGCATCAGCCTTCTGGTTGGAGAATTTAGCACAACATGAATTGGATTCTGACTTATCTAGCATTATTCGCCTACTGCAATATGCTAATCGTTTTATTGTGATGCAATTTTTGATATTATCAAAATTGAAGTTAGATCCATGTCTTTAGCTATTTTAGCTAGAAGAGCTTTGTGGCTTAAATCTTGGAATGCTGATATGACATCTAAATCTAGATTACTATCTCTTCCTTTCCAAGGTAATAATTTATTTGGTTCTCAGTTGGATTCTATTATTTCAACTGTCACTGGGGGAAGGGAGTTTCAACTGTCACTGGGGGAAGGGTAAATCTAAGGCTTCTTACCATTTTCGTTCCTTTCGTCAGAATAAGGAACAAAAACTCAATCTTCCCCCAAGGAGTCTGCTTCCAATTGGAAGCCTTCCTCAAATTGGAATAAATCCAAGCCATTTAGGAAACCAAAATCAGCCCCTAAGTCCGCATGAAGGTGCGGCCCTCATTCCAGCTCAGCTGGTAGGGGGCAGATTAAGGTTTTTTAAAAATATTTGGATAAAATCTGTCAAAAATCAATGGATTCAGAGCATTGTCTCTCAAGGGTATCGAATAGGATTCAGAGTAAGACCTCCTGTGAGAAGATTTTTTCTCTCACGTATCCCAGTAAATCCATTAAAAGCTCAGGCTTTCCTGAAGTGTGTTTCAGACCTGGAGTCTTCGGGGGGAATCATGCCAGTTCCTCCTCAGTAACAAGGTTTGGGGTTTTATTCAAATCTATTCATTGTACCAAAGAAGGAAAATTTATTCAGACCAGTTCTGGATCTGAAAATTTTTGAATCGTTATCTAAGAGTACCAACTTTCAAGATGGTGACTATAAGGACTTTTGTTCAGCAAGGACATTATATGTCCACAATAGACTTGCAGGATGCATACCTTCATATTCAGATTCATCCAGAACATTATCAGTTTCTGAGATTCTCTTTTCTAAACAAGCATTACCAATTTGTTGCTCTTCCATTTGGCCTAGCAACAGCTCCAAGAATCTTTTCAAAGGTTCTGGGTGCCCTACTCTCTGTAATCAGAGAACAGGGTGTTGCAGTGTTTCCTTATTTGGATGATATCTTGGTACTAGCTCAGTCTTTGCGTACTGCAGAATCTCACACAAATCAACTAGTGTTGTTTCTTTGGAAACATGGTTGGAGGATCAATTTACCAAAAGTTTCTTGGTTCCTCAGACAAGGGTCACCTTTTTAGGCTTCCAGATAGATTCAGTGTCCATGACTCTGTGTCTAACAGACAAGAGACGTTTAAATTTGGTTGCAGCATGCCGGCACCTTCAGTCTCAGTCATTCCCTTCAGTGGCTATGTGCATGGAAGTTTTAGGTCTCATGACTGCAGCATCGGACGCGATCCCCTTTGCTCATTTTCACATGAGACCTCTACAGCTTTGTATGCTGAATTAATGTACGACACTCTCTGACATGGTGGATAGATCACCATTGTTTAGTTCAAGGGGCTTCTTTTGTTCGGCAGACCTGGACTGTGATCACAACAGATGCGAGTCTTTCAGGTTGGGGAGCTGTTTGGGGATCTCTGACAACACAAGGGGTTTGGAAATCTCAAGAGGCGAGATTACCAATAAATATTTTAGAACTCCTTGCCATTCTCAGAGCTCTTCAGTTTTGGCCTCTGCTAAAGAGAGAACCGTTCATTTGTTTTCAGACAGACAATATCACAACAGTGGCATATGTCAATCATCAGGGTGGGACTCACAGTCCCCAAGCTATGAAAAAGGTATCTTGGATACTTGTTTGGGCGGAATCCAGCTCTTGTCTAAACTCTGCGGTGCTTATCCCAGGTGTAGACAATTGGGAGGCGGATTATCTCAGCCGCCAGACTTTACATCCAGAGGAGTGGTCTCTCCATCCAGATGTGTTTTCTTAGATTGTTCAGTTGTGGGGTCTTCCAGAGATAGATCTCATGGCCTCTCATCTAAACAAGAAACTTCCCAGATACCTGTCCAAGTCCAGGGATGTTCAGGCGGAAGCAGGGGATGCGCTGACACTTCCTTGGTGTTATCATCCTGCTTACATTTTCCCGCCTCTAGTTCTCCTTCCAAGAGTGATCTCCAAAATCATCATGGAACAATCATTTGTGTTGCTGGTGGCTCCAGCATGGCCACACAGGTTTTGGTGTGCGGATCTGGTTTGGATGTCCAGTTGCCCGCTTTGGCCACTTCCGTTCGGCCAGACCTACTATCTCATGGTCCGTTTTTCCAACAGGATCTCAAATCATTAAATTTGAAGGTATGGAAATTGAACGCTTAGTAATAAGTCATAGAGGTTTCTCTGACTCAGTGATTAATACTATGTTACAAGCTTGTAAATCTGTTTCTAGAAAGATTTATTATAGTTTGGAAGACTTACATTTCATGGTGTTCTTCTCATAAATTCTCCTGGCATTCTTTTAGAATTCCTAGAATTTTACAGTTTCTTCAGGACGGTTTGGATAAGGGTTTGTCTGCAAGTTCCTTGAAAGGACAAATCTCCGCTCTTTCTGTTTTATTTCACAGAAAGATTGCTATACTTCCTGATATACACTGTTTTGTACAGGCTTTAGTTCTTATTAAGCCTGTTATTTACTCAATTTCTCCTCCTTGGAGTCTTAATTTGGTTCTGACGGCTTTACAGGTTCTTCCATTTGAACCAATGCATTTTTTGGACATTAAACTACTTTCTTGGAAAGTGTTGTTCCTTTTGGCCATCTCTTCTGCTAGAAGAGTTTCTGAGTTATCTGCTCTTTCTTGTGAGTTTCCTTTTCTGATTTTTTCATCAGGATAAGGCAGTTTTGCTGACTTCTTTTTAATTTTTACCTAAGGTTGTGAATTCTAACAAAATTAGTAGAGAAATTGTTGTCCCTTCCTTGTGTCCTAATCCTAAGAATTCTTTGGAGAGATCCTTACATTCTTTGGATGTGGTAAGAGCTTTGAAATATTATGTGGAAGCTACTAAAGATTTCAGGAAAACTTCCAGTCTATTTGTTTTATTTTCTGGTCCTAGGAAAGGTCAGAAGGCTTCTGCTAATTCCTTGGCTTCTTGGTTGAAACTTTTGATTCATCAAGTTTATTTTGAGTCGGGTCAGGCCCCGCCTCAGAGAATTACAGCTCATTCTACTAGATCAGTCATGGGCTTTTAAGAATAAAGCTTCAGTTGATTAGATTTGCAAAGCGGCAACTTGGTCCTCTTTGCATTCATTTACTAAATTCTACCGTTTTGATGTATTTGCTTCTTCGGAAGCAGTTTTTGGTAGAAAAGTTCTTCAGGCAGCTGTTTCAGTTTGATTCTTCTGCTTTTGATTTAAGTTTTTTTCTTTCAAATGAAATAAACTTATATTTTTGGGTTGTGGATTATTTTTTTCAGCAGATTATGGCTGTTTTTATTTTATTCCCTCCCTCTCTAGTGACTCTTGAGTGGAGATCCACATCTTGGGTTTTGATATCCCTTATGTCACTAACTCATGGACTCTTGCCAATTACATGAAAGAAAACATAATTTATGTAAGAACTTACCTGATAAATTCATTTCTTTCATATTGGCAAGAGTCCATGAGGCCCACCCTTTTTATGGTGGTTATGATTTTTTGTATAAAGCACAATTATTACAAATTCCTTTGTTGATTCTTTTTACTCCTTTCTTTATCACCCCACTGCTTGGCTATTCGTTAAACTGAATTGTGGGTGTGGTGAGGGGTGTATTTATAGGCATTTTGAGGTTTGGGAAACTTTGCCCCTCCTGGTAGGATTGTATATCCCACATGTCACTAGCTCATGGACTCTTGCCAATATGAAAGAAATTAATTTATCAGGTAAGTTCTTACATAAATTATGTTTTTTCTATGTCAGAGGGCTATGCTTTTGCATTTTTTCCCATTCCTGAAACTGTCATATAAGGAAATTGACAATTTTGCTTTATATGTTGTTTTTTATTTTACATTTTGCAAGATGTCTCAATATGATCCTGCCTCAGAAGTATCTGTTGGAACTTTGCTGCCTGATGTTGGTTCTACTAAAGCTAAGTGCATTATATTTCCGAATGTCATTTGTATTGGTTATCATGATAAACTTTTACATGCAGATATTGTGTCCATCAGTAAATAGTACATTGCCTGTTTTTGTTCCATCAACTTTTAATGTACATGTTATACCTATGATATTTAAAGAATTTGTTACTGATTCTGTTCAGAAGGCTTTGTCTGCTATTCTGCCTTCTAATTATTATAAGGTCTTTTAAAACTTCTCATAAGGTTGATGAAATTTCAAATGACTGAAAACATAATGGCTTATCCTTTTTATGATGAGGATCTATCTGATTCAGAAGATCCTTCCTCAGATATTGACCCTAACAAACCTACTTATTTATTTTAAATGAAGTATTTTCGTTCTTTGTTAGAAGTGTTAATTATTTTTGGATATTGTGGAAACTAGTCCTCTTGATATTAGAACTAGTAAATTCTGTTTTCTTTTACAAGATATGACGAGTCCACGGATTTCATCCTTACTTATGGGATATCGCCTCCTGGTCAGCAGGAGGAGGCAAAGAGCACCACAGCAGAGCTGTATATATAGTTCCCCCCTTCCCTCCCACCCCAGTCATTCTCTTTGCCTGTGTTAGTGATAGGAAGAGGTAAAGTGAGGTGTTAGTTTTAGATTCTTCAATCAAGAGTTTATTATTTTTTACAGTAGTGCCAAAGTGTGCTACTTTGTTCTGGGGTGTAGCCTAGATCAGTCTCTTCAGTTAAAAGAGAAGCATTTGGTGGCTTTAGAGTTATGGAAACTTGTGGGACATAATTCTCACTGTGCCTTCCATGTATTAATGCTGCCCTGCCTTTGGAAACCCTGAGACATTCTAACTCAGGACTTTCTCTTCATTCTCAGGTCCATGGTAAGGAACATGACCTCTTACACCTGGAGCCTGCCTTGCTGCCAGGCAGAAGATGAGGTAAGTGCTGACTTTGTTTCTGGGGTACTAGAAAGTCTCAGAATAAGTTTGGGCACTTTATTTATTTGTTTTCACACAGACCTCATCACCTTGGGGATCCTTCTAAGGGGTAACGTTAATGCAGTTCTCCTAAAGTTTATAGGGGACTTTTTTTTTGGACACTGGCAGGAGCCATGTGACCTTTCTCTCCCGGCGGTTTTATAAAGTAGCCGACCGGGAGGGTTTATTCTGTCTGCCTCTTTTATTGTTGTCAATATGGGCTGCGCAGCTTCCTAGACTTAGGTGCAGGGAGAGAGCAACCTGTTATTTTTCCCCTGGTCATTCGTACCGCCTGATTTTTTTTCCCGGCCAATGCACCAGTAAACTCAGTGTGAGGGTACGATTCAGTGACAGCACTTAAAGTATGGGCAGACGTGTTTACACCAACAAGCAGGTGCTGGTACAATCTTACTGTAAGTCTTTATTGGGCTAAGCCGCTTTCTAGACATGGGGGACAATGTAGCTTGTTATTTTGATCTCGGTCGTTTGCCCCATAATAATGGCGACCGGGAGTGTTTTGCTGAAACACCCACGAGGGGCGGAACTTGCATGGCGCCGATTTAATGACGCAGCACTTATTTGGTGCTTCGATGACCAGAGTTTCTGTTCCTTCTCCTCTTAGTGGTAAAACACTGCAGGAGAAGCGGAAGGGGCTGGATATGCTGTGTGTTGCGCTTAGTGATAGCGCTACGGCTATTAATCAAAAGAAGATAGGGTTAGGTCTAACTAGTCCTTATAGATACCCGGAAGGGTTCTGGGGTTCGCCAGTGTGTCCTCATATAAAATGATTTTAGTAACCCCTACAGTGCAGGGTTCTCTGTTTACATGTTTTCCACTACTGTTATTATTGTAAACTCTGCAGGAGACTGTGGTTTCTTAGTACGACACTGAAGCATTACAAAGATAACGGTCTGCAGCACACAAAAGATAAAGTTACTTTAAAATTTAAAGAGGCAGTAACATCTTTCTTGTGTCAATTTTTATTTGTAATACTCCTAAAGTTTGGGAGTCCGTTGCATTGGTCAATACATGCACAAATTTCTCATATAATGGCCTAAGAGTTTTTTTCTGACCCACATGCAGTGCTCTGTGGTTCCTTGCACTTTTCAGTGGAAATTGTGGCACAAGATGGGCTTGCTTTACTATACATAGCGTTGTCTATTAACAGCAAGATTGCCATGTTCATTGGATTGTTTCTGACACAGAAATAAGACGATAATTTCTTTCATGTAATTGGCAAGAGTCCATGAGCTAGTGACGTATGGGATATACAATCCTACCAGGAGGGGCAAAGTTTCCCAAACCTCAAAATGCCTATAAATACACCCCTCACCACACCCACAATTCAGTTTTACAAACTTTGCCTCCTATGGAGGTGGTGAAGTAAGTTTGTGCTAGATTTCTACGTTGATATGCGCTTCTCAGCTTTTTTAAAGCCCGGTTCCTCTCAGAGTGCAGTGAATGTCAGAGGGATGTGAAGGGAGTATCACCTATTGAATACAATGGTTTTCCTCACAGGGATCTATTTCATAGGTTCTTTGTTAGATTCATCTCCTACCTCCCTTTTCAGATCGACGATATACTCTTATATACCATTACCTCTGCTGATTCTCGTTTCAGTACTGGTTTGGCTATCTACTATATGTAGCTGAGTGTCTTTTGGTAAGTATGCTTTCTTTTATTTAAGACACTCTCAGCTATGGTGTGGCACTTTATATTTAAAGTTCTAAATATATGTTTGTACTTATATTTGCCATGATTCAGGTTTATCAGTATATTTCCTTTTTGCAGACTGTCAGTTTCATATTTGGGAAATGCATAAAAAAAAAATTCTTACCTGAAGTTTTCAAATTGACTCTCTCTTCTAAATTGCGGGCTGTTAGGCTTGCGGGAGCGCAAAATGCTATAATTTATTGCGTTATTCTTGGCGCGAGAATTACGTTTTGTTGATGTAATTTCGTCATTCCGGCGTCTTAGTGTGCGCCGAGTTTTTTTTCACGTGGTTGCGTCATCTATGACGCTCGTGTTTGTTGTAGACGTTTTTGGCGCCAAAAAATATTTTGTCAGTTGCGGGCGTCATACTTGGCGCCAGATTTCTGACATTATTTAAGTCTTTATTTCATTTTGCTTCTGGTTTCCAGAGGCTTATTTTGTTTGCATTTTTTTCCCATTCCTGAAACTGTCATATAAGGAAATTGATATTTTGATTTATATATTGTTTTTTCTTTTACATTTGCAAGATATCTCAAAACTGTTCCTGTATCAGAAAACACTGTTGGATTCCTGCTGACTATCAGTCCTACCAAAGCTAAGTTAATTTATTTTTAATGTTATGAATTTTTATCTTTAGCTATGGTTTGTAATAAGTTATCATGATAAACTTTTACATGCAGAGAAAATGTCCATCAGTATTAATGCATTTTCTATTACTATTCTTTTAACATCTAATGTACAAGATATACCTGGGAATTTATAAGAATATTATTTTAATAAAATGTAAAGGTCTTTTTTAAACTTCTCATTTAGTTGATGACTTTTACAAATGACCGACAACATACTGAATTATCCTTCTCTGATGATGATTTATCTCATTCAGAATATCCTTCATCAGATATTAACACTAACAAATCTTTTTATTTTTTAATGGAGTACGTTCGTTCTTTGTTGAAAAAGTGTTGATTATATTGGATATTGAGGAGACTAGTCATCTTGATTTTAAGGCTAGCTAACATTTAAATTCTGTTTATTAACCTCCTGTGGTTACTTCAGAGGTTTTTTTCCAGTTCCTAATACTAGGGAATGGAATAGGCCTGGTACTTCTTTTATTCCTTCTTTAAGGTTTTAAAAATTGTATCCTTTGCCAGCAGTTAGTTTGGAGTTTTGGGAAAAGACCCCCAAAAGTTAATGGGGCTATCTCTACTCTTGCTTAACGTACTAATATTCCTTTGGAAAATAGTATTTATTTTAAAGATCCTTCAGATGGGAAACTTGTATCTTATCTAAGGAAAATTAATTTATTTTCAGGTCCTTTTCTTAGGTCTGCAATTTTCTTTGGCTGATGTTGCAGCTGTTTCATCTTTTTTGGAAACTTTAGCGCAGCAAGTATCGGATTATGATTTGTTTAGCATTGTTAACTTAATTCTACATGCTAATAATTTCATTGTGATGCCATTTTTTGATATTTTCAAAATTGAGGTTAAATCTATGTCTTTAGCTATTTTAGCTAGAAGAACTTTGTGGCTTAAATCTTGGAATGCTGCTTTGATTTCTAAAATCCAGATTTCTATTTTTCTTTCCTTCCAAGGTAATACATTTTTTGGGTTCACAGTTGGATTCAATACTTTGAACTGTTACAGTGGGGAAGGGAGTTTTTTTGCCTCAAGATTAAGTTCTAAGGGTAAATCTTAAGCTTATAACCGTTTTTGTTCTTAATAAGGAACAGAAACCTAATTCTTCCCTAAGTAATATGTTTCTAATTGGAAGCTTTCTTTAAAATGGAATGAATTCAAGCCATTTAAGAGATCAAAGCCAGCCCCTAAATTCAAATGAAGGTGTGGCCCATAGTCTAGCTTAGCTGGTAGGGGGCAGGTTAAGATTTTTCTAAAGTTGTTTGGTTCAATTTGGTCCAAACTCCTTAGATTGGGGTACAGAATCCGTCTGTGAAAAGTCTTTTTTTTCTCTCACATATTCCAGCAATCCCAGTAAAGGCTCAGACTTTTCTGAAGTGTGTTTCAGATCTGGAGTTATCTGGGGTATTCATACCAGTTCCGTTTCAGGAACAGGGTCTGGGGTTTTATTCAGAACTATTCATTATCTCAAAGAAAGAAAATCTTTTGAATTGTCATGTAAAAGTACCATATTTCAGAATGTTGATTATAAGGTTTATTCTGCCTTTTGTTCAGCAAGGGCATTATTTGCCCACAATAGACTTACATGCTGCATATCTTCATATTCTGTTTCATTCAGATTATTTTCATTTTCTGAGATTCTCTTTTTTTAGACAAGCATTACCAATTTGTTGCTCTTCCTTTCTGGCCTAGCGACAGCTCTAGGAATCTTTTCAAAGGTTCTCTGTGTTTCCTAATTTGGACGATATCTTGGTACTTGCTCAGTCTTTTCGTTCTACAGAATCTCATACGATTCAACTTCTGTTGTTTCTTTAAAGACATGGTTGGAGGATAATTTTACCAAAACAGTTCCTTGATTCCTCAGACAAGGGTCACCTTTTTTTAGGTTTCCAGATAGATTGTGTCAATGTCTTTGTATCTATTAGACAAGAGACAATTTATATTGGGTTCAGCTTGTCGGAACCTTCAGTCTCTATTATTTCCTTCAGTAGCTATATGCATGGAAGTTTTAGGTCTCATGACTGCAGCATCGGACTCGATTCCCTTTGCTCATTATATATGAGACCTCTACAGTTTTTTTATTGCTGACTTAATGGTGCAGGGATTATTCTAGGATATCACATTTAATATCCTTGAATCCCAATATTCAACTATCACTGACTTGGTGGTTAGATCACCATCGTATAGTTCTACGGGTCTCTTTGGTTCTTCCAACCTGGACTGTGATCACAACAGATGCGAGTCTTTTAGGTTGGAAAGCTGTCTGGGGATCTCTGACAGCACAAAGGGTTTGGAAATCTCAAGAGGCGAGATTACCAATCAATATTTTGGAACTCTGTGCGATTCTCAGAGCTCTTCAGTTTTGGCTTCTATTGAAGAGAGAGGCGTTTATTGGTTTTCAGACAGTCAACGTCACAACTGTGGCGTATGTCAATCATCAGGGTGGGACTCACAGTCCTCAGGCTATGAAAGAAGTATCTTGGCTACTTGCTTGGGAAAAATCCAGCTCCTGTCTAATTTCTGCAGTCCATATCCCAGGTATAGACAATTGGGAAGCGGATCTCAGTCGTCAAGCTTTACATCCGGGAGAGTGGTCTTTTCACCCAGATGTGTTTTTTTCAAATAGTTCAGATGTGGGGACTTCCAGAAATAGTTCTGATGGCATCTCATCTAAACAAGAAACTTCCCAGGTTTCTATCCAGGTCCAGGGATGCTCAGGCGGAGGCAGTGGATGCATTGACACTTCCTTGGAGTTATCAACCTGCCTATATTTTTCCGCCTCTAGTTATTCTTCCAAGAGTGATTTTCAAAATCATCATGGAGCAATCGTTTGTGCTGCTGGTGGCTTCAGCATGGCCGCACAGGTTTTGGTATGTGGATCTTGTTCGGATGTCCAGTTGCCAATCTTGGCCACTTTCATTAAGGTCAGACCTTATATCTCAAGGTTCGTTTTTCCATTAGGATTTCAAATCATTAAATTTGATGGCATGGAAATTGAACGCTTAGTGCTTAATCATAGAGGTTTCTCTGACTCAGTGATTTATTTTATGTTGCAGGCTCGTAAATCGGTGTCTAGAAAGATTTATTATCGAGTTTGGAAGATTTACATCTCATGATGCTCTTCTCATAAATTCTCATTCGCATTCTTATGGAATTCCTAGAATTGTATAGTTTCTTCAGGATGGTTTAGATAAGGGTTTGTCTGTAAGTTCTTTGGAAGGACAAATCTCTGCTCTTTCTGTTCTGTTCCACAGAAAAATTGCTAAACTTCCTGATATTTATTGTTTTGTACAGGCTTTGGTTCGTATCAAGCCTGTCATTAAATCAATTTCTCCTTGGAGTCTTAATTTGGTTTTGAAGGCTTTACAGGCTCTTCCGTTTGAGCCTATTTATTCTTTGGACATTAAATTACTTTTTTGGAAAGTGTTGTTCCTTTTGGCCATCTCTTCTGCTAGAAGAATTTCTGATTTATCTGCTCCTTCTTGTGAGTCTCCTTTTCTGATTTTTCATCAGGATAAGGCGGTTTTGAGGATTTCGTTTTATTTTTACCTAAAGTTGTGAACTCCAACAACATTAGTAGATAAATTGTTGTCCCTTCTTTGTGTCCTAATCCTAAGAATTCTCTGGAGAGATTCTTACATTCTTTGGATGTAGTAAGAGCTTCGAAATATTATGTTGAAGCTACTAAAGATTTTAGGAAGACTTCTAGTCTATTTGTTATCTTTTCTGGTTCTAGGAAAGGTCAGAAGGCTTCTGCCATTTCTTTGGCATCTTGGTTAAAGCTTGATCATGCTTATTTGGAGTCGGGTAAATCCCCGCCTCAGAGGATTATGGCTCATTCTACTAGGTCAGTTTCCACTTCCTGGGTTTTTAAGAATGAAGCTTCTGTGGTTCAGATTTGCAAAGCAGCAACTTGGCCTTCTTTGCATAAATTCTATCATTTTGATGTTTTCTCTTCTTCAGAAGCAGTTTTTGGTAGAAAAGTACTTCAGGCAGCTGTTTCAGTTTGATTCTTCTGCTTATAATTTTTTTTTTTCATTATGATTAAAACTTTTGATTTGGGTTGTGGATTAATTTTTCAGCGGAATTGGCTGTCTTTATTTTTATCCCTCCCTCTCTAGTGACTCTTGCGTGGAGTTCCACATCTTGGGTATTTGCTATCCCATACGTCACTAGCTCATGGACTCTTGCCAATTACATGAAAGAAAACATAATTTATGTAAGAATTTACCTGATAAATTCATTTCTTTCATATTGGCAAGAGTCCATGAGACCCACCCTTTTTATGGTGGTTATGATTTTTTTGTATAAAGCACAATTATTCCAATTCCTTGTTGATGCTTTCGCTCCTTTCTTATCACCCCACTTCTTGGCTATTCGTTAAACTGAATTGTGGGTGTGGTGGGGGTGTATTTATAGGCATTTTGAGGTTTGGGAAACTTTGCCCCGCCTGGTAGGATTGTATATCCCATACGTCACTAGCTCATGGACTCTTGCCAATATGAAAGAAATGAATTTATCAGGTAAATTCTTACATAAATTATGTTTTGTTTTTTCCTTTAAAAAAAAAAAAATTAAAGTGTCAGTAACATTTTTTTGTGTCACTTTTTATTAACTTTTTATTAACTTTTACACTCTGTTTTGAACCTCCTTTAAAGCGTTTGCTGTTTGGGAGTATTTTGACAGGGTCATTTTATGCCACAAACATATAGTGTCCACATGATGTTTGAGCACACATGCAGTACCCTGCGTTTCCTCCATCCGGATTTTTTTTTCTGTGGATATCATGCATTCCTTATACTTAACGAGCTGTTTTTCCATACCCATCTTAACTAAGGGGCTGGGCAGACGTGGCCTAGGGTGAGAGGAGTAGTTTCCAGTTTACAAAGAGAACTACCTTTTCCTTTGAATACAGCTGGACCTTTTTCATAGGTTATAGGGATGAAGATTGGGAAACTGCAGATAGCTCAGTTTGCTAAGTCTATGTGGCTGCGCTCTGTAGCAGCCCAAGGGTTGCAGGTTCAATCTCCGGAGAGGACCACTCAGCCTCTCGTCCTTCTGAAAATTGAGCAGCGCCTTGAGTCCCTTGCGGGGATTGGCACGCTTTACCCACTTCATTCAGTGGCATCCATCTGTGTCTGATACTATTAGTCAGAATCTCCCCTGAATAAGATTCTGGATAGGATACAGCTATTCCATTGTAGCCTAGTGGATAGCTTAGGTTCCTTGTAAGTAAGTGGTTTGGAATTAAGATCCCGGTCTGACTGTTGGGTTTCCATGCTACCCTGCCCTTCTACTTAACCTAACGAAGGACTTTCAAGGCTATTTCCTGTTTTTTCCCTATCCTTCTCAAAATGGGATAGCTTTCAGGTTTCTCTGTCCCAGCTCGCTGAGCTTTGGGGTTAGAGTCTGGTTATACAGAGGTATTTTCTGAGTCAAGAAGTTAAATGCTTTGTTCCTAGATGGCCTTGTTGCAACTTGACTTGTTGGAGATGATTTCCTTTGAAATTTTAAGACAGGTGTCTGCTTTTACGATTCTCTGCAGACCAGCTACAAAGGGAGGCGTTCTTACGTTGTGTAGGAGACCTTTCTTCCATGGGATAATAATTTGTCCTGTTCCAATACAGGGGCGGGGTTTGTTTCCTTTACTCTGTTTGTAGTTCCAACTCAAGGGAGGGAACCTTCAAACTATCTTAGGACCTCCAGAGTCTGTTCAGTTTTTTCGGAGTTCAAATTTTTTTGAATGGTTCTTTGTCGTACGGTCCTTCCATTGATACCGGAGGGTCAATTTATGACGACAGTGGACCTAAAGGGATGCATATCTATTTGTTCCTATCCACAGAGATCATCACGGTTTACTGAGGTTTGCCTTTCTGGACAAACGTTTTCAATTAGTGGCTCTTCCTTTCAGTCTGGCCACGGCACCCAGAATTTTCACACGCTGGGGTCTCTACTGGCGGTCCTAAGACCGCGGGGCATTGCAGTGGTGCTTTACAGGGAGTGCAGAATTATTAGGCAAGTTGTGTTTTTGAGGATTCATTTTATTATTGAACAACCACCATGTTCTCAATGAACCCAAAAAAACTCATTAATATCGAAGCTGAATAGTTTTGGAAGTAGTTTTTAGTTTGTTTTTAGTTATAGCTATTTTAGGGGGATATCTGTGTGTGCAGGTGACTATTACTGTGCATAATTATTAGGCAACTTAACAAAAAACAAATATATACCCATTTCAATTATTTATTTTTACCAGTGAAACCAATATAACATCTCAGCATTCACAAATATACATTTCTGACATTCAAAAACAAAACAAAAACAAATCAGTGACCAATATAGCCACCTTTTGTTTGCAAGGACACTCAAAAGCCTGCCATCCATGGATTCTGTCAGTGTTTTGATCTGTTCACCATCAACATTGCGTGCAGCAGCAACCACAGCCTCCCAGACACTGTTCAGAGAGGTGTACTGTTTTCCCTCCTTGTAAATCTCACATTTGATGATGGACCACAGGTTCTCAATGGGGTTCAGATCAGGTGAACAAGGAGGCCATGTCATTAGATTTTCTTCTTTTATACCCTTTCTTGCCAGCCACGCTGTGGAGTACTTGGACGCGTGCGATGAAGCATTGTCCTGCATGAAAATCATGTTTTTCTTGAAGGATGCAGACTTCTTCCTGTACCACTGCTTGAAGAAGGTGTCTTCCAGAAACTGGCAGTAGGACTGGGAGTTGAGCTTGACTCCATCCTCAACCCGAAAAGGCCCCACAAGCTCATCTTTGATGATACCAGCCCAAACCAGTACTCCACCTCCACCTTGCTGGCGTCTGAGTCGGACTGGAGCTCTCTGCCCTTTACCAATCCAGCCACGGGCCCATCCATCTGGCCCATCAAGACTCACTCTCATTTCATCAGTCCATAAAACCTTAGAAAAATCAGTCTTGAGATATTTCTTGGCCCAGTCTTGACGTTTCAGCTTGTGTGTCTTGTTCAGTGGTGGTCGTCTTTCAGCCTTTCTTACCTTGGCCATGTCTCTGAGTATTGCACACCTTGTGCTTTTGGGCACTCCAGTGATGTTGCAGCTCTGAAATATGGCCAAACTGGTGGCAAGTGGCATCTTGGCAGCTGCACGCTTGACTTTTCTCAGTTCATGGGCAGTTATTTTGCGCCTTGGTTTTTCCACACGCTTCTTGCGACCCTGTTGACTATTTTGAATGAAACGCTTGATTGTTCGATGATCACGCTTCAGAAGCTTTGCAATTTTAAGAGTGCTGCATCCCTCTGCAAGATATCTCACTATTTTTGACTTTTCTGAGCCTGTCAAGTCCTTCTTTTGACCCATTTTGCCAAAGGAAAGGAAGTTGCCTAATAATTATGCACACCTGATATAGGGTGTTGATGTCATTAGACCACACCCCTTCTCATTACAGCTGCACATCACCTAATATGCTTAATTGGTAGTAGGCTTTCGAGCCTATACAGCTTGGAGTAAGAAAACATGCATAAAGAGGATGATGTGGTCAAAATACTCATTTGCCTAATAATTCTGCACTCCCTGTATCTGGATAGTCTGATCCATGCGGCGTCCTCTCAGCTAATAGTCTCATACCGACATTGTTCTGTCCTTTCTAAGGCTCTCGGGTGGGCAGTGACTCTGGAAAAGTGTTCACTAGTTCCACAAATAAGGTTTTCTTGGGAACTCTATTCGATTATCTATCCATGAAAATCCTTTTGACGGAAGTCAGAAAGTTAAAGATTCTTAATACCTGCCGATCCCTTCAGTCCAATCCTCGGCCGTCAGTGGCTCAGTTCATGAAGGTAATTGGGTTGATGGTGGCAGCAATGGACATCATTCCGTCTGCTCGTTCTCATCTCAGACCTCTGCGACTGAGCATGCTCAGGCAGTGGAATGGAGATTATACGATTTTGTCTCCTCCAATAGATCTGGATCAGGAGACAAGGGATTCTCTTCTTTGGTGGTTGTCACCGGATCATCTGTCCCAAGGGACGTGCTTCCGCAGGCCCTCATGGGTGATAGTGACAACGGACACCAGCCTGATAGGATGGGGTGCAGTCTGGAACTCCCGGAAGGCTCAGGGTGTGTGGACTCGGTCGGAGTCTCTACTTCCCATCAATATTCTGGAGCTGAGGGCAATATTCAATGCGCTTTAGGCTTGGCTTCGGCCAAATTCATCAGATTCCAGTCGGACAACATCACGACTGTGGCTTACATCAATCATCAGGGAGGAACAAGGAGTTCCTTAGCGATGACAGAAGTATCCAAGATAATTCAGTGGGCGGAAGCTCACTCTTGTTATCTGTCAGCAATCTACATCCCAGGAGTGGACAACTGGGAGGCGGATTTTTTGAGCAGACAGACATTTCATCCGGGGGAATGGGAACTCCACCAGGAGGTCTTTGCCAAACTGATTCTCAGATGGGGCAGGCCGGAGCTGGATCTTATGGCGTCTCATCAGAATGCCAAGCTCCCGAGATACGGATCCAGGTCCAGGGATCCCCAGGCCGAGCTGATAGATGCCTTGGCAGTGCCTTGGTCGTTCAATCTAGCTTATGTGTTCCCTCCGTTTGCTCTCCTTCCCCGGGTGATTGCTCGAGTCAAACAGGAGAGAGCTTCGGTGATTCCAATCGCTCCTGCGTGGTCTCGCAGGACTTGGTATGCCGATCTAATGGACATGTCATCTCTGCCACCGTGGAAGCTTTCATTGAGGCAGGACCTTCTCATTCAGGGACCCTTCCATCATCCGAATCTAATTTCTCTGCAGCTGACTGCTTGGAGATCGAATACTTGATTTCTCTTGTTAAGTGTATCCAGTCCACGGATCATCCATTACTTGTGGGATATTCTCCTTCCCAACAGGAAGTTGCAAGAGGATCACCCACAGCAGAGCTGCTATATATCTCCTCCCCTCACTGCCATATCCAGTCATTCTCTTGCAACTCTCAACTTAGATGGAGGTCGTAAGAGGACTGTGGTGTTTTATACTTAGTTTATTTCTTCAATCAAAAGTTTGTTATTTTTAAATGGTACCGGAGTGTACTGTTTATCTCAGGCAGTATTTGGAAGAAGAATCTGCCTGCGTTTTCTATGATCTTAGCAGAAGTAACTAAGATCCTTTGCTGTTCTCACATATTCTGAAGAGTGAGGTAACTTCAGAGGGGGAATAGCGTGCAGGTTTTCCTGTAATAAGGTATGTGCAGTTAAAATATTTTTCTAAGGATGGAATTTGCTAGAAAATGCTGCTGATACCGAAGTAATGTAAGTAAAGCCTTAAATGCAGTGATAGCGACTGGTATTAGGCTTATTAATAGACATACATACTCTTATAAAAGTGTATTTTAAAACGTTTGCTGGCATGTTTAATCGTTTTTTACATATGTTTGGTGATAAAACTTATTGGGGCCTAGTTTTTTCCACATGGCTGGCTTGAATTTTGCCTAGAAACAGTTCCCTGTGGCTTCCCACTGTTGTAATATGAGTGGGAGGGGCCTATTTTGGCGTTTTTTTTTGCACAGCAAAAATCACAGACACAGACATCCAGCTTCTTCCTGCATGATCCAGGACTTCTCTGAAGGGCTCAAAAGGCTTCAAAAGTCGTATTGAGGGAGGTAAAAAGCCACAGTAGAGCTGTGGCAGTTGTTGTGACTGTTTAAAAAACGTTTTTGTCATTTGTTATTCCGTTTTTGGTATTAAGGGGTTAATCATCCATTTGCAAGTGGGTGCAATGCTCTGCTAACTTATTACATACACTGTAAAAATTTCGTTTGTGTTTCTTAAAGGCGCAGTAACATTTTTTATATTGCTTGTAAACTTCTTTTAAAGTGTTTTCCAAGCTTGCTAGTCTCATTGCTAGTCTGTTTAAACATGTCTGACACAGAGGAACCTACTTGTTCATTATGTTTGAAAGCCATGGTGGAGCCCCATAGGAGAATGTGTACTAAATGTATTGATTTCACCTTAAACAGTAAAGATCAGTCTTTATCTATAAAAGAATTATCACCAGAGGGTTCTGTCGAGGGGGAAGTTATGCCGACTAACTCTCCCCACATGTCAGACCCTTCGCCTCCCGCTCAGGGGACGCACGCTAATATGGCGCCAATTACATCAGGGACGCCCATAGCGATTACCTTGCCGGACATGGCTGCAATCATGAATAATACCCTGTCAGAGGTATTATCTAGATTGCCTGAATTAAGAGGCAAGCGCGATAGCTCTGGGGTTAGGAGAGATACAGAGTGCGCAAATGCTGTTAGAGCCATGTCTGATACTGCGTCACAGTATGCAGAACATGAGGACGGAGAGCTTCAGTCTGTGGGTGACATCTCTGACTCAGGGAAACCTGATTCAGAGATTTCTAATTTTAAATTTAAGCTTGAGAACCTCCGTGTATTGCTTGGGGAGGTATTGGCTCCAGAGAAATTGTGTAGGCTGGATAGATACTATGCGGTGCCGGTGTGTACTGACGTTTTTCCTATACCTAAAAGGCTTACAGAAATTATTAGCAAGGAGTGGGATAGACCCGGTGTGCCCTTTTCCCCACCTCCTATATTTAGAAAAATGTTTCCAATAGACGCCACTACACGGGACTTATGGCAGACGGTCCCTAAGGTGGAGGGAGCAGTTTCTACTTTAGCAAAGCGTACCACTATCCCGGTTGAGGACAGTTGTGCTTTTTCAGATCCAATGGATAAAAAATTGGAGGGTTACCTTAAGAAAATGTTTATTCAACAAGGTTTTATTTTACAGCCCCTTGCATGCATTGCGCCTGTCACTGCTGCGGCGGCATTCTGGTTTGAGGCCCTGGAAGAGGTCATCCAGACAGCTCCATTGAATGAAATTATTGACAAGCTTAGAACGCTTAAGCTAGGTAACTCATTTGTTTCTGATGCCATTGTTCATTTGACTAAACTAATGGCTAAGAATTCCGGATTTGCCACCCAGGCGCGTAGGGCGCTATGGCTTAAATCCTGGTCAGCTAACGTGACTTCAAAGTCTAAATTACTCAACATCCCTTTCAAGGGTCAGACCTTTTTCGGGCCTGGCTTGAAGGAAATTATTGCTGACATTACTGGAGGCAAGGGTCATACCCTTCCCCAGGACAGGGCCAAATCAAAGGCCAAACAGTCTTATTTTCGTGCCTTTCGAAATTTCAAGGCAGGAGCAGCATCAACTTCCTCCGCTTCAAAACAAGAGGGAACTGTTGCTCATTCCAGACAGGCCTGGAAACCTAACCAGTCCTGGAACAAGGGCAAGCAGGCCAGAAAGCCTGCTGCTGCCCCCAAGACAGCATGAAGGAACGGCCCCCTATCCGGAAACGGATCTAGTGGGGGGCAGACTTTCTCTCTTCGCCCAGGCGTGGGCAAGAGATGTTCAGGATCCCTGGGCGTTGGAGATCATATCTCAGGGATATCTTCTGGACTTCAAAGCTTCTCCTCCACAAGGGAGATTTCACCTTTCAAGATTATCTGCAAACCAGATAAAGAAAGAGGCATTCCTAAGCTGTGTGCAAGACCTCTTAGTAATGGGAGTGATCCATCCAGTTCCGCGGACGGAACAAGGACAGGGATTTTATTCAAATCTGTTTGTGGTTCCCAAGAAAGAGGGAACCTTCAGACCAATCTTGGATCTAAAGATCTTAAACAAATTCCTCAGAGTTCCATCATTCAAAATGGAAACTATTCGGACCATCCTACCCATGATCCATGCGGGTCAGTACATGACCACAGTGGACTTAAAGGATGCCTACCTTCACATACCGATTCACAAAGATCATCATCGGTTCCTAAGGTTTGCCTTTCTAGACAGGCATTACCAATTTGTAGCTCTTCCCATCGGGTTGGCCACTGCCCCGAGAATTTTTACAAAGGTTCTGGGCTCACTTCTGGCGGTTCTACGACCGCGAGGCATAGCGGTGGCTCCGTATCTAGACAACACCTGATACAGGCGTCAAGCTTTCAAATTGCCAAGTCTCATACAGAGATAGTTCTGGCATTTCTGAGGTCGCATGGGTGGAAAGTGAACGTGGAAAAGAGTTCTCTATCACCACTCGCAAGAGTCTCCTTCCTAGGGACTCTTATAGATTCTGTAGAGATGAAAATTTACCTGACGGAGTCCCGGTTATCAAAACTTCTAAATGCTTGCTGTGTCCTTCATTCCATTCCACGCCGGTCAGTGGCTCAGTGCATGGAAGTAATCGGCTTAATGGTAGCGGCAATGGACATAGGGCCATTTGCGCGCCTGCATCTCAGACCGCTGCAATTATGCATGCTAAATCAGTGGAATGGGGATTACTCAGATTTGTCCCCTCTACTAAATCTGGATCAAGAGACCAGAGATTCTCTTCTCTGGTGGCTTTCTCGGGTCCATCTGTCCAAGGGTATGACCTTTCGCAGGCCAGATTGGACGATTGTAACAACAGATGCCAGCCTTCTAGGTTGGGGCGCAGTCTGGAACTCCCTGAAGGCTCAGGGATCGTGGACTCAGGAGGAGAAACTCCTCCCAATAAATATTCTGGAGTTAAGAGCAATATTCAATGCTCTTCTAGCTTGGCCTCAGTTAGCAACACTGCGGTTCATCAGATTTCAGTCGGACAACATCACGACTGTGGCTTACATCAACCATCAAGGGGGAACCAGGAGTTCCCTAGTGATGTTAGAAGTCTCAAAGATAATTTGCTGGGCAGAGTCTCACTCTTGCCACCTGTCAGCGATCCACATCCCAGGAGTAGAGAACTGGGAGGCGGATTTTCTAAGTCGTCAGACTTTTCATCCGGGGGAGTGGGAACTCCATCCGGAGGTGTTTGCTCAACTGGTCCATCGTTGGGGCAAACCAGAACTGGATCTCATGGCGTCTCGCCAGAACGTCAAGCTTCCTTGTTACGGATCCAGGTCCAGGGACCCGGGAGCAACGCTGATAGATGCTCTAGCAGCTCCTTGGTTCTTCAACCTGGCCTATGTGTTTCCACCGTTTCCTCTGCTCCCTCGACTGATTGCCAAAATCAAACAGGAGAGAGCATCAGTGATTCTGATAGCGCCTGCGTGGCCACGCAGGACCTGGTATGCAGACCTAGTGGACATGTCATCTCTTCCACCATGGACTCTGCCTCTGAGGCAGGACCTTCTAATACAAGGTCCTTTCAATCATCCAAATCTAATTTCTCTGAGACTGACTGCATGGAGATTGAACGCTTGATTCTATCAAGGCGTGGCTTCTCCGAGTCATTCATTGATACCTTAATACAGGCTCGGAAGCCTGTCACCAGGAAAATCTACCATAAGATATGGCGTAAATATCTTTATTGGTGTGAATCCAAGAGTTACTCATGGAGTAAGGTTAGGATTCCTAGGATATTGTCCTTTCTCCAAGAGGGTTTGGACAAAGGCTTATCAGCTAGTTCTTTAAAAGGACAGATCTCTGCTCTGTCTATTCTTTTGCACAAGCGTCTGGCAGAAGTTCCAGACGTCCAGGCATTTTGTCAGGCTTTGGTTAGGATTAAGCCTGTGTTTAAAACTGTTGCTCCCCCGTGGAGCTTAAACTTGGTTCTTAAAGTTCTTCAGGGAGTTCCGTTTGAACCCCTTCATTCCATTGATATTAAACTTTTATCTTGGAAAGTTCTGTTTTTGATGGCTATTTCCTCGGCTCGAAGAGTGTCTGAGTTATCTGCCTTACATTGTGATTCTCCTTATCTGATTTTTCATTCAGACAAGGTAGTTCTGTATACCAAACCTGGGTTTTTACCTAAGGTGGTTTCTAACAGGAATATCAATCAAGAGATTGTTGTTCCATCATTGTGTCCTAATCCTTCTTCAAAGAAGGAATGTCTTTTGCATAATCTGGACGTAGTCCGTGCCTTGAAGTTTTACTTACAGGCTACTAAAGATTTTCGTCAAACATCTGCCCTGTTTGTCGTTTACTCTGGACAGAGGAGAGGTCAAAAAGCTTCGACAACCTCTCTCTCCTTTTGGCTTCGGAGCATAATACGCTTAGCCTATGAGACTGCTGGACAGCAGCCCCCTGAAAGGATTACAGCTCATTCTACTAGAGCTGTGTCTTCCACCTGGGCTTTTAAAAATGAGGCCTCTGTTGAACAGATTTGCAAGGCTGCGACTTGGTCTTCGCTTCACACCTTTTCAAAATTTTACAAATTTGACACTTTTGCTTCTTCGGAGGCTGTTTTTGGGAGAAAGGTTCTACAGGCAGTGGTTCCTTCCGTTTAAGTTCATGCCTTGTCCCTCCCATCATCCGTGTACTTTAGCTTTGGTATTGGTATCCCACAAGTAATGGATGATCCGTGGACTGGATACACATAACAAGAGAAAACATAATTTATGCTTACCTGATAAATTTATTTCTCTTGTAGTGTATCCAGTCCACGGCCCGCCCTGTCCTTTTAAGGCAGGTCTAAATTTTAATTAAACTACAGTCACCACTGCACCCTATGGCTTCTCCTTTCTCGTCTTGTTTCGGTCGAATGACTGGATATGGCAGTGAGGGGAGGAGCTATATAGCAGCTCTGCTTTGGGTGATCCTCTTGCAACTTCCTGTTGGGAAGGAGAATATCCCACAAGTAATGGATGATCCGTGGACTGGATACACTACAAGAGAAATAAATTTATCAGGTAAGCATAAATTATGTTTTTATCTAAGCGAGGGTTCTCTGATTCGGTCATTGATACCTTGATTGAGGCACGCAAGCCTGTTATTAGAAAAATTTACCATAAGATATGGCGTAAATATCTTTATTGGTACGAATCCAAGGGCTACTCATGTAATAAGGTTTTATCTTTTCTCCAAGAAGGATTGTAGAAAGGGTTAACAGCAAGTTCCTTAAAGGGACAGATTTCTGCTCTATCTATTTTGCTACACAAACGTCTGGCAGATGTTCTGGATGTTCAATCTTTTGTCAGGCTCTGACTAGAATCAGGCCTGTGTTTAGACCAATTGCTCCTCCTTGGAGTTTGAATTTAGTTCTTAATGTTCTTCAAGGGGTTCCGTTTGAACCTATGCATTCCATAGATATTATGTTATTATCTTGGAAAGTTTTATTTTTGGTTGCTATTTCTTCTGCTCACAGAGTTTCTGAGCTTTCGGCATTGCAATGTGATTCTCCTTATCTTATTTTTCATTCCGATAAGGTAGTGTTGCGTACCAAACCTGGTTTTCTTCCTAAGGTTGTTTCCAACAAAAATATTAATCAATTAATTATTGTTCCTTAATTGTGTCCTAATCCTTCTTCTAAGAAGGAGCGTCTGTTACATAACTTGGACGTCGTCCGTGCCCTGAAGTTTACTTGCAGGCGACTAAAGAATTTCGTCAATCTTCTTCATTATGTGTTGTCTTTTCCGGAAAACGTAGGGGTCAGAAAGCTACGGCCACCTCTCTTTCTTTCTGGCTGAAGAGTATCATCCGTTTTGCATATGAGACTGCTGGTCAGCAGCCTCCTGAACGAATTACAGCTCATTCTACTAGGGCGGTGGCTTCCTCATGGGCATTTAAAAATGATGCTTTTGTTGAACAAATTTGCAAGGCTGCAACTTGGTCGTCTCTTCACACTTTTTCCAAATTTTCGAAATTTGATACTTTTACCTCGTCCGAGGCTGTTTTTGGGAGAAAGGTTCTTCAAGCAGTGGTGCCTTCTGTTTAGGTTCCTGTCTTGTCCCTCCCTTTTCATCCGTGTCCTATAGTTTTGGTATTGTATCCCATAAGTAAGGATGAAATCCGTGGACTTGTCATATCTTGTAAAAGAAAAGGAAATTTTTGCTTACCTGGTAAATTTGTTTCTTTTACTATATGACAAGTTCACAGCCCACCCTGTCATTTTCTAAGACAGGTCTTTATTTTTGTTAAGCTTCAGTCACCTCTGCACCTTGGCTTTTCCTTTCTCTTCCTAACTTCGGTCGAATGACTGGAGTGGGAGGGAAGGGAGGAGCTATATATACAGCTCTGCTGTGGTGCTCTTTGCCTCCTCCTGCTGACCAGGAGGCGATATCTCATAAGTAAGGATGAAATCCGTGGACTCGTCATATCGTAAAAGAAACAAATTTATCAGGTAAGCATAAATTTCCTTTTTAAACCTCCTGTGGTTACTCCAGAGGTTTTTTTTTTTCCTATTCCTGATGCTATTTCTGATATGATTTATAAGGAATGGAATAAGCCGGGTACTTTTTTTTTTTTCCTCCTTCAAGGTTTTAAAAATTGTATTTTTTACCAGCAATTACTATAGAGTTTGGGAAAAGATCCTCAAGTTGATGGGGCTATTTCTACTCTTGCTGGACGTACCTTTATTCCTATAGAAGATAGTACTTGAGTTCCTTTAGATAGGAAACTTGAATCTTTTCTAAGGAAAGCTTATTTATATTCAAGTCATCTCAGGCCTGCAATTTCTTTGGCTGATGTTGCAGCTGCATGAACATTTTTGTTGGAGATTTAGCGCAACAAGAATTGGATTCTGATTTATCTAGCATTGTTCGCTTACTGCAACATACTAATCAGTTCTGATGCCATTTTTTTTATTTCATCAAGATTGATGTTAGATCTATGTCTTTAGCTATTTTTAGCTAGAAGAGTTTTGTGGCTTTAATCTTGGAATGCTGATATGACTTTTTAAGTCTAGATTGCTATCTCTTTCTTTCCAAGGTAATAAGAGACCTAAAGGGTAAATCTAAAGCTTCTAATCGTTTTCGTTCTTTTTGTCAATTAAGGAACAAAAACCTAATCCTTCCTTATGGAATCTGTTTCCAATTGGAAACCTTCATTAAATGGAATAAATCCAAGCCATTTAAGAAACCAAAAGCCAGCCCCTAAGTCCGCATGCAGGTGCGACTCTCATTCCAGCTCAGCTGGTAGAGGGCAGATTAAGGTTTTTTTCAAGGATGTTTGGATAAATTCTGTCCAAAATCTATGGTTTCAGAGTATTATCTCTCAAGGGTATCGAATATGATTCTGAGTAAGTTCTCCTGTGAGATTTTTTTCTCTGAACCATCCCAGCAAATCCAGTTAAAGCTCAGGCAAGTGTGTTTCAGTCCTGGAGTTTCAGGGGTAGATATGCCAGTTCCTTTTCAGGAACAGGGTCTGGAGTTTTATTCAAATCTATTCATTTGTCCCAAAGAAGGAAATTTTGGATCTGAAAATTTTGAATCGTTATGTAAGAGTACCATCTTTCAAATGGCGACTTTCAGAACTATTCTGCCTTTTGTTCAGCAAGAACATTTTATGTCCTCAATGGACTTGCAGGATGTATATCTTCATATTCCGATTCATTCAGATTATTTTCAGTTCCTAGACAAGCATTACCAATTCATTGCTCTTCCATTTGGACTAGCAACCGCTCAAAGAATCTTTTTAAAGGTTCTAGGTGCCCTGCTTTATGGAATCAGCAGGGTATTGCGGTGTTTCCTTATTTGGATGATATCTTGGTACTAGCTCAGTCTTTACGTTCTGCAGAATCTCACACGAATCAACTAGTGTTGTTTCTTCGGAAACATGGTTGGAGGATCAATTTACCAAAAGTTTCTTGATTCCTCACACAAGGGTCACCTTTTTTAGTTTTCCAGACTCTGTCTCTAACAGACAAGAGACGTTTGAAATTGGTTGCAGCCTGTCGGCACCTTCAGTCTCAGTCATTCCCTTCAGTGGTTATGTGCATGGAAATTTTAGGTCTCATGACTGCAGCATCGGACGCGATTCCCTTTGCTCGTTTTCACAAGACCTCTCTAGCTTTGTTTGCTGAATCCATGGTGCAGAGATTATAGAAAGATATCACAATTAATATCCTTAAATCCCAATGTTTGACTCTCGCTGACGTGGTGGTTAAATCACCAGCGTTTAGTTCAAGGGGCTTCTTTTGTTCGGCTAACCTGGACCATGTTCACTACAGATGCAAGTCTTTCAGGTTAGGGAGCTGTTTAGGGATCTCTGACAGCACAAGGGGTTTGGAAATCTCAAGAGGCGAGATTACCAATCAATATTTTAGAACTCCCAGGTATAGACATTGGGAGGCGGATTATCTCAACCGTCAGACTTTACATCCGGGGGGGGTTGGTCCCTCCATCCAGATGTGTTTTATCAGATTGTTCAGATATGGGGTCTTCTAGATATAGATCGGATGGCCTCTCATCTAAACAAGATACTTCCCAGATGCCTGTCCAGGTCCAGGGATTTCAGGTGGAAGCAGTGGGTGCACTGACACTTCTTTGGTGTTTTCAACCTGCTTATATTTTCCCGCCTCTAGTTCTTCTTCCAAGAGTGATCTCCAAAATCATCATGGTACAATTGTTTGTGTTGCTTGTGGCTCCAGCATGGCCTCACAGGCTTTGGTATGCGGGTCTTGTTCGGATGTCCAGTTGCCAACTTTGGCCACTTCCGTTAAGGCCAGACCTACTGTTTCAAGGTCTGTTTTTCCATCAGGTTCTCAAATCATTAAATTTGAAAGTATGGAAATTGATCGCTTAGTGTTAAGTCATAGAAGTTTCTATGTGATTAATACTATGTTACAAGCTCGTAAATCTGTCTCTAGAGAGATTTATTATCGAGTTTGGAAGACTTAAATTTCATGGTGTTCGTATGAATTTTCTTGGCATTCTTTTAGAATTGTAAGAATTTTACAGTTTCTTCAGGATGGTTTGGATAAGGGTTTGTCTGCAAGTTCCTTGAAGGGACAAATCTCTGCTCTTTCTGTTTTCTTTCACAGAAAGATTGCTAAACTTGCTGATATTCACTGTTTTGTACAGGCTTTAGTTCATATTAAGCCTGTCATTAAATCAATCTCTCCTCCTTGGAGTCTTAATTTGGTTTTGAGGCCTTTACAGGTTCCTCTATTTTGAGCCTATGCATTCTTTGGACATTTAACTACTTTCTTGGAAAGTGTTGTTCCTTTTGGCCTTCTGCTAGAAGAGTTTCTGAGCTATCTGCTCTTTCTTGTGAATCTCCTTTTCTGATTTTTTTATTAGGATAAGGCGGTTTTGCGGACTTCATTTACATTTCTTCTACAAGATATGACGAGTCCACAGATTTCATCCTTGTGGGATATTAACCTCCTGCTAACAGGAAGTGGCAAAGAGCACCACAGCAGAGCTGTATATATATAGCTCCTCCCTTCCCTTCACCCCCAGTCATTCTCTTTGCCTGTGTTGGTAATAGGAAGAGGTAAAGTTGAGGTGTTAGTTTAGATTCTTCAATCAAGAAGTTTTTTATTTTAAAATGGTGCCAGTGAGTACTATTTTTTCTCAGGGGGAAATCGTCAGTCTATTGCTTCCCAAGAGGAGTGGAGACATCTTATTTTCTGCCCTGATGTTGATGATCTTAGCAAACATTATCTAAGATCCATGATGGTTCCCACAGCTCAGCTGAAGGTAGTGTAAGAAAATCTTCAGTGTGGAGAACGGTGTCTTGCTACAAGCAGCATTGAGGTATGTTCAGTCTTTTGTTTTCTGGGGAGACTTGATGCATCAGAACAGGATAAGGTGTACCTGAAATCCCTTTATATTATTTGCCTAAGTATGTAAACATTTCTTTGAGGCTTATTTAGGGCTGGACGCTGGGAGTTGCGGTTTGCTTAAGGGCTTGTTAACTTTATTGAGGGAGTGCAGTGTTACGATGTTTGCTGTGTATACAAGAAGGCACATGGCTTTATTTTTGGTCTTACAAGTCGACATGTTGTTTTTACTTGCGACCCATGCGGGTCTTAGTCAGAATTAGAGTAACGCCCACGGTGGGCGGGGCCTATTTTCACGCGCTCAGACGCGTAGTAGCATCCAGATTGCATAGCAAGCAGAGGCTGGGGCTCTGGTGGGGCCTAAGTTGTCTCAGCCTATCGAAGGATGGTGCAGGAGTCAAATTGAGATATTAAATCAGTTTCTGTTATAAATTGTGTTTCTTACATATCTAAGCAAGTGGATGCAATACTTATAGAGTATTTTGGGCACTTTAAATATAATTTTTCTGTTCCATACACGTTTTTGCAGATGTCAGAAAAATAGTTGCGCTTTTAAAATTTAAAGGCGCAGTACAGTTTTTTTGTATTAACTTTTTTGCATACAATTTGATTCAGAAATCAATATTTTAAGCAAAGTACGACTATTATTGATATTGCTAGTCTGTTTAACATGTCTGACACTGAGGAGGAAACTCCTTGCTCTATGTGTTTAGATGCCACTGTGGAACCCGCTCTGGTTTTGTGTTCCTCGTGCACTGAGAGGGTCTTACAATGTAAAGCACAAATTTTATGTAAAGAAGATGCGTCTAAGGATGATTCTCAGTCTGAGGAGAATCAGGGTATACCGCTAACTTCTCCCCAAGCGTCACAACCTTTAACGCCCACCCAAGCGACGCCTGGTTCTTCAACCGCGTCTAATTCATTCACTCTGCAGGATATGGCTGCAGTTATGTCAAATACCCTTACAGAGGTATTATC
This sequence comes from Bombina bombina, assembly GCF_027579735.1. Classification (NCBI taxonomy): domain Eukaryota; kingdom Metazoa; phylum Chordata; class Amphibia; order Anura; family Bombinatoridae; genus Bombina; species Bombina bombina. The sequence continues at coordinate 1,155,097,647 of NC_069503.1, read as the reverse complement.
TAAGTTACCAGTGTTATAGGGCAAACGCAGTAGGACAGAGGGCAATGTGAATGCTGAGTCCTCTGATGCTTTGTTAGCTATTTCCGATGCACCCTCACCAGGATCTGAATTGGGGGGGCAGGGAACTTCTGTCTGAGGGGGAACTTTCCAATTCGGGAAGTGCGTTACCTCAGACGGACTCGGACGTCGTGTCCTTTAGATTTAAGCTGGAACACCTCCGCCTGTTACTTCGGGAGGTTTTAGCGACTCTGGATGACTGTGACTCTATTGTGGTACCACCAGAGAAAATGTGTAAGATGGACAAATACTAGGTACTAGAGGTACCTGCTTACACTGATGTTTTTCCGGTTCCTAAGAGAATCTCAGAGATTATTAAGAGGGAATGGGACAGACCAGGTATCCCGTTCTCACCCTCTCCTAACTTTAAGAAGATGTATCCCATATCTGACACTGTTCGGGACTCTTGGCAAACAGTCCCTATGGTGGAAGGAGCTATATCATACAACCAAAGGCCTGCATTGTACCAGTTACCACTGCAGCGTCCTTCTGGTTTGATGCTTTAGAAGAGTCTCTTAAGACTGAGACTCCTTTAGAGGATATTTTAGATAGAATTAAGGCTCTTAAGCTGGCTAATTCTTTTATTACAGATTCCGCCTTTCAGATTGCCAAGTTGGCAGCTAAGAATGCCGGATTTGCTATTTTAGCGCGTAGAGCGTTATGGTTAAAATCTTGGTCTGCTGATGTGTCATCTAAATCAAAGCTTTTGTCTATTCCTTTCAAGGGGAAACCCCTATTGGGGCCTGACTTGAAAGAGATCATTTCTGACATTACGGGAGGTAAGGGTCATTTCCTACCTCAGGATAGAACTGCTAAACTGAGGGGTAAACAAAATAATTTTCGTTCCTTTCGGAACTTTAGAGGAGTCCCCTCTTCTTCTTCCCCCAAGCAGGAAGGGAATTTTGCTCAGGCCAAGTCCGTCTGGAGACCCAACCAAGCTTGGAATAAGGGTAAACAACCCAAGAAGCCTGTTGCTGCTACCAAAACAGCATGAAGGGGCGGCCCCCGATCTGAGACCGGATCTAGTAGGGGGCAGACTTTCTCTCTTTGCCCAGGCTTGGGTAAGGGATGTTCAGGATCCTTGGACACTGGAGATCGTGTCCCAAGGGTATCAGCTAGAATTCAAAAGTTCTCTCCCAAGGGGGAGGTTTCTTCTGTCACGATTGTCTGCAGACCAGACAAAGAGAGAGGCGTTCTTACGTTGCGTAAAAGACCTCTCTACTATGGGAGTAATTTGTCCAGTTCCATAACTGGAACAGGGACAGGGGTTTTACTCAAATATTTTCGTGGTTCCCAAAAAAGAGGGCACGTTTCGACCCATTTTAGATCTAAAGAGTCTAAACAAGTTTCTCAGAGTCCCATCCTTCAAAATGGAGACTATTCGAACAATTCTGCCATTGATCCAGGAGGGTCAATATATGACTATCGTGGACTTGAAGGATGCATACCTTCATATTCCTATCCACAAGGATCATCATCAGTTCCTAAGGTTTGCCTTTCTGGACGAACATTTTCGGTTTGTGGCTCTTCCCTTCGGGTTGGCCACAGCACCCAGGATCTTCACGAAGGTTTTAGGGTCCCTTCTGGCGGTTCTCAGGCCGCAGGGTATTGCAGTGGCGCCTTATCTGGACGATATTCTGATCCAGGCATCGTCTTACCATCTGACAAGGTCTCATACAGACATGGTTTTGTCCTTTCTGAGGACTCACGGGTGGAAGGTGAATCTAGAAAAGAGTTAATTAATTCCACAGACCAAGGTTCCCTTCCTGGGAACTCTAATAGATTCCATATCCATGAAAATTTTCTTGACAGAGGTCAGAAAGTTAAAGATTCTGAATACATGCCGAGTCCTTCATTCCAATCCTCGGCCATCAGTGGCCCAGTGCATGGAGGTAATTGGATTGATGGTGGCGGCAATGGACATCATTCCGTTTGCTCGTTTTCATCTCAGACCACTACAGCTGAGCATGCTCAGACAGTGGAATGGAGATTATGCAAATGTGTCTCCTCATATAGATCTGGATCAGGAGACAAGATACTTTCTTCTTTGGTGGTTGTCTCAGGATCATCTGTCCCAAGGGACGTGCTTCCGCAGACCCTCATGGGTGATAGTGATGACGGACGCCAGCCTTCTAGGTTGGGGCGCGGTCTGGAATTCCCTGAAGGCTCAGGGTGTGTGGACTCAGTCAGAGTCACTTCTTCCAATCAATATTCTGGAATTGAGAGCAATATTCAATGCGCTTCAGGCGTGGCCTCAGTTGGCTTCGGCCAAATTAATTCGCTTTCAGTCGGACAACATCACGACTGGGGCTTACATCAATCATCAGGGAGGAACAAGGAGTTCCTTAGCGATGACAGTATCCAAGATAATTCGGTTGGCGGAGGCCCTCTCTTGTTATCTGTCAGCAATCTACATCCCAGGAGTGGACAACTGGAAAGCGGACTTTTTAAGCAGATAGACGTTTCATCCGGGAAAGTGGGACCTCCATCCGGAGGTCTTTGCCACTCTGATCCTCAGATGGGGCAGACCGGAGTTGGATCTGATCGCATCTCGTCAGAATGCCAAACTTCCAAGATACGGATCCAGGTCAAGGGATCCTCAGGCCGAACTGATAGATGCCTTGGCAGTGCCTTGGTCGTTCATCCTAGCTTATGTGTTTCCACCGTTTGCTCTTGTGCCCCTGGTGATTGCTCGGATCAAACAGGAGAGGGCTTCAGTAATTCTAATAGCGCCTGCGTGGCCTCACAGGACTTGGTATGCCGATCTAGTGGACATGTCCTCTCTGCCCCGTGGAAGCTTCCATTGAGGTAGGACCTTCTCATTCAGGGACCCTTCAGACACCCAAATCTAGTTTCTCTGCAACTGACTGCTTGGAGATTGAACGCTTGATTCTATCTAAGCGGGGGTTCTCTGATTCGGTCATTGATACTTTGATTCAGGCACGTAAGTTTGTCACTAGAAAGATCTATCATAAGATATGGCGTAAATAACTTTTTTGGTGTGAATCCAAAGGCTACTCATGGAGTAGAGTTAGGATTCCGAGGATTCTGTCTTTTCTCCAAGAAGGATTGGAGAAAGGGTTATCAGCGAGTTCCTTAAAGGGACAAATCTCTGCTTTGTCATTTTTACTACACAAACGTTTGGCAGATGTTACAGACGTTCAGTCTTTTTGTCAGGCTCTAACCAGAATTAGGCCTGTGTTTAGACCAATTGCTCCACCCTGGAGTTTAAATTTAGTTTTTAATGTTCTTCAAGGGGTTCCGTTTGAACCCATGCATTCCATAGATATTAAGTTGTTATCTTGGAAAGTTTTATTTTTGGATGCTATTTCTTCTGCTCGCAGAGTTTCGGAGCTTTCAGCATTACAATGTGATTTGCCTTATTTTATCTTTCATTCTGATAAGGTGGTTTTACGTACCAAACCTGGTTTCCTTCCTAAGGTTGTTTCTAATAAGAATATTAATCAGGAATTTGTTGTTCCTTCATTATGTCCTAACCCTTCTTCTAAGAAAGAGCATATGTTGCATAACTTGGACGTGGTCCGTGCCCTGAAGTTTTACTTGCAGGCGACTAAGGATTTCCGTCAATAATCTTCATTATTCATTGTTTTTTTCTGCAAGGCGTAGGGGTCAGAAAGCTACGGCTACCTCTCTTTCTTTTTGGCTGAAGAGTATCATCCGTCTGGCGTATGAGACTGTTGGACAGCAGCCTCCTGAAAGAATTGCGGCTCATTCTACTAGGGCTGTGGCTTCCTCATGGGCATTTAAAAACAATGCTTCTGTTGAACAGATTTGGAAGGCTGCAACTTGGTCGTCTCTTCACAATTTTTCCAAATTTTCCAAATCTGATACTTTTGCTTCTTCTGAGGCTGGTTTTGGGAGACAGGTTCTTTAAGCAGTGGTGCCTTCTGTTTAGGTTCCTGTCTTGTCCCTCCCTTTCATCCGTGTCCTGTAGCTTTGGTATTGTATCCCACAAGTAAGGATGAAATCCGTGGACTCGTCATATCTTGTAGAAGAAAAGGAAATTTATGCTTACCGGATAAATTTATTTTTTTCGATATGACGAGTCCACAGCCCACCCTGTCATTTTTAAGACAGGTATATATTATGTTTTGGTTAAACTTCAGTCACCTCTGCACCTTTGGCTTTTCCTTTCTCTTCCTAACTTCGGTCGAATGACTGGAGGTGGAGAGAAGGGAGGAGCTATATATACAGCTCTGCTGTGGTGCTCTTTGCCACTTCCTGTTAGCAGGAGGTTAATATCCCACAAGTAAGGATGAAATATGACTCGTCATATCGTAGAAGAAATACATTTATCAGGTAAGCATAAATTTCCTTTCTCTTGTAAAGGTGTATCCAGTCCACGGGTTCATCCATTACTTGTGGGATATTCTCCTTCCCAACAGGAAGCTGCAAGAGGACACCCACAGCAGAGCTGTCTATATAGCTCCTCCCCTAACTGCCACCCCCAGTCATTCTCTTGCAGCTCTCGACAAGAAAGGAAGTATCAAGAGAGATGTGGTGACTTAGTGTAGTTTTTACCTTCAATCAAAAGTTTGTTATTTTTAAACGGTACCGGCGTTGTACTGTTTTTACTCTCAGGCAGAAATTGGAAAAAGACCTGCCTGGAGGTTTGATGATCTTAGCGGTTTGTAACTAAGGTCCATTGCTGTTCTCACACATAACTGAAGAGTATTGAAAGAAAACTTCAGTTGGGGGGACGGTCTGCAGATTGCCTGCTTTGAGGTATGCTCAGTATATTTATTTCTAGAGAGATGATAAGGTCTAGAAAATTCTGACAGTGCCTGGTATATTTAAGGTAAGCCTGATACAGTGATTTAACAACAACTTGGATCATGCTTGCAAAAAGGGATAATATTCATGTTAAAATCTATATTACTTAGTGTAAAAACGTTTGCATGATTTATAAATAAAAACGTTTTTTCTCTGAGGGTGATAAATCTTTATTTGGGGCCTAGTTTCCACATGGCTTGTTAGATTTCTCCTAGGAGTACTTTTTTAAGGCCCTCTGACTTTGAGTGCATGGTGGGAGCGGCCTATTTTCGTTTTCAGTCTGGCTTATAGGACCTCTATAGAGGGTTTTGTTCCTGCAAAAATCGTATTTAAGGGCAGGTAGGAGCCACAGTAGAGCTGTGGCAGTGTGTTTGACTGTTTGTTAACAGGTTTAATGTTTTTCTAATTCGTTTTTGGGCCTGAGGGGTTAATCATCCATTTGCAAATGGGTGCAATGCTGTTTTAGTCCCTTATACACACTGTAAAAATTTCGAAGAGTTTAGTCCTGCATATGTCCTGCATCTCATGACACTACTTTTTAACACTGTTTTGCAGTTTATGTGCTAGTTTATTTCTCTTAAGGCACAGTACCGTTTTTATATTATTGCTTTTTTCACATTTATTAAAGTGTTTTCCAAGCTTGCTGGTCTCATTATTAGTCTGTTAATCATGTCTGACATAGAGGAAACTCCTTGTTCATTATGTTTAGAAGCCATTGTGGAACCCCCTCTTAGAATGTGTACCAAATGCACTAATCTTTCTATAAGTTATAAAGACCATATTATGGCTTTTAAAGATATCACCTGAGGTTTCTGAGACTGACAAAAGGGAGGTTATGCCATCTAGCTCTCCCCACGTGTCAGAACCTATAACTCCCACTCAAGGGACGCCAAGTACATCTAGCGCGTCCAATGTGTTTACCTTACAAGACATGGCGGCAGTTATGAATCATACCCTCACAGAGGTATTGTCGAAACTGCCAGGGTTACAAGGAAAGCGAGACAGCTCTGGGGCTAGAACAAATACAGAGCTCTCTGACGCTTTAGTAGCTATGTCTGATATACCCTCACAATGTGCAGAAGTTGAAGCAGGAGAGCTTCTATCTGTGGGTGACTTCTCTGATTCAGGGAATAGTCCCAGAGAAATTGTGTAAAATGGACAAATACTTTGCAGTGCCTGTTTACACTGACGTTTTTCCAATCCCTAAGAGGTTTTCAGAAATTATTACTAAGAAATGGGATAGACCAGGTGTACCGTTCTCTTCCCCTCCTGCTTTTAAAAAGATGTTTCCTAGCTATAGATGCCGCTACACAGGACTTGTGGCAGACGGTCCCTAAGGTGGAGGGAGCAGTCTCTACCCTAGCTAAGCGTACAACTATTCCTGTCGAGGACAGTTGTGCTTTCCTAGATCCTATGGATAAAAAATTAGAGGGTCTCCTTAAGAAAATCTTTATACAACAAGGTTTTATTCTCCAGCCTCTTGCATGCATTGCCCCAGTCACTGCTGCAGCGGCTTTCTGGTTCGAGTCTCTGGAGGAGGCTCTACAGGTAGAGACCCCGTTGAATGATATCCTTGACAGGCTTAAAGCTCTTAAGTTAGCCAATTCATTTTTTTTTGACGCCGCTTTTCATTTAACCAAGCTAACGGCTAAAAATTCAGGTTTTGCCATTCAGGCGCGTAGGGCGCTATGGCTTAAATCCTGGTCAGCTGATATTACTGGAGGAAAAGGCCACGCCCTTCCCCAGGATAGGTCCAACAAGTTAAGGACCAAACAAACTAATTTTCGCTCCTTTCTAAACTTCAAGAGTGGCGCAGCTTCATCTTCCTCTTCTACAAAACAAGAGGGAAATTTTGCCCAGTCCAAGCCAGTCTGGAGACCTAACCAGGCTTGGAACAAGGGGAAACAGGCCAAAAAGCCTGCTGCTGCCTCTAAGACAGCATGAAGGAGTAGCCCCCGATCCGGGACCGGATCTAGTGGGGGGCAGACTTTCTTTCTTCGCCCAGGCTTGGGCAAGAGACGTCCAGGATCCCTGGGCTCTGGAGATTGTTTCCCAGGGATATCTTCTGGATTTCAAAGCTTCATCTCCAAAGGGGAGATTTCATCTCTCACAATTATCTGCAAACCAGATAAAGAGAGAGGCATTCTTACATTGCGTTCAAGACTTACTAGTTATGGGAGTGATCACCCAGTTCCAAAGGAGGAACAGGGGCAGGGCTTCTATTCAAATCCGTTTATAGTTCCCAAGAAAGAGGGAACTTTCAGACCTATCTTGGATCTCAAGATCCTAAACAAATTTCTCAGGGTCCCATCCTTCAAGATGGAGACTATTCGAACCATCCTACCTATGATCCAGGAGGGTCAATATATGACTACCGTGGATTTAAAGGATGCTTATCTACATATTCCGATACACAGGGATCATCATCAGTTCCTCAGGTTGGCCTTCCTAGACAGGCATTACCAGTTTGTGGCTCTTCCCTTCGGGTTAGCCATGGCACCAAGAATATTTACGAAGGTTCTAGGGTCCCTTCTGGCGGTTCTAAGACCGCGGAGTATAGCAGTGGCCCCTTACCTAGACGACATCCTGATACAGGCGTCGACTTTTCAAATCGCCAGGTCCCATACGGGCATTGTTCTGGCATTCCTGAGGTCTCACGGGTGGAAGGTGAACGAAGGAAAGAGTTCGCTCTCCCCTCTCACAAGAGTTTCCTTCCTAGGAACTCTGATAGATTCAGTAGAAATGAAGATTTATCTGACAGAGGTCAGGTTGTCAAAACTTCTAACTTCCTGCCGTGCTCTTTATTCCACTTCTCATCCGTCAGTGGCTCAGTGTATGGAGGTAATCGGATTAATGGTAGCGGCAATGGACATAGTTCCATTTGCCCACCTACATCTCAGACCACTGCAACTTTGCATGCTCAATCAGTGGAATGGGGAATACACAGATTTGTCCCCTCTACTGAATCTGGATCAAGAGACCAGGGATTCTCTTCTCTGGTGGCTATCTCGGGTCCATCTGTCCAAGGGAATGAGTTTCCGCAGGCCAGAATGGACTATAGCAACGACAGATGCCAGCCTTCTGGGCTGGGGTGCAGTCTGGAACTCCCTGAAGGCTCAGGGTTCGTGGACTCAGGAGGAGGTCCTCCTTCCGATAAACATTCTGGAACTAACAGCGATATGCAATGCTCTTCAGGCTTGGCCTCAGCTAGCTGCGGTCAGGTTCATCAGATTTCAGTTGGACAACATCACGACTGTAGCCTATATCAACCATCAGGGGGGAACAAGGAGCCCCCTGGCAATGTTGGAGGTTTCAAAGATAATTCTATGGGCAGAGGTTCACTCTTGCCATCTCTCAGCTATCCATATCCCAGGAGTAGAGAACTGGGAGGCGGATTTTCTAAGTCGGCAGAGTGGGGAGTGGGAGCTCCATCCGGAGGTATTTGCCCAGTTGATCCAACTATGGGACAAACCAGAACTGGATCTCATGGCGTCTCGTCAGAACGCCAAGCTTCCTTGTTACGGGTCCAGGTCCAGGGATCCCAAGGCAGCGCTGATAGATGCTCTAGCAGCGCCCTGGTCCTTCAGCCTGGCTTATGTGTTTCCACCGTTTCCTCTGCTCCCTCGTCTGATTGCCAAGATCAAGCAGGAGAGAGCTTCGGTGATCTTGATAGCCCCTGCGTGGCCACGCAGGACTTGGTATGCAGATCTGGTGGACATGTCATCCTTTCCACCATAGACTCTGCCGCTAAGGCAGGACCTTCTACTTCAAGGTCCCTTCAAACATCCAAATCTAATTTCTCTACGTCTGACTGCTTGGAGATTGAACGCTTGATTCTATCAAAGCATGGTTTTTCCAAATCGGTCATTGATACCTTAATTCAGGCTCGAAAGCCTGTCACCAGGAAAATCTATCATAAGATATGGTGTAAATATCTTCATTGGTGTGAATCCAAGGGTTTCTCATGGAGTAAGGTCAGGATTCCTAGGATATTATCTTTTCTCCAAGAAGGATTGGAGAAGGGATTGTCAGCTAGTTCCTTAAAGGGACAGATTTCTGCTCTGTCTATTCTTTTGCACAAACGTCTGGCTGAGGTTCCAGACGTTCAAGCGTTTTGTCAGGCTTTAGTTAGAATCAAGCCTGTGTTTAAACCTGTTGCTCCGCCATGGAGTTTAAATTTAGTTCTTAAAGTTCTTCAAGGGGTTCCGTTTGAACCTTTACATTCCATAGATATTAAGCTTTTATCTTGGAAAGTTCTGTTTTTAGTAGCTATCTCCTCGGCTTGAAGAGTTTCGGAGTTATCTGCTTTACAGTGTGATTCCCCTTATCTGATTTTCCATGCAGATAAGGTAGTGTTACGTACCAAACCTGGGTTTCTTCCTAAGGTGGTATCTAATAAGAATATCAATCAGGAGATTGTTGTTCCTTCACTATGTCCTAATCCTTCTTCAAAGAAGGAACGTCTATTACACAATCTTGATGTGGTTCGTGCTTTAAAGTTTTTTTTACAAGCTATGAAGGATTTTCGTCAAACATCTGCTTTGTTTGTTGTCTACTCTGGACAGAGGAGAGGCCAAAAGGCTTCGGCAACTTCTCTTTCTTTTTGGCTAAGAAGTATAATACGCTTAGCTTATGAGACTGCTGGCCAGCAGCCTCCTGAAAGAATTACAGCTCATTCTACTAGAGCAGTCGCTTCCACATGGGCTTTTAAACATGAGGCCTCTGTTGAACAGATTTGTAAGGCGGCGACTTGGTCTTCGCTTCATACCTTTTCTAAATTCTATAAATTTGATACTTTTGCTTCTTCGGAGGCTATTTTTGGGAGAAAGGTCTTACAGGCAGTGGTGCCTTCCGTTTAAGTTTCCTGCCTTGTCCCTCCCTTCATCCGTGTCCTAAAGCTTTGGTATTGGTATCCCACAAGTAATGGATGCACCCGTGGACTGGATACACCTTTACAAGAGAAAACAAAATTTATGCTTACCTGATAAATTTCTTTCTCTTGTGGTGTATCCAGTCCACGGCCCGCCCTGTCATTTTAAGGCAGGTGTTTTTTATTTTTAAACTACAGTCACCACTGTACCTTATAGTTTCTCATTTTTTCTTGCTTGTCTTCGGTCGAATGACTGGGGGTGGCAGTTAGGGGAGGAGCTATATAGACAGCTCTGCTGTGGATGTCCTCTTGCAGCTTCCTGTTGGGAAGGAGGATATCCCACAAGTAATGGATGAACCCGTGGACTGGATACACCACAAGAGAAATAAATTTATCAGGTAAGCATAAATTTTGTTTTTCTCTTGTTAAGTGTGTTCAGTCCACGGGTCATCCATTACTTATGGGATATATTCTCCTTCCCAACAGGAAGTTGCAAGAGGATCACCCAAGCAGAGCTGCTATATAGCTCCACCCCTCACATGTCATATCCAGTCATTCTCTTGCAAGTCTCAACAAAGGAGGTTGAGAGGAGATAGGAGTAACATTCTTCAATCAAAAGTTTATTATTTTAAAATAGCACCGGAGTGTGCTGTTTGTTCTCTCAGGCAGTATTTAGAAGAAGAATCTGCCTGCGTTTTTTCTATGATCTTAGCAGACGTAACTAAGATCCACTGGCTGTTCTCGCACATTCTGAGGAGTGGGGTATCTTCGGAGAAGGGAATAGCATGCGGGGTCCCCCGCAAATGAGGTATGTGCAGTAAAATATTTTCTAGGAATGGAATTGACTATGAAAACACTGCTGTTACCCATATGACGTAAGTACAGCCTTTAATGCAGTAGTAGCGACTGGTATCAGGCTGATAAATGTATGCGCAGTTGAGTTATTTTCTAAGGACTAGAATTTAACTTTAAATACTGTTGGTACTAAAATAAATGTATGAGCCTTAACTGCAGTAGAAGCGACTGGTAGCAGGCTTAGTGATAACTTTGCATAACACTGGACAGTTGTTTTTTAAAACGTTTACTGGGATGTTATTTGTTTTGTGAGGTACTTTGGTGATAAATCTTTTTGGGCATGATTTTTTTCCACATGGCTAACGTATATTTCTGCATAGACACCGTTATATCAGGTCTCCCACTGTTGTGATATGAGTGGGAGGGACCTTTTTTTAGCGCCTTGTTGCGCAGTTAAAATTCTAGCACAGTCTTCCTGCTTCTTCCTCTTTGATCCAGGACGTCTCCAGAGAGCTCAGGGGTCTTCAAAATTCATTTTTGAGGGAGGTAATCAGTCACAGCAGACCTGTGACAGTGTGTTTGACTGTGAGAAAAGCGTTAAATCTTAAATTGATTATCCGTTTTGGGTATTGAGGGGTTAATCATCCTTTTGCTAATGGGTGCAATCCTCTGCTAATTTCATACATTTACTGTTTAAAATTGGTTGCTATAACCGTATTAGTTCATTGTTATTTCAACTGTGACAGTTTTTTGTTGTTGTTTTTTTGTGTTTTTAAAAGCGCTGCAGCGTTTTTTATATTGCTTGAAAACTTATTGAAAGAAATTTCCAAGCTTGATAGCTTCATTGCTAATCTGTTTAAACATGTCTGACACAGATGAATCTGCTTGCTCATTATGTTTAAAGGCCAATGTGGAGCCCAATAGAAATCAGTGTACCAATTGTATTGATGTTACTTTAAATAAAAGTCTGTCTTTACCGGTAAAGAAATTATCACCAGACAACGAGGGGGAAGTTATGCCGCCTAACTCTCCTCACGTGTCAGTACCTTCGCCTCCCGCTCAGGAGGTGCGTGAGATTGTGGCGCCAAGCACATCAAGGCACTTACAAATCACTTTACAAGATATGGCTAATGTTATGAAAGAAGTATTATCTAATTTGCCTGAGTTAAAAGGCAAGCGCGATAGCTCTGGGTTAAGGACAGAGCGCGCTGATGATATGAGGGCCATGTCTGACACTGTGTCACAATTTGCAGAACATGAGGACGGAGAGCTTCATTCTGTGGGTGACGGATCTGATCCAGGGAGACCGGATTCAGAAATTTTAAATTTAAGCTTGAGAACCTCCGTGTATTACTAGGGGAGGTATTAGCGGCTCTGAATGATTGCGACACGGTTGCAATCCCAGAGAAATGATGTAGGCTGGATAAATACTATGCGGTACCGGTGTGTACTGACGTTTTTCCTATACCTAAAAGGCTTACAGAGATTATTAACAAGGAGTGGGATAAACCCGGTGTGCCTTTTTCCCCTCCTCCGATATTTAGAAAAATGTTCCCAATAGACGCCACCACACGAGACTTATGGCAGACGGTCCCTAAGGTGGAGGGAACAGTTTCTACTTTAGCCAAGCGTACCACTATTCCGGTGGAGGATAGTTGTGCTTTCTCAGATCCAATGGATAAAAAATTAGAAGGTTACCTTAAGAAAATGTTTGTTCAACAAGGTTTTATATTACAGCCCCTTGCATGCATTGCGCCCGTCACTGCTGCAGCGGCTTTCTGGTTTGAGTCTCTGGAAGAGGCTATTTGCACAGCACCATTGGATGAGACTTTGAACAAGCTTAAAGCCCTTAAGCTAGCTAATGCATTTGTTTCGGATGCCGTTGTGCATTTAACCAAACTAACGGCTAAGAACTCCGGATTCGCCGTTCAGGCGCGCAGAGCGCTATGGCTTAAATCCTGGTCAGCAGATGTAACTTCTAAATCTAAATTGCTTAATATTCCTTTCAAAGGGCAAACCTTATTCGGGCCCGGCTTGAAGGAGATTATTGCTGACATTACTGGAGGTAAGGGTCACACCCTTCCTCAGGACAGGGCCAAATCAAAGGCCAAACAGTCTAGTTTTCGTGCCTTTCGTAATTTCAAGGCAGGAGCAGCATCAACTTCCTCCGCTCCAAAACAGGAAGGAACTGCTGCTCGTTACAGACAGGGTTGGAAAAGCAACCAGTCCTGGAACAAGGGCAAGCAGGCCAGAAAGCCTACTTCTGCCCCTAAGACAGCATGAAGAGAGGGCCCCCTATCCGGAAACGGATCTAGTGGGGGGCAGACTTTCTCTCTTCGCCCAGGCTTGGGCAAGAGATGTCCAGGATCCCTGGGCGTTGGAGATTATATCTCAGGGATACCTTCTGGACTTCAAAGCTTCTCCTCCACAAGGGAGATTTCATCTTTCAAGGTTATCAGCAAACCAAATAAAGAAAGAGGCTTTTCTTCACTGTGTACAAGACCTCCTAGTAATGGGGGTGATCCACCCAGTTCCGCGGACGGAACAAGGGCAAGGATTTTACTCAAATCTGTTTGTGGTTCCCAAGAAAGAGGGAACCTTCAGACCAATCTTGGACCTAAAAATCTTAAACAAATTCCTAAGAGTTCCATCATTCAAAATGGAGACTATTCGAACCATCCTACCCATGATCCAAGAGGGTCAGTATATGACCACAGTGGACTTAAAGGATGCCTACCTTCACATACCGATTCACAAAGATCATTATCGGTACCTAAGGTTTGCCTTTCTAGACAGGCATTACCAGTTTGTAGCTCTTCCCTTCAGGTTAGCTACGGCCCCGAGAATTTTTACAAAGGTTCTGGGCTCGCTTCTGGCGGTACTAAGACCGCGAGGCATAGCGGTGGCTCCGTACTTAGACGACATTCTGATACAACCGTCAAGTTTTCAAAATGCAAAGTCTCATACAGAGATAGTTCTAGCATTTCTGAGGTCGCATGGGTGGAAAGTGAACATGGAAAAGAGTTCTCTGTTACCACTCACAAGGGTTCCCTTTCTAGGGACTCTTATAGATTCTGTAGAGATGAAGATTTACCTGACGGAGTCCAGGTTATCAAAAATCCTAAATGCTTGCCGTGTCCTTCATTCCATTCCAAGCCCATCAGTAGCTCAGTGCATGGAAGTAATCGGCTTAATGGTCGCGGCAATGGACATAGTGCCATTTGCGCGCCTGCATCTCAGACCGCTGCAATTATGCATGCTGAGTCAGTGGAATGGGGATTACTCAGATCTGTCCCCTTTACTAAATCTGGACCAGGAGACCAGAGATTCTCTTCTCTGGTGGTTGTCTCGGATTCATCTGTCCAAGGGAATGACTTTTCGCAGACCAGATTGGACGATTGTAACAACAGATGCCAGCCTTCTAGGCTGGGGCGCAGTCTGGAATTCCCTGAAGGCTCAGGGATCATGGACTCAGGAGAAGAAACTCCTTCCAATAAACATTCTGGAATTAAGAGCAATATTCAATGCTCTTCTAGCTTGGCCTCAGTTAGCAACACTGAGGTTCATCAGATTTCAGTCGGACAACATCACGACTGTGGCTTACATCAATCATCAAGGGGGAACCAGGAGTTCCCTAGCGATGTTAGAAGTCTCAAAGATAATTCGCTGGGCAGAGTCTCACTCTTGCCATCTGTCAGCGATCTACATCCCAGGCGTGGAGAACTGGGAGGCGGACTTTCTAAGCCGCCAGACCTTTCACAAGGGGGAGTGGGAACTTCACCCGTAGGTATTTGCTCAACTGATTCTTCGTTGGGGCGAACCGGAACTGGATCTCATGGCTTCTCGCCAGAACGCCAAGCTTCCTTGTTACGGATCCAGGTCCAGGGACCCGGGAGCGGTGCTGGTAGATGCACTAGCAGCTCCTTGGGTTTTCAACATGGCTTATGTGTTCCCACCGTTTCCGTTGCTGCTTCGTCTGATTGCCAGGATCAAACAGAAGAGAGCATCGGTGATTCTGATAGCGCCTGCGTGGCCACGCAGGACCTGGTATGCAGACCTAGTGGACATGTCGTCCTGTCAACCATGGTCTCTGCCTCTGAGGCAGGACCTTCTACTTCAGGGTCCTTTCAACCATCCAAGCCTAATTTCTCTGAGGCTGACTGCATGGAGATTGAACGCTTGATTCTATCAAAGCGTGGTTTCTCGGAGTCGGTTATTGATACATTGATACAGGCTCGGAAACCGGTTACCAGAAAAATTTACCATAAGATATGGCGTAAATATTTACATTGGTGTGAATCCAAGAGTTACTCATGGAGTAAGGTTAGGATTCTTAGGATATTGTCTTTTCTACAAGAGGGTTTAGAAAAGGGTTTATCCGCTAGTTCGTTAAAGGGACAGATTTCTGCTCTGTCTATTCTTTTACACAAACGTCTGGCTGAGAATCCAGACGTTCAGGCTTTTTGTCAGGCTTTGGCTAGGATTAAGCCTGTGTTTAAAACTGTTGCTCCTCTGTGGAGCTTAAACTTGGTTCTTAAAGTTCTTCAGGGTGTTCTGTTTGAACCCCTTCATTCCATTGATATTAAGCTTTTATCTTGGAAAGTTCTGTTTTTGATGGCTATTTCCTCGGCTCGAAGAGTCTCTGAGTTATCTGCCTTACATTGCGATTCTCCTTATCTGATTTTTCATTCAGACAAGGTAGTTTTGCGTACTAAACCTGGGTTTTTACCTAAGGTTGTTTCTAATAGGAATATCAATCAGGAGATTGTTGTTCCATCATTATGTCCTAACCCTTCTTCAAAGAAGGAACGTCTTTTGCATAATCTGGACGTAGTCCGTGCCCTGAAGTTCTACTTACAGGCAACTAAGGATTTTCGGCAAACTTCTTCTGTCGTTTATTCTGGACAGAGGAGAGGTCAAAAGGCTTCGGCCACCTCTCTCTCTTTTTGGCTTCGTAGCATAATACGTTTAGCCTTTGAGACTGCTGGACAGCAGCCCCCTGACAGAATTACAGCTCATTCCACTAGAGCTGTGGCTTCCACCTGGGCCTTTAAGAATGAGGCCTCTGTTGAACAGATTTGCAAGGCTGCAACTTGGTCTTCACTTCATACCTTTTCAAAATTTTACAAATTTGACACTTTTGCTTCTTCGGAGGCTGTTTTTGGGAGACAGGTTCTACAGGCAGTGGTTCCTTCTGTTTAAAGTTCCTGCCTTGTCCCTCCCATCATCCGTGTACTTTAGCTTTGGTATTGGTATCCCATAAGTAATGGATGACCCGTGGACTGAACACACTACAAGAGAAATAAATTTATCAGGTAAGCATAAATTATGTTTTTTCCTGAAGTTGTGAATTCTAACAACATTAGTAGAGAAATTGTTGTCCCTTTCTTGTGTCCTAATCCTTACATTCTTTGGATGTGGTGAGAGCTTTGAAATATTATTTTGAAGCTACTAAAGATTTCAGGAAGACTTCTAGTCTATTTGTTACATTTTCTGGTCCTAGGAAAGGTCAGAAAGCTTCTGCTATTTCCTTGGCTTCTTGATTAAAGCTTTTGATTCTTCAAGCTTATTGGAGTCGGGTCAGGCCCCGCTTTAGAGAATTACAGCTCATTCTACTAGATCAGTCTCCACTTCGTGGGCTTTTAAGAATGAAGCTTCAGTTGATCAAATTTTCAAGCGGCAACTTGGTCTTCTTTGCATACATTTACTAAATTCTACCGTTTTGATGTATTTGCTTCTTCAGAAGCAGTTTTTGGTAGAAAAGTTCTTCAGGCAGCTGTTTCAGTTGATTCATCTGCTGATGTTTTAAAGGGACAGTAAACCTTAAAAATAATGTTATATAATTCTGCACATAGTGTAGAATTATATAACATTATTTAAGTGCTATAGTTCTAAAAGCCTTTTTTACCTTTTAATATGTAAAAAATATGGCGCTTTTACAGACCTGCTCTCTGCTGAGCGGGTCTGTTATATTTAGTCAGCGCATCGGGCCAGCTGTATAGTCACAGCCCGGCCCGACCGTGCCATAAGACTAAGTGCAGCTCGCTCCTGTCACAGGAGCGAGCTGCACTTAGTGCTATGGCGCGGTCGGGCCGGGCTGTGACTATACAGCTGGCCCGATGCGCTGACTAAATATAACAGACCCGCTCAGCAGAGAGCGGGTCTGTAAAAGCGCCATATTTTTTACATATTAAAAGGTAAAAAAGGCTTTTATAACTATAGCACTTAAATAATGTTATATAATTCTGCACTATGTGCAGAATTATATATAACATTATTTTTAAGGTTTACTGTCCCTTTAAGTTTTTCTTGTCATTTGAAGAATAAACTTATAATTTGGGTTGTGGATTATTTTTTCAGGGGAAAATGGCTGTTATTTATTTTTATCCCTCCCTCTCTAGTGACTCTTGCGTGGAGTTCCACATCGTGGGTATTGATATCCCATACGTCACTAGCGCATGGACTCTTGCCAATTACATGAAAGAAAACATAATTTATGTAAGAATTTACAAGATAAATTAATTTCTTTCATATTGGCAAGAGTCCATGAGGCCCACCCTTTTTATGGTGGTTATGATTTTTTTGTATAAAGCACAATTATTTCCAATTCGTTAAACTGAATTGTGGGTGTGGTGAGGGGTGTATTTGTAGGCATTTTGAGGTTTGGGAAACTTTGCCCCCCCTGGTAGGATTGTATATCCCATACGTCACTAGCTCTTGGACTCTTGCCAATATGAAAGAAATTAATTTATCTTGTAAATTCTTACATAAATTATGTTTTATCCTCTAGTGTCCCCAACATATAATTATCCTCTATCTCCGCCATCCATGACACGTTCTGTCTCTATCCTTAGTGACCGGGACGCTTTAGAAATATCATGGCTTGCTGACCAGGCTTCTCAGCGGTATTACCAGAGCTGCGGTCTGCTGCCCCGACTCAACCTGAAGAAAGATGGAGCCTTGCTGGCCCCTCGAGATGTGATCCTGCATGTGCTACAGAGTAACGAGGAGGTGGGCTATTTACAGATCACTTGTCTCTAGGATATGGACTAAACTGTTCTTAGTATCAGAACCCTCTCCATGTGCTCCAGTGTCATCAGAACCCTCTCTCTGTGCCCTCTGATACTCGCACACCCTATCCTCTCTGTGTCTTATATAGTAGAGTGAAGTTACCTGAGTTACATAGCGACATGGAACACTAATTCCTTGGTTTGTTTTATGGTTTTAACCACAGTTCCTTCTTGTGTTTAGGTTCTAGCAGAGGTTCACTCCTGGGATTTACCGCCTATCACAGACAGGTATAAGAAGGCCTGCCAGAGCTTGGCTGTGGGTGAGTCTTGTGTTTTTGTTTTTTCCCCTTGGGTCTGTTGTATTGGGGTTTTTCTCCTGTTATCCTTTCTCCTTTCTCATTGCGATCTAACTGCCCTCTTAATCTTAGAGGAGAACCGATTGGTATTGAAAGCCTTGGAGAGGCAGGAATTGAGCCCATCTCTATCTTTGTGCCGGTTGTCTCTACGCTCGCGAGATCTCTGCCCCCTGCTCCGTGCCCTGAAGCTCCAGACTACTTTACGTGAGCTGCACCTGTGTGGGAATGTACTCGGAGACAGTGAGGCAGGAGAGCTTTTAGGCACTCTCAGCACCATGCCCAACCTCACCCATCTCAATCTCTCCTGCAACCGACTCACCCATGAGGGTGTCAGACGCCTGAGCCCACCGACCAGTGCCCCTGAAAACCAGGCCTTTAAGGTGATACTTTGGTTGTCGCAAACACAAATCTATAAAATTACAACAGTTTGACATTTTTCAGACACTGTTTATTGCAAGTTCTGATTTTAACATCTTTTTCTTTCATCCTAGAGTTTAGAGGAGTTGGACCTGAGTATGAACCCTCTGGGGGACAGCTTGGCACAGCCATTGGCCTTTTTGCTCCACTGCTGTCCTGTGCTCCATTCCCTGCATCTGCACGGCTGCCAGCTGTCTGCCAAGTTCCTGCAACAGTACCGCCTCCTGCTGGCCGATGCTTTCCGAGGTCAGACTTTCCACTGTGTAACACAATCCTCAGCCATTCTCTCTCTCACAATCCACTCAGCTCCCCTAATCATGAGGTCACATGACAAATCCTCATTGTCCTTCTCCGGCTACTTATATCCCACCCAGAACTGCCCTTCTAGTGGTGTCACCGCTCACTCAACCCCACTCTCCTTATGTCAACATAATTCTCCCTCTCTCTTGGCGGGGGCACACGTTCATAACCTGCCTACAGTGCCAGGTCCTTGCCCTCCAATCTGTCCTTTTTTACTAAGTATACGCTGCCCCATCTAGTCTCCATGCCAGAGTCACACACTCCCACCCCCAGCCAGCTCTCCTCCGGAGGTCACAACCTATTCCATCCCATATAGTCAGGGACTCGCTTTGTATGCCCCTTGTAATACAATTAAAGATATAATTTAAGGGAATGTTATTGTATAATGATAGAAGGATGTGGTTTTATGTTTGACAAAGAAGACCTGTTCTGAAGTATCACACTATTCCAGGTGCTGTGCATCTGAAGAACATCTCCCTCTCCAATAATCCCCTGAGCTCCACTGGTGTAGAGCTGGTCCTGAAGACTGTATCACATGAGGTTGTATCACAGCTAGAACTGAGAGCTGTGACTGCTGGAAATAGAGAAGGGCTTCTTATGGAACCTCTGATGCGGTATCTGACCCAGGTTAGTAACTGTAGCTGACACTCATCTACTGCATAGGAGGAGGTGTGCACAATTAGTGACAAAGGCAAGACTCTTACCTTGCAGTAGTGCTAGAGGCAGAAGAGAGTCTCACCATGCAGTAGTGCTAGAGACAGAAGAGGGTCTCACCATGCAGTAGTGCTAGAGACAGAAGAGGGTCTCACCATGCAGTAGTGCTAGAGACAGAAGAGGGTCTCACCATGCAGTAGTGCTAGAGACAGAAGTGAGTCTCACCATGCAGTAGTGCTAGAGACAGAAGAGGGTCTCACCATGCAGTAGTGCTAGAGACAGAAGAGGGTCTCACCATGCAGTAGTACTAAAGGCAGAAGAGAGTCTCACCATGCAGTAGTGCTAGAGACAGAAGAGGGTCTCACCATGCAGTAGTGCTAGAGGCAGAAGAGAGTCTCACCTTGCAGTAGTGCTAGAGGCAGAAGAGGGTCTCACCTTGCAGTAGTGCTAGAAGCAGAAGAGGGTCTCACCATGCAGTAGTGCTAGAAGCAGAAGAGGGTCTCACCATGCAGTAGTGCTAGAGGCAGAAGAGGGTCTCACCATGCAGCAGTACTAGAGGCAGAAGAGAGTCTCACCTTGCAGTAGTGCTAGAGGCAGAAGTGAGTCTCACCATGCAGCAGTACTAGAGGCAGAAGAGAGTCTCACCTTGCAGTAGTGCTAGAGGCAGAAGAGAGTCTCACCATGCAGTAGTGCTAGAGGCAGAAGTGAGTATCACCTGGCAGTAGTGCTAGAGGCAGAAGAGGGTCTCACCATGCAGTAGTGCTAGAGGCAGAAGAGGGTCTCACCATGCAGTAGTGCTAGAAGCAGAAGAGGGTCTCACCATGCAGTAGTGCTAGAGACAGAAAGGGGTCTCACCTTGCAGTAGTGCTAGAGGCAGAAGAGGGTCTCACCTTGCAGTAGTGCTAGAGGCAGAAGAGGGTCTCTCCCTTGCAGTAGTGCTAGACGCAGAAGAGGGTCTCCCCCTTGCAGTAGTGCTAGAGGCAGAAGAGAGTCTCACCTTGCAGTAGTGCTAGAGGCAGAAGTGAGTATCACCTGGCAGTAGTGCTAGAGGCAGAAGAGGGTCTCACCATGCAGTAGTGCTAGAGGCAGAAGAGGGTCTCACCATGCAGTAGTGCTAGAAGCAGAAGAGGGTCTCACCATGCAGTAGTGCTAGAGACAGAAAGGGGTCTCACCTTGCAGTAGTGCTAGAGGCAGAAGAGGGTCTCACCTTGCAGTAGTGCTAGAGGCAGAAGAGGGTCTCTCCCTTGCAGTAGTGCTAGACGCAGAAGAGGGTCTCCCCCTTGCAGTAGTGCTAGAGGCAGAAGAGAATCTCCCCTTGCAGTAGTGCTAGAGGCAGAAGAGGGTCTCATCTTGCAGTAGTGCTAGACGCAGAAGAGGGTCTCTCCCTTGCAGTAGTGCTAGAGGCAGTAGAGGGTCTCACCATGCAGTAGTGCTAGAGGCAGAAGAGAGTCTCACCTTGCAGGAGTGCTAGAGGCAGTAGAGGGTCTCACCTTGCAGTAGTGCTAGAGGCAGAAGAGGGTCTCACCTTGCAGGAGTGCTAGAGGCAGAAGAGGGTCTCACCATGCAGTAGTGCTAGAGGCAGAAGAGGGTCTCACCTTGCAGTAGTGCTAGAGGCAGAAGAGGGTCTCACCATGCAGTAGTGCTAGAGGCAGAAGAGGGTCTCACCTTGCAGTAGTGCTAGAGGCAGAAGAGGGTCTCAACTTACAGTAGTTCTAGAGGCAGCAGAGGGTCTCCCCTTGCAGTAGTGCTAAAGGCAGAAGAGGGTCTCACCATGCAG
The DNA here is from genome assembly GCF_027579735.1 of Bombina bombina. Lineage (NCBI taxonomy): Eukaryota > Metazoa > Chordata > Amphibia > Anura > Bombinatoridae > Bombina > Bombina bombina. Next base: position 1,155,076,617 of record NC_069503.1, on the reverse strand, counting down.
TAGTGCTAGAGGCAGAAGAGGGTCTCACCATGCAGTAGTGCTAGACACAGAAGAGAGTCTCACCTTGCAGTAGTGCTAGAGACAGAGGAGAGTCTCACCATCAGTAGTGCTAGAGGCAGAAGAGAGTCTCACCTTGCAGTAGTGCTAGAAGCAGAAGAGAGTCTCACCTTGCAGTAGTGCTAGAGGCAGAAGAGGGTCTCACCTTGCAGTAGTGCTAGAGGCAGAAGAGGGTCTCACCTTGCAGTAGTGCTAGAAGCAGAAGAGAGTCTCACCTTGCAGTAGTGCTAGAGGCAGAAGTGAGTCTCACCTTGCAGTAGTGCTAGAGGCAGAAGAGGGTCTCACCTTACAGTAGTGCTAGAGGCAGAAGAGGGTCTCACCTTACAGTAGTGCTAGAGGCAGAAGTGAGTCTCACCTTGCAGTAGTGCTAGAGGCAGAAGAGGGTCTCACTATGCAGTAGTACTAGAGGCAGAAGAGGGTCTCACCTTGCAGTAGTGCTAGAGGCAGAAGAGGGTCTCAACTTACAGTAGTTCTAGAGGCAGCAGAGGGTCTCCCCTTGCAGTAGTGCTAAAGGCAGAAGAGAGTCTCACCTTGCAGTAGTGCTAGAGACAGAAGAGAGTCTTACCTTGCAGTAGTGCTAGAGACAGAAGAGAGTCTCACCTTGCAGTAGTGCTAGAGGCAGAAGAGGGACTCACCTTGCAGTAGTGCTAGAGGCAGAAGAGGGTCTCACCATGCAGTAGTGCTAGAGGCAGAAGAGGGTCTCACCTTGCAGTAGTGCTAATGGCAGCAGGGGGTCTCACCTTGCAGTAGTGCTAGAGGCAGAAGAGCGTCTCACCTTGCAGTAGTGCTAGAGGCAGAAGAGGGTCTCACCTTGCAGTAGTGCTAGAGGCAGAAGAGGGTCTCACCTTGCAGTAGTGCTAATGGCAGCAGGGGGTCTCACCTTGCAGTAGTGCTAGAGGCTGAAGAGGGTCTCACCTTGCAGTAGTGCTAATGGCAGCAGGGGGTCTCACCATGCAGTAGTGCTAGAGGCAGAAGATGATCTCACCATGCAGTAGTGCTAGAGGCAGAAGAGAGTCTCACCTTGCAGTAGTGCTAGAGGCTGAAGAGGGTCTCACCATGCAGTAGTGCTAGAGGCAGAAGAGAGTCTTACCTTGCAGTAGTGCTAGAGACAGAAGAGAGTCTCACCTTGCAGTAGTGCTAGAGGCAGAAGAGGGTCTCACCTTGCAGTAGTGCTAGAGGCAGAAGAGGGTCTCACCTTGCAGTAGTGCTAGAGGCAGAAGAGGGTCTCACCTTGCAGTAGTGCTAATGGCAGAAGAGGGTCTCACCTTGCAGTAGTGCTAGAGGCTGAAGAGGGTCTCACCATGCAGTAGTGCTAGAGGCAGAAGATGATCTCACCATGCAGTAGTGCTAGAGGCAGAAGAGAGTCTCACCTTGCAGTAGTGCTAGAGGCTGAAGAGGGTCTCACCATGCAGTAGTGCTAGAGGCAGAAGAGAGTCTTACCTTGCAGTAGTGCTAGAGACAGAAGAGAGTCTCACCTTGCAGTAGTGCTAGAGGCAGAAGAGGGTCTCACCTTGCAGTAGTGCTAGAGGCAGAAGAGGGTCTCACCATGCAGTAGTGCTAGAGGCAGAAGAGGGTCTCACCTTGCAGTAGTGCTAATGGCAGCAGGGGGTCTCACCTTGCAGTAGTGCTAGAGGCAGAAGAGCGTCTCACCATGCAGTAATGCTAGAGGCAGAAGAGAGTCTCACCTTGCAGTAGTGCTAGAGGCAGAAGATGATCTCACCATGCAGTAGTGCTAGAGACAGAAGAGGTTCTCACCTTGCAGTAGTGCTAGAGGCAGAAGTGAGTCTCACCATGCAGTAGTGCTAGAGGCAGAAGAGAGTCTCACCATGCAGTAGTGCTAGAGACAGAAGAGGGTATCACCTTGCAGTAGTGCTAGAGACAGAAGAGGGTCTCACCTTGCAGTAGTGCTAGAGGTAGCAGAGAGTCTCACCTTGCAGTAGTGCTAGAGGCAGAAGAGGGTCTCACCTTGCAGTAGTGCTAGAGGCAGAAGTGAGTCTCACCATGCAGTAGTGCTAGAGGCAGAAGATGATCTCACCATGCAGTAGTGCTAGAGGCAGCAGTGGGGTCTCACCTTGCAGTAGTGCTAGAGGCAGAAGAGCGTCTCACCTTGCAGTAGTGCTAGAGGCAGAAGAGCGTCTCACCTTGCAGTAGTGCTAGAGGCAGAAGAGCGTCTCACCTTGCAGTAGTGCTAGAGGCAGAAGAGGGTCTCACCTTGCAGTAGTGCTAGAGGCAGAAGTGAGTCTCACCTTGCAGTAGTGCTAGAGGCAGAAGAGGGTCTCACCTTGCAGTAGTGCTAGAGGCAGAAGAGCGTCTCACCTTGCAGTAGTGCTAGAGGCAGAAGAGCGTCTCACCTTGCAGTAGTGCTAGAGGCAGAAGAGCGTCTCACCTTGCAGTAGTGCTAGAGGCAGAAGAGGGTCTCACCTTGCAGTAGTGCTAGAGGCAGAAGTGAGTCTCACCTTGCAGTAGTGCTAGAGGCAGAAGAGAGTCTCACCTTGCAGTAGTGCTAGAGGCAGAAGAGAGTCTCACCTTGCAGTAGTGCTAGAGGCAGAAGAGGGTCTCACCTTGCAGTAGTGCTAGAAGCAGAAGAGGGTCTCACCATGCAGTAGTGCTAGAAGCAGAAGAGGGTCTCACCATGCAGTAGTGCTAGAGGCAGAAGAGGGTCTCACCATGCAGCAGTACTAGAGGCAGAAGAGAGTCTCACCATGCAGCAGTACTAGAGGCAGAAGAGAGTCTCACCATGCAGCAGTACTAGAAGCAGAAGAGGGTCTCACCATGCAGCAGTACTAGAGGCAGAAGAGGGTCTCACCATGCAGTAGTGCTAGAGGCAGAAGAGGGTCTCACCTTGCAGTAGTGCTAGAGGCAGAAGTGAGTCTCACCATGCAGCAGTACTAGAGGCAGAAGAGAGTCTCACCTTGCAGTAGTGCTAGAGGCAGAAGTGAGTCTCACCATGCAGCAGTACTAGAGGCAGAAGAGAGTCTCACCTTGCAGTAGTGCTAGAGGCAGAAGAGAGTCTCACCTTGCAGTAGTGCTAGAGGCAGAAGTGAGTATCACCTGGCAGTAGTGCTAGAGGCAGAAGAGGGTCTCACCATGCAGTAGTGCTAGAGGCAGAAGAGGGTCTCACCATGCAGTAGTGCTAGAGGCAGAAGAGAGTCTCACCATGCAGCAGTACTAGAGGCAGAAGAGAGTCTCACCTTGCAGTAGTGCTAGAGGCAGAAGAGAGTCTCACCTTGCAGTAGTGCTAGAGGCAGAAGTGAGTATCACCTGGCAGTAGTGCTAGAGGCAGAAGAGGGTCTCACCATGCAGTAGTGCTAGAGGCAGAAGAGGGTCTCACCATGCAGTAGTGCTAGAAGCAGAAGAGGGTCTCACCATGCAGTAGTGCTAGAGACAGAAAGGGGTCTCACCTTGCAGTAGTGCTAGACGCAGAAGAGGGTCTCACCTTGCAGTAGTGCTAGAGGCAGAAGAGGGTCTCTCCCTTGCAGTAGTGCTAGACGCAGAAGAGGGTCTCCCCCTTGCAGTAGTGCTAGAGGCAGAAGAGAGTCTCACCTTGCAGTAGTGCTAGACGCAGAAGAGAATCTCCCCTTGCAGTAGTGCTAGACGCAGAAGAGGGTCTCTCCCTTGCAGTAGTGCTAGAGGCAGTAGAGGGTCTCACCATGCAGTAGTGCTAGAGGCAGAAGAGAGTCTCACCTCGCAGGAGTGCTAGAGGCAGTAGAGGGTCTCACCTTGCAGTAGTGCTAGAGGCAGAAGAGGGTCTCACCTTGCAGGAGTGCTAGAGGCAAAAGAGGGTCTCACCTTGCAGTAGTGCTAGAGGCAGAAGAGGGTCTCACCATGCAGTAGTGCTAGAGGCAGAAGAGGGTCTCACCTTGCAGTAGTGCTAGAGGCAGAAGAGGGTCTCAACTTACAGTAGTTCTAGAGGCAGCAGAGGGTCTCCCCTTGCAGTAGTGCTAAAGGCAGAAGAGGGTCTCACCATGCAGTAGTGCTAGAGGCAGAAGAGGGTCTCACCATGCAGTAGTGCTAGAGGCAGAAGAGGGTCTCACCATGCAGTAGTGCTAGAGGCAGAAGAGGGTCTCACCTTGCAGTAGTGCTAGACACAGAAGAGAGTCTCACCTTGCAGTAGTGCTAGAGACAGAGGAGAGTCTCACCATCAGTAGTGCTAGAGGCAGAAGAGAGTCTCACCTTGCAGTAGTGCTAGAAGCAGAAGAGAGTCTCACCTTGCAGTAGTGCTAGAGGCAGAAGAGGGTCTCACCTTGCAGTAGTGCTAGAGGCAGAAGAGGGTCTCACCTTACAGTAGTGCTAGAGGCAGAAGAGGGTCTCACCTTACAGTAGTGCTAGAGGCAGAAGTGAGTCTCACCTTGCAGTAGTGCTAGAGGCAGAAGAGGGTCTCACCTTACAGTAGTGCTAGAGGCAGAAGAGGGTCTTACCTTGCAGTAGTGCTAGAGGCAGAAGAGGGTCTCACCTTACAGTAGTGCTAGAGGCAGAAGTGAGTCTCACCTTGCAGTAGTGCTAGAGGCAGAAGAGGGTCTCACTATGCAGTAGTGCTAGAGGCAGAAGAGGGTCTCACCTTGCAGTAGTGCTAGACGCAGAAGAGAGTCTCACCTTGCAGTAGTGCTATACGCAGAAGAGAGTCTCACCATGCAGTAGTGCTAGAGACAGAAAGGGGTCTCACCTTGCAGTAGTGCTAGACGCAGAAGAGGGTCTCACCTTGCAGTAGTGCTAGAAGCAGAGGGTCTCACCATGCAGTAGTGCTAGAGGCAGAAGAGAGTCTCACCTTGCAGTAGTGCTAGAGGCAGAAGTGAGTCTCACCTTGCAGTAGTGCTAGATTCAGAAGAGGGTCTCACCTTGCAGTAGTGCTATACGCAGAAGAGGGTCTCACCTTGCAGTAGTGCTATACGCAGAAGTGAGTATCACCTGGCAGTAGTGCTAGAGGCAGAAGAGGGTCTCACCTTGCAGTAGTGCTAGACGCAGAAGAGAGTCTCACCTTGCAGTAGTGCTATACGCAGAAGAGAGTCTCACCATGCAGTAGTGCTAGAGACAGAAAGGGGTCTCACCTTGCAGTAGTGCTAGACGCAGAAGAGGGTCTCACCTTGCAGTAGTGCTAGAAGCAGAGGGTCTCACCATGCAGTAGTGCTAGAGGCAGAAGAGGGTCTCACCATGCAGTAGTGCTAGAGGCAGAAGAGGGTCTCACCATGCAGTAGTGCTAGAGGCAGAAGAGAGTCTCACCTTGCAGTAGTGCTAGATTCAGAAGAGAGTCTCACCTTGCAGTAGTGCTAGAGGCAGAAGAGAGTCTCACCATGCAGTAGTGCTAGAGACAGAAGCGAGTCTCACCATGCAGTAGTGCTAGAGGCAGAAGAGAGTCTCACCTTGCAGTAGTGCTAGAGGCAGAAGAGGGTCTCACCATGCAGTAGTGCTAGAAGCTGAAGAGGGTCTCACCTTGCAGTAGTGCTAGAGGCAGAAGAGGGTCTCACCATGCAGTAGTGCTAGAAGCTGAAGAGGGTCTCACCATGCAGTAGTGCTAGAGGCAGCAGAGAGTCTCACCTTGCAGTAGTGCTAGAGGCAGAAGAGGGTCTCACCATGCAGTAGTGCTAGAAGCTGAAGAGGGTCTCACCTTGCAGTAGTGCTAGAGGCAGAAGAGGGTCTCACCATGCAGTAGTGCTAGAGGCAGAAGAGGGTCTCACCTTGCAGTAGTGCTAGATGCAGAAGAGAGTCTCTCCCTTGCAGTAGTGCTAGAGGCAGCAGAGAGTCTCACCTTGCAGTAGTGCTAGAGGCAGAAGAGAGTCTCACCATGCAGTAGTGCTAGAGGCAGAAGATGATCTCACCTTGCAGTAGTGCTAGAGGCAGAAGAGGGTCTCACCTTGCAGTAGTGCTAGAAGCAGAAGAGAGTCTCACCTTGCAGTAGTGCTAGAGGCAGAAGACGGTCTCACCTTGCAGTAGTGCTAGAGGCAGAAGAGGGTCTCACCTTACAGTAGTGCTAGAGGCAGAAGAGGGTCTCACCTTACAGTAGTGCTAGAGGCAGAAGTGAGTCTCACCTTGCAGTAGTGCTAGAGGCAGAAGAGGGTCTCACCTTACAGTAGTGCTAGAGGCAGAAGAGGGTCTCACCTTACAGTAGTGCTAGAGGCAGAAGAGGGTCTCACCTTGCAGTAGTGCTAGAAGCAGAAGAGAGTCTCACCTTGCAGTAGTGCTAGAGGCAGAAGAGGGTCTCACCTTGCAGTAGTGCTAGAGGCAGAAGAGGGTCTCACCTTACAGTAGTGCTAGAGGCAGAAGAGGGTCTCACCTTACAGTAGTGCTAGAGGCAGAAGTGAGTCTCACCTTGCAGTAGTGCTAGAGGCAGAAGAGGGTCTCACCTTACAGTAGTGCTAGAGGCAGAAGAGGGTCTCACCTTACAGTAGTGCTAGAGGCAGAAGTGAGTCTCACCTTGCAGTAGTGCTAGAGGCAGAAGAGGGTCTCACTATGCAGTAGTGCTAGAGGCAGAAGAGGGTCTCAGCTTGCAGTAGTGCTAGACGCAGAAGAGAGTCTCACCTTGCAGTAGTGCTATACGCAGAAGTGAGTCTCACCATGCAGTAGTGCTAGAGACAGAAAGGGGTCTCACCTTGCAGTAGTGCTAGACGCAGAAGAGGGTCTTACCTTGCAGTAGTGCTAGAAGCAGAGGGTCTCACCATGCAGTAGTGCTAGAGGCAGAAGAGAGTCTCACCTTGCAGTAGTGCTATACGCAGAAGAGAGTCTCACCATGCAGTAGTGCTAGAGACAGAAAGGGGTCTCACCTTGCAGTAGTGCTAGACGCAGAAGAGGGTCTCACCTTGCAGTAGTGCTAGAAGCAGAGGGTCTCACCATGCAGTAGTGCTAGAGGCAGAAGAGGGTCTCACCATGCAGTAGTGCTAGAGGCAGAAGAGAGTCTCACCTTGCAGTAGTGCTAGATTCAGAAGAGAGTCTCACCTTGCAGTAGTGCTAGAGGCAGAAGAGGGTCTCACCATGCAGTAGTGCTAGAGGCAGAAGTGAGTCTCACCTTGCAGTAGTGCTAGAGGCAGAAGAGAGTCTCACCTTGCAGTAGTGCTAGAGGCAGAAGTGAGTCTCACCTTGCAGTAGTGCTAGAGGCAGAAGAGAGTCTCACCATGCAGTAGTGCTAGAGGCAGAAGAGGGTCTCACCTTACAGTAGTGCTAGAGGCAGAAGAGAGTCTCACCTTGCAGTAGTGCTAGAGGCAGAAGTGAGTCTCACCTTGCAGTAGTGCTAGAGGCAGAAGAGAGTCTCACCTTGCAGTAGAGCTAGAGGCAGCAGAGAGTCTCACCTTGCAGTAGTGCTAGAGGCAGAAGAGGGTCTCACCTTACAGTAGTGCTAGAGGCAGAAGAGGGTCTCACCATGCAGTAGTGCTAGAAGCTGAAGAGGGTCTCACCTTGCAGTAGTGCTAGAGGCAGAAGAGGGTCTCACCATGCAGTAGTGCTAGAGGCAGAAGAGGGTCTCACCTTGCAGTAGTGCTAGATGCAGAAGAGAGTCTCTCCCTTGCAGTAGTGCTAGAGGCAGCAGAGAGTCTCACCTTGCAGTAGTGCTAGAGGCAGAAGAGAGTCTCACCATGCAGTAGTGCTAGAGGCAGAAGATGATCTCACCTTGCAGTAGTGCTAGAGGCAGAAGAGGGTCTCACCTTGCAGTAGTGCTAGAGGCAGAAGAGAGTCTCACCATGCAGTAGTGCTAGAGGCAGAAGAGGGTCTCACCTTGCAGTAGTGCTAGAGGCAGAAGTGAGTCTCACCTTGCAGTAGTGCTAGAGGCAGAAGAGAGTCTCACCTTGCAGTAGTGCTAGAGGCAGAAGAGGGTCTCACCTTGCAGTAGTGCTAGAGGCAGAAGAGAGTCTCACCTTGCAGTAGTGCTAGAGACAGAAGAGGGTCTCACCTTGCAGTAGTGCTAGAGGCAGAAGAGGGTCTCACCTTGCAGTAGTGCTAGAGGCAGAAGAGAGTCTCACCTTGCAGTAGTGCTAGAGGCAGAAGAGGGTCTCACCCTGCAGTAGTGCTAAAGGCAGAAGAGGGTCTCACCATGCAGTAGTGCTAGAGGCAGAAGAGAGTCTTACCTTGCAGTAGTGCTAGAGGCAGAAGAGAGTCTCACCATGCAGTAGTGCTAGAAGCAGAAGAGAGTCTCACCTTGCAGTAGTGCTAGAGGCAGAAGAGAGTCTCACCATGCAGTAGTGCTAGAGGCAGAAGAGGGTCTCACCATGCAGTAGTGCTAAAGGCAGAAGAGGGTCTCACCTTGCAGTAGTGCTAGAGGCAGAAGAGGGTCTCACCTTGCAGTAGTGCTAGAGGCAAAAGAGGGTCTCACCATACAGTAGTGCTAGAGGCAGAAGAGGGTCTCACCATGCAGTAGTGCTAGAGGCAGCAGAGGGTCTCCCCATGCACATGCAGTAGTGCTAGAGGCAGAAGAGGGTCTCACCTTTCAGTAGTTCTAGAGGCAGCAGAGGGTCTCACCATGCACATGCAGTAGTGCTAGAGGCAAAAGAGGGTCTCACCCTGCAGTAGTGCTAAAGGCAGAAGAGGGTCTCACCATGCAGTAGTGCTAGAGGCAGAAGAGAGTCTTACCTTGCAGTAGTGCTAGAGGCAGAAGAGAGTCTCACCATGCAGTAGTGCTAGAAGCAGAAGAGAGTCTCACCTTGCAGTAGTGCTAGAGGCAGAAGAGAGTCTCATCATGCAGTAGTGCTAGAGGCAGAAGAGGGTCTCACCATGCAGTAGTGCTAGAGGCAGAAGAGGGTCTCACCTTGCAGTAGTGCTAGAGGCAGAAGAGGGTCTCACCTTGCAGTAGTGCTAGAGGCAAAAGAGGGTCTCACCATACAGTAGTGCTAGAGGCAGAAGAGGGTCTCACCATGCAGTAGTGCTAGAGGCAGCAGAGGGTCTCACCATGCACATGCAGTAGTGCTAGAGGCAGAAGAGGGTCTCACCTTTCAGTAGTTCTAGAGGCAGCAGAGGGTCTCACCATGCACATGCAGTAGTGCTAGAGGCAAAAGAGAGTCTCACCTTGCAGTAGTACTAAAGGCAGAAGAGGGTCTCACCATGCAGTAGTGCTAGAGGCAGCAGAGGGTCTCACCATGCAGTAGTGCTAGAGGCAGAAGTGAGTCTCACCTTGCAGTAGAGATAGAGGCAGAAGAGAGTCTCACCTTGCAGTAGAGATAGAGGCAGAAGAGAGTCTCACCATGCAGTAGTGCTAGAGGCAGAAGAGGGTCTCACCTTGCAGTAGTGCTAGAGGCAGAAGAGGGTCTCACCTTGCAGTAGTGCTAGAGACAGAAGAGAGTCTCACCATGCAGTAGTGCTAGAGGCAGAAGAGAGTCTCACCATGCAGTAGTGCTAGAGGCAGAAGAGAGTCTTACCTTGCAGCAGTGCTAGAGGCAGAAGAGTCTCACCTTGCAGTAGTGCTAGAGGCAGAAGAGAGTCTCACCATGCAGTAGTGCTAGAGGCAGTAGAGGGTCTCACCATGCAGTAGTGCTAGAGGCAGAAGAGAGTCTCACCATGCAGTAGTGCTAGAGGCAGAAGAGAGTCTCACCTTGCAGTAGTGCTAGAGACAGAAGAGGGTCTCACCTTGCAGTAGTGCTAGAGACAGAAGAGGGTCTCACCTTGCAGTAGTGCTAGAGACAGAAGAGGGTCTCACCTTGCAGTAGTGCTAGAGGCAGAAGAGGGTCTCTCCCTTGCAGTAGTGCTAGACGCAGAAGAGGGTCTCTCCCTTGCAGTAGTGCTAGAGGCAGAAGAGAGTCTCACCTTGCAGTAGTGCTAGACGCAGAAGAGAATCTCCCCTTGCAGTACTGCTAGAGGCAGAAGAGGGTCTCATCTTGCAGTAGTGCTAGACGCAGAAGGGGGTCTCTCCCTTGCAGTAGTGCTAGAGGCAGAAGAGAGTCTCACCTTGTAGTAGTGCTAGAGGCAGAAGAGAGTCTCACCTTGCAGTAGTGCTAGAGGCAGAAGAGAGTCTCACCTTGCAGTAGTGCTAGAGGCAGCAGTGGGGTCTCACCTTGCAGTAGTGCTAGAGGCAGAAGAGGGTCTCACCTTACAGTAGTGCTAGAGGCAGCAGTGGGGTCTCACCTTGCAGTAGTGCTAGAGGCAGAAGAGGGTCTCACCATGCAGTAGTGCTAGAGACAGAAGAGAGTCTCACCATGCAGTAGTGCTAGAGACAGAAGAGAGTCTCACCATGCAGTAGTGCTAGAGACAGAAGAGAGTCTCACAATGCAGTAGTGCTAGAGACAGAAGAGGGTTTCACCATGCAGTAGTGCTAAAGGCAGAAGAGGGTCTCACCATGCAGTAGTGCTAGAGGCAGATGAGGGTGTCACCATGCACTAGTGCTAGAGACAGAAGAGAGTCTTACCATGCAGTAGTGCTAGAGACAGAAGAGTGTCTCACCATGCAGTAGTGCTAGAGGCAGAAGAGGGTCTTCACCATGCAGTAATGCTAGAGGCAGAAGAGGGTCTCCCCTTGCAGTAGTGCTAGTGGCAGAAGAGGGTCTCACCATGCAGTAGTGCTAAAGGCAGAAGAGGGTCTCACCATGCACTAGTGCTAGAGGCTGAAGAGGGTCTCACCATGCAGTAGTGCTAGAGGCAGAAGAGGGTCTCACCTTGCAGTAGTGCTAGAGGCAGAAGAGAGTCTCACCTTGCAGTAGTGCTAGAGGCAGAAGAGAGTCTCACCTTGCAGTAGTGCTAGAGGCAGCAGTGGGGTCTCACCTTGCAGTAGTGCTAGAGGCAGAAGAGGGTCTCACCTTGCAGTAGTGCTAGAGACAGAAGAGAGTCTCACCATGCAGTAGTGCTAGAGGCAGAAGAGAGTCTCACCATGCAGTAGTGCTAGAGGCAGAAGAGAGTCTTACCTTGCAGCAGTGCTAGAGGCAGAAGAGAGTCTTACCTTGCAGCAGTGCTAGAGACAGAAGAGAGTCTCACCATGCAGTAGTGCTAGAGGCAGAAGAGAGTCTCACCATGCAGTAGTGCTAGAGGCAGAAGTGAGTCTCACCTTGCAGTAGTGCTAGAGACAGAGGAGAGTCTTACCTTGCAGCAGTGCTAGAGGCAGAAGAGAGTCTTACCTTGCAGCAGTGCTAGAGGCAGAAGAGAGTCTCACCTTGCAGTAGTGCTAGAGGCAGAAGAGAGTCTCACCATGCAGTAGTGCTAGAGGCAGTAGAGGGTCTCACCATGCAGTAGTGCTAGAGGCAGAAGAGAGTCTCACCATGCAGTAGTGCTAGAGGCAGAAGAGGGTCTCACCTTGCAGTAGTGCTAGACGCAGAAGAGTCTCACCTTGAAGTAGTGCTAGAGACAGAAGAGGGTCTCACCTTGCAGTAGTGCTAGAGACAGAAGAGGGTCTCACCTTGCAGTAGTGCTAGAGACAGAAGAGGGTCTCACCTTCCAGTAGTGCTAGAGGCAGAAGAGGGTCTCTCCCTTGCAGTAGTGCTAGACGCAGAAGAGGGTCTCTCCCTTGCAGTAGTGCTAGAGGCAGAAGAGAGTCTCACCTTGCAGTAGTGCTAGACGCAGAAGAGAATCTCCCCTTGCAGTAGTGCTAGAGGCAGAAGAGGGTCTCATCTTGCAGTAGTGCTAGACGCAGAAGAGGGTCTCTCCCTTGCAGTAGTGCTAGAGGCAGAAGAGAGTCTCACCTTGCAGTAGTGCTAGAGGCAGAAGAGAGTCTCACCTTGCAGTAGTGCTAGAGGCAGAAGAGAGTCTCACCTTGCAGTAGTGCTAGAGGCAGCAGTGGGGTCTCACCTTGCAGTAGTGCTAGAGGCAGAAGAGGGTCTCACCTTACAGTAGTGCTAGAGGCAGCAGTGGGGTCTCACCTTGCAGTAGTGCTAGAGGCAGAAGAGGGTCTCACCATGCAGTAGTGCTAGACGCAGAAGGGGGTCTCTCCCTTGCAGTAGTGCTAGAGGCAGAAGAGAGTCTCACCTTGCAGTAGTGCTAGAGGCAGAAGAGAGTCTCACCTTGCAGTAGTGCTAGAGGCAGAAGAGAGTCTCACCTTGCAGTAGTGCTAGAGGCAGCAGTGGGGTCTCACCTTGCAGTAGTGCTAGAGGCAGAAGAGGGTCTCACCTTACAGTAGTGCTAGAGGCAGCAGTGGGGTCTCACCTTGCAGTAGTGCTAGAGGCAGAAGAGGGTCTCACCATGCAGTAGTGCTAGAGACAGAAGAGAGTCTCACCATGCAGTAGTGCTAGAGACAGAAGAGAGTCTCACCATGCAGTAGTGCTAGAGACAGAAGAGAGTCTCACAATGCAGTAGTGCTAGAGACAGAAGAGGGTTTCACCATGCAGTAGTGCTAAAGGCAGAAGAGGGTCTCACCATGCAGTAGTGCTAGAGGCAGATGAGGGTGTCACCATGCACTAGTGCTAGAGACAGAAGAGAGTCTTACCATGCAGTAGTGCTAGAGACAGAAGAGTGTCTCACCATGCAGTAGTGCTAGAGGCAGAAGAGGGTCTTCACCATGCAGTAATGCTAGAGGCAGAAGAGGGTCTCCCCTTGCAGTAGTGCTAGTGGCAGAAGAGGGTCTCACCATGCAGTAGTGCTAAAGGCAGAAGAGGGTCTCACCATGCACTAGTGCTAGAGGCTGAAGAGGGTCTCACCATGCAGTAGTGCTAGAGGCAGAAGAGGGTCTCACCTTGCAGTAGTGCTAGAGGCAGAAGAGAGTCTCACCTTGCAGTAGTGCTAGAGGCAGAAGAGAGTCTCACCTTGCAGTAGTGCTAGAGGCAGCAGTGGGGTCTCACCTTGCAGTAGTGCTAGAGGCAGAAGAGGGTCTCACCTTGCAGTAGTGCTAGAGACAGAAGAGAGTCTCACCATGCAGTAGTGCTAGAGGCAGAAGAGAGTCTCACCATGCAGTAGTGCTAGAGGCAGAAGAGAGTCTTACCTTGCAGCAGTGCTAGAGGCAGAAGAGAGTCTCACCTTGCAGTAGTGCTAGAGGCAGAAGAGAGTCTCACCATGCAGTAGTGCTAGAGGCAGTAGAGGGTCTCACCATGCAGTAGTGCTAGAGGCAGAAGAGAGTCTCACCATGCAGTAGTGCTAGAGGCAGAAGAGGGTCTCACCTTGCAGTAGTGCTAGACGCAGAAGAGTCTCACCTTGAAGTAGTGCTAGAGACAGAAGAGGGTCTCACCTTGCAGTAGTGCTAGAGACAGAAGAGGGTCTCACCTTGCAGTAGTGCTAGAGACAGAAGAGGGTCTCACCTTGCAGTAGTGCTAGAGGCAGAAGAGGGTCTCTCCCTTGCAGTAGTGCTAGACGCAGAAGAGGGTCTCTCCCTTGCAGTAGTGCTAGAGGCAGAAGAGAGTCTCACCTTGCAGTAGTGCTAGACGCAGAAGAGAATCTCCCCTTGCAGTAGTGCTAGAGGCAGAAGAGGGTCTCATCTTGCAGTAGTGCTAGACGCAGAAGAGGGTCTCTCCCTTGCAGTAGTGCTAGAGGCAGAAGAGAGTCTCACCTTGCAGTAGTGCTAGAGGCAGAAGAGAGTCTCACCTTGCAGTAGTGCTAGAGGCAGAAGAGAGTCTCACCTTGCAGTAGTGCTAGAGGCAGCAGTGGGGTCTCACCTTGCAGTAGTGCTAGAGGCAGAAGAGGGTCTCACCTTACAGTAGTGCTAGAGGCAGCAGTGGGGTCTCACCTTGCAGTAGTGCTAGAGGCAGAAGAGGGTCTCACCATGCAGTAGTGCTAGAGACAGAAGAGAGTCTCACCATGCAGTAGTGCTAGAGACAGAAGAGAGTCTCACAATGCAGTAGTGCTAGAGACAGAAGAGGGTCTCACCATGCAGTAGTGCTAAAGGCAGAAGAGGGTCTCACCATGCAGTAGTGCTAGAGGCAGATGAGGGTGTCACCATGCACTAGTGCTAGAGACAGAAGAGAGTCTTACCATGCAGTAGTGCTAGAGACAGAAGAGTGTCTCACCATGCAGTAGTGCTAGAGGCAGAAGAGGGTCTTCACCATGCAGTAATGCTAGAGGCAGAAAAGGGTCTCCCCTTGCAGTAGTGCTAGAGGCAGAAGAGGGTCTCACCATGCAGTAGTGCTAAAGGCAGAAGAGGGTCTCACCATGCACTAGTGCTAGAGGCTGAAGAGGGTCTCACCATGCAGTAGTGCTAGAGGCAGAAGAGGGTCTCACCATGCAGTAGTGCTAGAGGTAGAAGAGGGTCTTCACCATGCAGTAATGCTAGAGGCAGAAGAGGGTCTCCCCTTGCAGTAGTGCTAGAGGCAGAAGAGGGTCTCACCATGCAGTAGTGCTAGAGGCAGAAGAGGGTCTCACCATGCAGTAGTGCTAGAGACAGAAGAGAGTCTCACCTTGCAGTAGTGCTAGAGGCAGAAGAGGGTCTCACCATGCACTAGTGCTAGAGGCAGAAGAGAGTCTCACCTTGCAGTAGTGCTAGAGACAGAAGAGAGTCTTACCTTGCAGTAGTGCTAGAGGCAGAAGCGAGTCTCACCATGCAGTAGTGCTAGAGACAGAAGCGAGTCTCACCATGCAGTAGTGCTAGAGACAGAAGCGAGTCTCACCATGCAGTAGTGCTAGAGGCAGAAGAGTCTCACCTTGCAGTAGTGCTAGAGGCAGAAGAGAGTCTCACCTTGCAGTAGTGCTAGAGGCAGAAGAGGGTCTCCCCTTGCAGTAGTGCTAGAGGCAGAAGATGATCTCACCTTGCAGGAGTGCTAGAGGCAGAAGAGGGTCTCACCATGCAGTAGTGCTAGAGGCAGAAGAGAGAGTCTCACCTTGCAGTAGTGCTAGAGGCAGAAGAGAGTCTCACCTTGCAGTAGTGCTAGAGACAGAAGCGAGTCTCACCATGCAGTAGTGCTAGAGACAGAAGCGAGTCTCACCATGCAGTAGTGCTAGAGGCAGAAGAGGGTCTCACCATGCAGTAGTGCTAGAGGCAGCAGAGGGTCTCACCATGCAGTAGTGCTAGAGACAAGAGGGTCTCACCATGCAGTAGTGCTAGAGACAGTAGAGAGTCTCACCATGCAGCAGTGCTAGAGGCAGAAGAGGGTCTCACCATGCAGCAGTGCTAGAGGTAGAAGTGAGTCTCACCATGCAGTAGTGCTAGAGGCAGAAGAGAGTCTCACCTTGCAGTAGTGCTAGAGGCAGAAGAGAGTCTCACCTTGCAGTAGTGCTAGAGGCAGAAGCGAGTCTCACCATGCAGTAGTGCTAGAGACAGAAGCGAGTCTCACCATGCAGTAGTGCTAGAGGCAGAAGAGAGTCTCACCTTGCAGTAGTGCTAGAGGCAGAAGAGGGTCTTCACCATGCAGTAGTGCTAGAGACAGAAGAGAGTCTCACCTTGCAGTAGTGCTAGAGACAGAAGTGAGTCTCACCATGCAGTAGTGCTAGAGACAGAAGCGAGTTTCGCCATGCAGTATTGCTAGAGACAGAAGCGAGTCTCACCATGCAGTAGTGCTAGAGGCAGAAGAGAGTCTCACCTTGCAGTAGTGCTAGAGGCAGAAGAGGGTCTTCACCTTGCAGTAGTGCTAGAGGCAGAAGAGGGTCTCACCTTGCAGTAGTGCTAGAGACAGAAGAGAGTCTCACCTTGCAGTAGTGCTAGAGGCAGAAGAGAGTCTCACCTTGCAGTAGTGCTAGAGGCAGAAGAGAGTCTTACCTTGCAGTAGTGCTAGAGACAGAAGAGAGTCTCACCTTGCAGTAGTGCTAGAGGCAGAAGAGAGTCTTATCTTGCAGTAGTGCTAGAGACAGAAGAGAGTCTCACCTTGCAGTAGTGCTAGAGGCAGCAGGGGGTCTCACCTCTCAGTAGTGCTAGAGGCAGCAAGGGGTCTCACCTTGCAGTAGTGCTAGAGGCAGCAGGGGGTCTCACCTTGCAGTAGTGCTAGAGGCAGCAGGAGTTCTCAC
The DNA here is from genome assembly GCF_027579735.1 of Bombina bombina. Lineage (NCBI taxonomy): Eukaryota > Metazoa > Chordata > Amphibia > Anura > Bombinatoridae > Bombina > Bombina bombina. Next base: position 1,155,060,805 of record NC_069503.1, on the reverse strand, counting down.
CTTGCAGTAGTGCTAGAGGAAGCAGGGGGTCTTACCTTTGTGGATGTTTTGGGTGTTGGTTATGTAAGTCAAAAGAGAGAGAGCTATTTGGGGGTTGGACAGGAGTGGTTGGGCCCCTGTGCGAGTAGACCAATAGTTTGGTGAGTTCTGGGATGCAAGCCGGGGGAGCGTGATAGTGGCAATAATTCCCTTGGGGAAAGCCATGATTGGAGGAAGCCGGATTAGTCTTTGCTGACGTGTTAAGAGGGGATCTCCGGGCGGGGGAAGCTGCTCCGGCTGTGAAGAGAAGAAAGGTACGTTTTTAGACAAAACGGCTGCTTTCTAAACTATGATGAATGAAAGTGCCCCTGTTTTTAATAGTATTTTAAAAACCGGGCTTTCATTCATCAAAGTTTACCTTCACTTTAAGCCCCTGAAATAAGTAGATGGTTTGTCTATAGTATTTAAGATATATCTAGAGACTGTTAGAATGTCACATAAGAGTTAAATAGATGTCATATAAAGCATTGATGTTTCTTTTGCAAGATGTACCGAGTCCACGGATCCAATAGTCCAATATCCTAACTTGTGGGATATTGTCCTTTCTGACAGGAAGTAGCAAAGAGAGCACCACAGCAGAGCTGTCTATATAGCTCCCCCCTTAACTCCACCCCCCAGTCATTCTCTTTGCTGGCTCTAAGCAGGAAGGGTAAAGTGAAAGAGATGTTAAACTGTTAGTTTTATTTTATCTAAATAAATCATTTTCCAGCCTCCAGTAAAAAGGTTAAAAGACCTTTATTTCTTTCATGTAATTAGCAAGAGTCCATGAGCTGGTGACGTATGGGATATACATTCCTACCAGGAGGGGCAAAGTTTCCCAAACCTCAAAATGCCTATAAATACACCCCTCACCACACCCACAATTCAGTTTTACAAACTTTGCCTCCGATGGAGGTGGTGAAGTAAGTTTGTGCTAGATTCTACGTTGATATGCGCTCCGCAGCAAGTTGGAGCCCGGTTTTCCTCTCAGCGTGCAGTGAATGTCAGAGGGATGTGAGGAGAGTATTGCCTATTTGAATGCAGTGATCTCCTTCTACGGGGTCTATTTCATAGGTTCTCTGTTATCGGTCGTAGAGATTCATCTCTTACCTCCCTTTTCAGATCGACGATATACTCTTATATATACCATTACCTCTGCTGATTCTCGTTTCAGTACTGGTTTGGCTATCTGCTATATGTAGATGAGTGTCCTGGGGTAAGTAAGTCTTATTTCTCCAACATAGGTGTGTCCGGTCCACGGCGTCATCCTTACTTGTGGGATATTCTCTTCCCCAACAGGAAATGGCAAAGAGCCCAGCAAAGCTGGTCACATGATCCCTCCTAGGCTCCGCCTACCCCAGTCATTCTCTTTGCCGTTGTACAGGCAACATCTCCACGGAGATGGCTTAGAGTTTTTTAGTGTTTAACTGTAGTTTTTATTATTCAATCAAGAGTTTGTTATTTTAAAATAGTGCTGGTATGTACTATTTACTCTGAAACAGAAAAGAGATGAAGATTTCTGTTTGTATGAGGAAAATGATTTTAGCAACCGTTACTAAAATCCATGGCTGTTCCACACAGGACTGTTGAGAGGAATTAACTTCAGTTGGGGGAACAGTGAGCAGTCTTTTGCTGCTTGAGGTATGACACATTCTAACAAGACGATGTAATGCTGGAAGCTGTCATTTTCCCTATGGGATCCGGTAAGCCATTTTTATTCAGACAGTAAATAAGGGCTTCACAAGGGCTTATTAAGACTGTAGACATTTTCTGGGCTAAATCGATCATATTTACACATATTTAGCCTTGAGGAATCATTTAATCTGGGTATTTTTTGTAAAATAATATCGGCAGGCACTGTTTTAGACACCTTATTCTATAGGGGCTTTCCCTAATCATAGTCAGAGCCTCATTTTCGCGCCGGTATGGCGCACTTGTTTTTGAGAACAGCATGACATGCAGCTGCATGTGTGTGGAGCTCTGATACATAGAAAAGTCTTTCTGAAGGCATCATTTGGTATCGTATTCCCCTTTGGGCTTGGTTGGGTCTCAGCAAAGCAGATTCCAGGGACTGTAAAGGGGTTAAATATAAAAACGGCTCCGGTTCCGTTATTTTAAGGGTTAAAGCTTCCAAATTTGGTGTGCAATACTTTTAAGGCTTTAAGACACTGTGGTGAAATTTTGGTGAATTTTGAACAATTCCTTCATACTTTTTCGCAATTGCAGTAATAAAGTGTGTTCAGTTTAAAATTTAAAGTGACAGTAACTGTTTTATTTTAAAACGTTTTTTGTGCTTTGTTATCAAGTTTATGCCTGTTTAACATGTCTGAACTACCAGATAGATTGTGTTCTGACTGTGGGGAAGCCAAGGTTCCTTCTCATTTAAATAGATGTGATTTATGTCATAAAAAAATTTAGTAAAAATGATGCCCAAGATGATTCCTCAAGTGAGGGGAGTAAGCATGGTACTGCATCATCCCCTCCTTCGTCTACACCAGTCTTGCCCATACAGGAGGCCCCTAGTACATCTAGCGCGCCAATACTCCTTACTATGCAACAATTAACGGCTGTAATGGATAATTCTATCAAAAACATTTTAGCCAATATGCCCACTTATCAGCGAAAGCGCGACTGCTCTGTTTTAGAAAATACTGAAGAGCATGAGGACGCTGATGATATTGTTTCTGAAGGGCCCCTACACCAGTCTGAGGGGGCCAGGGAGGTTTTGTCTGAGGGAGAAATTTCAGATTCAGGAAAAATTTCTCAACAAGCTGAACCTGATGTGATTACTTTTAAATTTAAGTTGGAACATCTCCGCGCTCTGCTTAAGGAGGTGTTATCCAATTTGGATGATTGTGATTATCTGGTCATTCCAGAAACACTATGTAAAATGGACAAGTTCCTAGAGGCCCCGGGGCCCCCCGAAGCTTTTCCTATACCCAAGCGGGTGGCGTACATTGTTAATAAAGAATGGGACAGGCCCGGTATACCTTTCGTACCTCCCCCCATATTTAAAAAATTGTTTCCTATAGTCGACCCCAGAAAGGACTTATGGCAGACAGTCCCCAAGGTCGAGGGGGCGGTTTCTACTCTAAACAAGCGCACCACTATACCCATAGAAGATAGTTGTGCTTTCCAAGATCCTATGGATAAAAAATTAGAAGGTTTGCTAAAAAAGATGTTTGTTCAGCAAGGTTACCTTCTACAACCAATTGCATGCATTGTCCCTGTCACTACAGCCGCGTGTTTCTGGTTCGATGAGCTAGAAAAGGCGATTATTAGTAATTCTTCTTCTTATGAGGAGATTATGGACAGAATTCGTGCTCTTAAATTGGCTAATTCTTTCACCCTAGACGCCACCTTGCAATTGGCTAGGTTAGCGGCGAAAAATTCTGGGTTTGCTATTGTGGCGCGCAGAGCACTTTGGTTAAAATCTTGGTCAGCGGATGCGTCTTCCAAGAACAAATTGCTCGACATTCCTTTCAAGGGGAAAACACTGTTTGGCCCTGACTTGAAAGAGATTATCTCTGATATCACTGGGGGCAAGGGCCACGCCCTTCCTCAGGATAGGTCTTTCAAGGCCAAAAATAAACCTAATTTTCGTCCCTTTCGCAGAAACGGACCAGCCCCAAGTGCTACGTCCTCTAAGCAGGAGGGTAATACTTCTCAAGCCAATCCAGCCTGGAGACCAATGCAAGGCTGGAACAAAGGAAAGCAGGCCAAGAACCCTGCCACTGCTCCCAAGACAGCATGAGATGCGGGCCCCCGATCCGGGACCGGATTTGGTGGGGGGCAGACTCTCTCTCTCTCTTCACTCAGGCTTGGGCAAGAGATGTTCTGGATCCTTGGGCGCTAGAAATAGTCTCCCAAGGTTATCTTCTGGAAGTGATTCATCCTGTTCCATTAAAAGAACGAGGGATGGGGTTCTACTCCAATCTGTTCGTAGTTCCCAAAAAAGAGGGAACGTTCAGACCAATCTTAGATCTCAAGATCCTAAACAAGTTTCTCAAGGTTCCATCGTCCAAAATGGAAACCATTCGAACAATCCTTCCATCCAGGAAGGTCAATTCTTGACCACGGTGGATTTAAAGGATGCGTATCTACATATTCCTGTCCACAAGGAACATCATCGGTTCCTAAGGTTCGCATTCCTGGACAAGCATTACCAGTTCGTGGCGCTTCCTTTCGGATTAGCCACTGCTCCAAGGATTTTCACAAAGGTACTAGGGTCCCTTCTGGCGGTGCTAAGACCAAGGGGCATTGCTGTAGTACCTTACTTGGACGACATTCTGATTCAAGCGTCGTCCCTTCCTCAAGCAAAGGCTCACACGGACATAGTCCTGGCCTTTCTCAGATCTCACGAATGGAAAGTGAACGTGGAAAAGAGTTCTCTATCTCCGTCGACAAGAGTTCCCTTCTTGGGAACAATAATAGACTCCTTAGAAATGAGGATTTTTCTGACAGAGACCAGAAAAACAAAACTTCTAAACTCTTGTCGGATACTTCATTCCGTTCCTCTTCCTTCCATAGCGCAGTGCATGGAAGTGATAGGTTTGATGGTAGCGGCAATGGACATAGTTCCTTTTGCGCGCATTCATCTGAGACCATTACAACTGTGTATGCTCAGTCAGTGGAATGGGGACTATACAGACTTGTCTCCGAAGATACAAGTAAATCAGAGGACCAGAGACTCACTCCGTTGGTGGCTGTCCATGGACAACCTGTCACAAGGGGTGACCTCCCGCAGACCAGAGTGGGTCATTGTCACGACCGACGCCAGTCTGATGGGCTGGGGCGCGGTCTGGGGATCCCTGAAAGCTCAGGGTCTTTGGTCTCGGGAAGAATCTCTTCTACCGATAAATATTCTGGAACGGAGAGCGATATTCAATGCTCTCAAGGCTTGGCCTCAGCTAGCGAGGGCCAAGTTCATACGGTTTCAATCAGACAACATGACGACTGTTGCGTACATCAACCATCAGGGGGGAACAAGGAGTTCCCTGGCGATGGAAGAAGTGACCAAAATCATTCAATGGGCGGAGACTCGCTCCTGCCACCTGTCTGCAATCCACATCCCAGGAGTGGAAAATTGGGAAGCGGATTTTCTGAGTCGTCAGACATTGCATCCGGGGGAGTGGGAACTCCATCCGGAAATCTTTGCCCAAATCACTCAACTGTGGGGCATTCCAGACATGGATCTGATGGCCTCTCGTCAGAACTTCAAGGTTCCTTGCTACGGGTCCAGATCCAGGGATCCCAAGGCGACTCTAGTAGATGCACTAGTAGCACCTTGGACCTTCAAACTAGCTTATGTATTCCCGCCGTTCCCTCTCATCCCCAGGCTGGTAGCCAGGATCAATCAGGAGAGGGCGTCGGTGATCTTGATAGCTCCTGCGTGGCCACGCAGGATTTGGTATGCAGATCTGGTGAATATGTCATCGGCTCCACCATGGAAGCTACCTTTGAGACGAGACCTTCTTGTTCAAGGTCCGTTCGAACATCCGAATCTGGTCCCACTCCAGCTGACTGCTTGGAGATTGAACGCTTGATCTTCTCAAAGCGAGGGTTCTCAGATTCTGTTATTGATACTCTTGTTCAGGCCAGAAAGCCTGTAACTAGAAAAATTTACCACAAAATTTGGAAAAAATATATCTGTTGGTGTGAATCTAAAGGATTCCCTTGGGACAAGGTTAAGATTCCTAAGATTCTATCCTTCCTTCGAGAAGGATTGGAAAACGGATTATCTGCAAGTTCCTTGATGGGACAGATTTCTGCCTTGTCTGTGTTACTTCACAAAAAGCTGGCAGCTGTGCCAGATGTTCAAGCCTTTGTTCAGGCTCTGGTTAGAATCAAGCCTGTTTACAAACCTTTGACTCCTCCTTGGAGTCTCAACTTAGTTCTTTCAGTTCTTCAGGGGGTTCCGTTTGAACCCTTACATTCCGTTGATATTAAGTTATTATCTTGGAAAGTTTTGTTTTTGGTTGCAATTTCTTCTGCTAGAAGAGTTTCAGAATTATCTGCTCTGCAGTGTTCTCCTCCTTATCTGGTGTTCCATGCAGATAAGGTGGTTTTACGTACTAAACCTGGTTTTCTTCCAAAAGTTGTTTCTAACAAAAACATTAACCAGGAGATAGTCGTGCCTTCTCTGTGTCCGAAACCAGTTTCGAAGAAGGAACGTTTGTTGCACAATTTGGATGTTGTTCGCGCTCTAAAATTCTATTTAGATGCTACAAAGGATTTTAGACAAACATCTTCCTTGTTTGTTGTTTATTCTGGTAAAAGGAGAGGTCAAAAAGCAACTTCTACCCCTCTCTCTTTTTGGATTAAAAGCATCATCAGATTGGCTTACGAGACTGCCGGACGGCAGCCTCCTGAAAGGATCACAGCTCCTTCCACTAGGGCTGTGGCTTCCACATGGGCCTTCAAGAACGAGGCTTCTGTTGATCAGATATGTAGGGCAGCGACTTGGTCTTCACTGCACACTTTTACCAAATTTTACAAGTTTGATACTTTTGCTTCTTCTGAGGCTATTTTTGGGAGAAAGGTTTTGCAAGCCGTGGTGCCTTCCATTTAGGTGACCTGATTTGCTCCCTCCCTTCATCCGTGTCCTAAAGCTTTGGTATTGGTTCCCACAAGTAAGGATGACGCCGTGGACCGGACACACCTATGTTGGAGAAAACAGAATTTATGTTTACCTGATAAATTACTTTCTCCAACGGTGTGTCCGGTCCACGGCCCGCCCTGGTTTTTTAATCAGGACTGATAATTTATTTTCTTTAACTACAGTCACCACGGTATCATATGGTTTCTCCTATGCAAATATTCCTCCTTAACGTCGGTCGAATGACTGGGGTAGGCGGAGCCTAGGAGGGATCATGTGACCAGCTTTGCTGGGCTCTTTGCCATTTCCTGTTGGGGAAGAGAATATCCCACAAGTAAGGATGACGCCGTGGACCGGACACACCGTTGGAGAAAGTAATTTATCAGGTAAACATAAATTCTGTTTTTCTGTGACACTCCAAGCTATGGTTGGGCACTTTGTTTATAAAGTTCTAAATATATGTATTCAAACATTTATTTGCCTTGACTCAGAATGTTCAACTTTCCTTATTTTCAGACAGTCAGTTTCATATTTGGGATAATGCATTTTAATTTAACATTTTTTCTTACCTTAAAATTTGACTTTTTCCCTGTGGGCTGTTAGGCTCGCGGGGGCTGAAAATGCTTCATTTTATTGCGTCATTCTTGGCGCGGACTTTTTTGGCGCAAAAATTCTATTTCCGTTTCCGGCGTCATACGTGTCGCCGGAAGTTGCGTCATTTTTTGACGTTATTTTTCGCCAAAAATGTCGGCGTTCCGGATGTGGCGTCATTTTTGGCGCCAAAAAGCATTTAGGCGCCAAATAATGTGGGCGTCTTATTTGGCGCGAAAAAATATGGGCGTCACTTTTGTCTCCACATTATTTAAGTCTCATTTTTTATTGCTTCTGGTTGCTAGAAGCTTGTCCTTTGGCATTTTTTCCCATTCCTGAAACTGTCATTTAAGGAATTTGATCAATTTTGCTTTATATGTTGTTTTTTCTCTTACATATTGCAAGATGTCTCACGTTGCATCTGAGTCAGAAGATACTACAGGAAAATCGCTGTCAAGTGCTGAATCTACCAAAGCTAAGTGTATCTGCTGTAAACTTTTGGTAGCTATTCCTCCAGCTGTTGTTTGTATTGATAGTCATGACAAACTTGTTAAAGCAGATAATATTTCCTTTAGTAAAGTACCATTGCCTGTTGCAGTTCCTTCAACATCTAAGGTGCAGAATGTTCCTGATAATATAAAAGATTTTGTTTCTGAATCCATAAAGAAGGCTATGTCTGTTATTTCTCCTTCTAGTAAACGTAAAAAATCTTTTAAAACTTCTCTCCCTACAGATGAATTTTTAACTGAACATCATCATTCTGATTCTGATGATTCCTCTGGTTCAGAGGATTCTGTCTCAGAGGTTGATGCTGATAAATCTTCATATTTATTTATAATGGAATTTATTCGTTCTTTACTTAAAGAAGTACTAATTGCTTTAGAAATAGAGGATTCTGGTCCTCTTGATACTAATTCTAAACGTTTAGATAAGGTATTTAAAGCTCCTGTGGTTATTCCAGAAGTTTTTCCTGTTCCTAATGCTATTTCTGCAGTAATTTCCAAAGAATGGGATAATTTGGGTAATTCATTTACTCCTTCTAAACGTTTTAAGCAATTATATCCTGTGCCGTCTGACAGATTAGAATTTTGGGACAAGATCCCTAAAGTTGATGGGGCTATTTCTACCCTTGCTAAACGTACTACAATTCCTACGTCAGATGGTACTTCGTTTAAGGATCCTCTAGATAGGAAAATTGAATCCTTTCTAAGAAAAGCTTATCTGTGTTCAGGTAATCTTCTTAGACCTGCTATATCTTTGGCTGATGTTGCTGCAGCTTCAACTTTTTGGTTGGAAACTTTAGCGCAACAAGTAACACATCGTGATTCTCATGATATTATTATTCTTCTTCAGCATGCTAATAATTTTATCTGTGATGCCATTTTTGATATTATCAGAGTTGATGTCAGGTTTATGTCTCTAGCTATTTTAGCTAGAAGAGCTTTATGGCTTAAAACTTGGAATGCTGATATGGCTTCTAAATCAACTTTACTTTCCATTTCTTTCCAGGGTAACAAATTATTTGGTTCTCAGTTGGATTCCATTATTTCAACTGTTACTGGTGGGAAAGGAACTTTTTTACCACAGGATAAAAAATCTAAAGGTAAAAACAGGGCTAATAATCGTTTTCGTTCCTTTCGTTTCAACAAAGAACAAAAGCCTGATCCTTCATCCTCAGGAGCAGTTTCAGTTTGGAGACCATCTCCAGTCTGGAATAAATCCAAGCCAGCTAGAAAGGCAAAGCCTGCTTCTAAGTCCACATGAAGGTGCGGCCCTCATTCCAGCTCAGCTGGTAGGGGGCAGGTTACGTTTTTTCAAGGAAATTTGGATCAATTCTGTTCACAATCTTTGGATTCAGAGCATTGTTTCAGAAGGGTACAGAATTGGTTTCAAGTTGAGACCTCCTGCAAAGAGATTTTTTCTTTCCCGTGTCCCAGTAAATCCAGTAAAAGCTCAAGCATTTCTGAAATGTGTTTCAGATCTAGAGTTGAATGGAGTAATTATGCCAGTTCCAGTTCTGGAACAGGGGATGGGGTTTTATTCAAATCTCTTCATTGTACCAAAGAAGGAGAATTCTTTCAGACCAGTTCTGGATCTAAAAATATTGAATCATTATGTAAGGATACCAACATTCAAGATGGTAACTGTAAGGACTATCTTACCTTTTGTTCAGCAAGGGAATTATATGTCCACAATAGATTTACAGGATGCATATCTGCATATTCCGATTCATCCAGATCATTATCAGTTCCTGAGATTCTCGTTTCTGGACAAGCATTACCAGTTTGTGGCTCTGCCGTTTGGCCTAGCTACAGCTCCAAGAATTTTTACAAAGGTTCTCGGTGCCCTGCTGTCTGTAATCAGAGAACAGGGTATTGTGGTATTTCCTTATTTGGACGATATCTTGGTACTTGCTCAGTCTTTACATTTAGCAGAATCTCATACGAATCGACTTGTGTTGTTTCTTCAAGATCATGGTTGGAGGATCAATTTACCAAAAAGTTCTTTGATTCCTCAGACAAGGGTAACCTTTCTGGGTTTCCAGATGGATTCAGTGTCCATGACTCTGTCTTTAACAGACAAGAGACGTCTAAAGTTGATTGCAGCTTGTCGAAACCTTCAGTCACAATCATTCCCTTCGGTAGCCTTATGCATGGAAATTCTAGGTCTTATGACTGCTGCATCGGACGCGATCCCCTTTGCTCGTTTTCACATGCGACCTCTTCAGCTCTGTATGCTGAAGCAATGGTGCAAGGATTACACGAAGATATCTCAATTAATATCTTTAAAACCGATTGTTCGACACTCTCTAACATGGTGGACAGATCACCATCGTTTAATTCAGGGGGCTTCTTTTGTGCTTCCGACTTGGACTGTAATTTCAACAGATGCAAGTCTCACAGGTTGGGGAGCTGTGTGGGGATCTCTGACGGCACAAGGAGTTTGGGAATCTCAGGAGGTGAGATTACCGATCAATATTTTGGAACTCCGTGCAATTTTCAGAGCTCTTCAGTTTTGGCCTCTTCTGAAGAGAGAATCGTTCATTTGTTTTCAGACAGACAATGTCACAACTGTGGCATACATCAATCATCAAGGAGGGACTCACAGTCCTCTGGCTATGAAAGAAGTATCTCGAATTTTGGTTTGGGCGGAATCCAGCTCCTGTCTAATCTCTGCGGTTCATATCCCAGGTGTAGACAATTGGGAAGCGGATTATCTCAGTCGCCAAACGTTGCATCCGGGCGAATGGTCTCTTCACCCAGAGGTATTTCTTCAGATTGTTCAAATGTGGGAACTTCCAGAAATAGATCTGATGGCGTCCCATCTAAACAAGAAACTTCCCAGGTATCTGTCCAGATCCCGGGATCCTCAGGCGGAGGCAGTGGATGCATTATCACTTCCTTGGAAGTATCATCCTGCCTATATCTTTCCGCCTCTAGTTCTTCTTCCAAGAGTAATCTCCAAGATTCTGAAGGAATGCTAGTTTGTTCTGCTGGTAGCTCCGGCATGGCCTCACAGGTTTTGGTATGCGGATTTTGTCCGGATGGCCTCTTGCCAACCGTGGACTCTTCCGTTAAGACCAGACCTTCTGTCACAAGGTCCTTTTTTCCATCAGGATCTGAAATCCTTAAATTTAAAGGTATGGAGATTGAACGCTTGATTCTTGGTCACAGAGGTTTCTCTGACTCTGTGATTAATACTATGTTACAGGCTCGTAAATCTGTATCTCGAGAGATATATTATAGAGTCTGGAAGACTTATATTTCTTGGTGTCTTTCTCATCATTTTTCCTGGCATTCTTTTAGAATACCGAGAATTTTACAGTTTCTTCAGGATGGTTTAGATAAGGGTTTGTCCGCAAGTTCTTTGAAAGGACAAATCTCTGCTCTCTCTGTTCTTTTTCACAGAAAGATTGCTATTCTTCCTGATGTTCATTGTTTTATACAAGCTTTGGTTCGTATAAAACCTGTCATTAAGTCAATTTCTCCTCCTTGGAGTTTGAATTTGGTTCTGGGAGCTCTTCAAGCTCCTCCGTTTGAACCTATGCATTCATTGGACATTAAATTACTTTCTTGGAAAGTTTTGTTCCTTTTGGCCATCTCTTCTGCCAGAAGAGTTTCTGAATTATCTGCTCTTTCTTGTGAGTCTCCTTTTCTGATTTTTCATCAGGATAAGGCGGTGTTGCGAACTTCTTTTGAATTTTTACCTAAAGTTGTGAATTCCAACAACATTAGTAGAGAAATTGTGGTTCCTTCATTATGTCCTAATCCTAAGAATTCTAAGGAGAAATCGTTGCATTCTTTGGATGTTGTTAGAGCTTTGAAATATTATGTTGAAGCTACGAAATCTTTTCGTAAGACTTCTAGTCTATTTGTTATCTTTTCCGGTTCTAGAAAAGGCCAGAAAGCTTCTGCCATTTCTTTGGCATCTTGGTTGAAATCTTTAATTCATCTTGCCTATGTTGAGTCGGGTAAAACTCCGCCTCAGAGAATTACAGCTCATTCTACTAGGTCAGTTTCTACTTCCTGGGCGTTTAGGAATGAAGCTTCGGTTGACCAGATCTGCAAAGCAGCAACTTGGTCCTCTTTGCATACTTTTACTAAATTCTACCATTTTGATGTATTTTCTTCTTCTGAAGCAGTTTTTGGTAGAAAAGTACTTCAGGCAGCGGTTTCAGTTTGAATCTTCTGCTTATGTTTTTTCGTTAAACTTTATTTTGGGTGTGGATTACTTTCAGCAGGAATTGGCTGTCTTTATTTTATCCCTCCCTCTCTAGTGACTCTTGTGTGGAAAGATCCACATCTTGGGTAGTCATTATCCCATACGTCACTAGCTCATGGACTCTTGCTAATTACATGAAAGAAAACATAATTTATGTAAGAACTTACCTGATAAATTCATTTCTTTCATATTAGCAAGAGTCCATGAGGCCCGCCCTTTTTTATGGTGGTTATGATTTTGTATAAAGCACAATTATTCTAATTCCTTATTTTATATGCTTTCGCATTTTTTTTTCACCCCACTTCTTGGCTATTCGTTAAACTGAATTGTGGGTGTGGTGAGGGGTGTATTTATAGGCATTTTGAGGTTTGGGAAACTTTGCCCCTCCTGGTAGGATTGTATATCCCATACGTCACTAGCTCATGGACTCTTGCTAATATGAAAGAAATTAATTTATCAGGTAAGTTCTTACATAAATTATGTTTTTCTCTTTGCAGGGTCCGTCATACAAACAACAACGTTTCAAACCGCAACCTGGTTCTTAATCAGTGTACAGGTGTGCCTTTTATAGCTGACAGGTATTTGTCAGTCTGTACAATTCTGCCATCTTGTGGTCGATTATTAAAATTACATGTGCTTAACAAAATATTTCATCTTTCTTTATATCCTGAACATTTTAAATACTTATTGGTATTTCAGAATTATATTTCTTGTCTATTTTGTATTTGCCACATGATTATTATAAAACATCTAGTTACATTTACATTAAAAACAAACCTATACACATTATTTAATCAGAATCAAATGCTACTCCAGATATTGCTACAATATTAACTTATCTATCAGAGGAACAATGACCAGTCCAAATCCTTATTAAGAGCATGTGGTATAAGGGTGTTTAATTTATTAATCCAGAACATTTCTCTCCTCTTTAATAACTGATCCCTGTCACCTCCTCTCCTGGGTCTGTCAATTTGTTCTGTCACCTGAAATCGTAGTTGGCTGATGTTATGGCCCATGGAGAGGAAGTGACAGGAAACTGGGGCTTCCCTATTTTTTGTCCTAATGTTGGATTTATGTTCAGTAATCCTGGTTCTGACTTCCCTACTCGTTTCTCCGATATAAATTCTGGCACATGGACATTTAATAAGATATATGGCATATGTGCTTCTACATGTTAAATTTTATTTATTGGATATTTAGTTCCATTTGTTGGATGAAATACATTTTTCCCTTTTATTATGGAACTACAATGACTGCAGTGTAAGCAAGGATCACACCCTGTATTGTCTGACCCTATTTTTGTTTGTGATATCTTTTTTTCACTACCTATATCGGCACGCACTAATAGATCTCTTACATTTTTAGTTTTTTTATAAGCTGTCATAGGAATGTTTTTAAAATCCTCAACTTGAGGATTACAATCCCTTAGTATGTGCCAATATCTGTTGATGATGCGTGATATTTTTGGTCCTAAGGTGTTATACTGTGTCACAAATATCATTCTGTTGTCTTTTTTGGGTTTTCTCTCATTATCTTTAGTATATTCTAATTGTTCCATAACTAATTTTTCTGGGTAACCTCTTCTTTTGAATTTTTCTGCCATTTCATTTAATCTTAAATTGCATTTTTCTTTGTCTGTGATAATTCTTTTAACTCTTTCAAATTGGCTTCTGGGTATAGCCTTTATTGTATTTTCTGAATGAAAACTATCAAATTGCAGTATTTTATTTTTGTCTGTGGGTTTGACTACATTAGGACAAAAAATAGGGAAGCCCCAGTTTCCTGTCACTTCCTCTCCATGGGCCATAACATCAGCCAACTACGATTTCAGGTGACAGAACAAATTGACAGACCCAGGAGAGGAGGTGACAGGGATCAGTTATTAAAGAGGAGAGAAATGTTCTGGATTAATAAATTAAACACCCTTATACCACATGGTCTTAATAAGGATTTGGACTGGTCATTGTTCCTCTGATAGATAAGTTAATATTGTAGCATTTGATTCTGATTAAATAATGTGTATAGGTTTGTTTTTAATGTAAATGTAACTAGATGTTTTATAATAATCATGTGGCAAATACAAAATAGACAAGAAATATAATTCTGAAATACTAGTAAGTATTTAAAATGTTCAGGATATAAAGAAAGATGAAATATTTTGTTAAGCACATGTAATTTTAATAATCGACCACAAGATGGCAGAATTGTACAGACTGACAAATACCTGTCAGGTATAAAAGGCACACCTGTACACTGATTAAGAACCAGGTTGCGGTTTGAAACGTTGTTGTTTGTATGACGGACCCTGCAAAGAGAAAATAAAGGTCTTTTAACCTTTTTACTGGAGGCTGGAAAATGATTTATTTGGATATTGAATTGGGATTTGGCTGATCCTTTCCTGTGCCCCAGGACATTACCAGAGGTGCTAGTGTTGCCACCTCAGCCATGTTTTCCTGGACACTTATGAGTTACACATGCTGCAGGGTGTGCAGGGAGGAACATGTATTGTGTTTCTGGACAGCACTATTTATATTCCTCCTGCACACCCTACAGCATGTATAACTTATAAGTGTTCTGTATTTTAAGGGACGGGTGGCAACCCTAAGAGGTGCTGTCTTTCATCATAAATAAAGTTTTATTTTATCTTCAATCAATTGTTTGTTATTTTTTTATTTTTTTTATTTTATTTTTTAAATGTTTATTGAGGTTATTGCACAGTACAAAAATTAGATATACATGTAATAGAGACTTTGAAACAAAGTACATATACATTCTGTATAATCATACATTTGCCTGCATTCCTGCATAACATTAAAAATAACAGTAACTATGATTATTAATAGGCAAAACTGAAACCTCTTTTTAGGTGATGCAAGTCCCTCTCATGCTACAATGAGCCACATATGGGCCCTAATACATTTTGATAATCTTTAGAGGGAGTATAATAAAAAGTCTTACTAAACTAGGTAAAGATTGAATGTAGCTGACCTATCTTACTAAGCCCAGTGGGGAAGATAAGATCAGCACTGTATTAGAGTGTAAGAATTGCTATTAAAGGAATGGTAAGGGTTGCGGCATAGGCAAGAGAAGCTGCGTATTTAGTTTTCCTAAACAAGGAAACGCATTAGAGTTTAGATTTTTTGGGGGGAGGAGGTGGGAATTTATATGTAGTAAGTTATATGAGTTACATAAGCAGGCTATAGCCATACAGAGCAATATTACCCTACATAACAATATCGGGACCTATGAGACCCTAAGGAGGAGTTAGAAAGGAGTGGGTTACACATGAGACCAGTAGTTTGTCTGGCATAGTGGGGCTATAAGTTCCTTGTTCTCAGGCTAATGGCAATGCAAAACTAAAGATATGAGGGTTGCAGATAAAGTTTTGCTCCACTATATACGATGTATTCATATAAGAACATGGGAAACTATTGCCTAGAGGCACAAAACAAGCTTGTCTAAACATCCTATCTATATGGAGAGTCTCATGAGCAACTGAATGACTAGTAAATACAGGGACAGAAAGTGCCGATTTACATGTAATGCCTATATTATGTCTAGTAGGATATAACCTAGCTGTCGAAACTTAGAGAGTTGGTAAAATTTCCTTAACTTATTTAAGATACAGTGAGAGAGGAGATAATGTCTGGTATGAATAGTGCAGGACCAGCCTGCTCATTAAGACCTTATGGGTATTTTGAAGTTTCGAAATAATATAAAAATTTTCTTGGAAACGAAGCATTTGTTAGGTGAGGGATGAGAGTTCTCATTTAAATTACTCATGGACATTGCTTACCCCCTTATAATAAGATATATACATGCAGGGCAATAATAACCATATGAAGTGATAAAGTTCTAAGCATATAATACAATCTCTCACCCAGTTGTTAAGTAGGGGTTGAAGAATCTTGTAACTATCTTTAACACTACACTTATTTCAGTGCTGTCATAAAGGAAAGCTATATTTCTATACCTAAATTGTCCTAGACCCTATCCTCTGGGAGCAAGAATCTAATCATGACTCGGCAGCAGATTACAAGTTGTTCTCATTCCGTGTATTTTAGCCTTTTAAGAAGGTAGTGCGGTTTGTTTTATGTCAAAGATCTGCTTATTAAACTATGAATCAGAAGGGGCTGACTAGGATATTGAGAGAGACTATAGTAGCACCTCAATTAAAAAGTAGCTTAAATAATGCAGTACTGTAGTAAGCTAGGCATCTCCAATCCTCCTACACTGCATCTGTAATCCTGCAATGTAAGGCTATAGAAACTCCCGGTGGTAACGGCTCTCACTTAATTATCAGTATTAGGCATGGAGTAAACACCAAACACTTATCTGTCCTGCATTCCGTATAATGTTGAAAAGTAAAGTAAATTTCTAAAGCTAAGTAGTAAAGAATTAGGTTACTAAAAGACAAACAAAGAACAAGCATAATTCTGTAACTATCATGAAAAGATAAATATATATATATATGTGTGTGTAAACAAATACTCATGATGTATCATATCTTCAATACTAGAGCATATAATGGGAGCATTGTAGTTACCTTAAGATATTAATAACAATGTAAGGTGATGGATAATAAGTCCTGTAAATAAGGTAGGAACAGCTTATTCAATAGTAAAGAGTACAAGGAAGCAGCACTCTTAATCCACTGTCCATAAAATCCAAAAAGTTTATTTCAAGTCGTTTAAAACAGGTAGACAAGCACAGCACAGTACAAGCTTCACAAGTGCAGGGGGAGCAAATCCTTACATGTTTCGTGCTATGCAGCACTTAATCATAGGATACATAGGAACAGCTTATGACTGGAATATCAGGAGGCCTGCCAGTCATAAGTATACCACTAAATAGCATATAAGTCTAGCCTTTAGCTGCATAGTTTGTCAGGACTTCAGCATACAGGGCCTCCAATCATAGGAGCATCAGTATATCATCATAGATTTTAAGTAGACAAGAATCATATTTAAAAAGAACTTAGGTATTATAGTCTCGTTCTATAACCAGGGCCTCAGTCGGAGTGGGAAATAAGCTATGTGCTTTACTAGTTAGGGTGAGGTGGCAATATAGAAACATTCAAACAACATTGCCAAACATAGGGCTTCAGAATATATAGGAAAATGAGGTATTAGCACAAGGGAGTCAAAACATATTATAATACTAATTGGATATTTAAACTCCATTGATTATATAAGAGACCGTTAAGGTAGCAAGCAACTTAATCATATGCATATTGGACCAGGCTGCTTGCTGAAAGGTTATTATGTCAGTAGAGCCCTAAGGATCAGCCTATGCGTATTCCCTTATTATTAACTCTGTACAAAAGACACATAATTCTAATGCTGAAATTACTGTCTGTTTACCTAATATGTGAAAACGCACCTAATACTTAAGCGTCCACATAACAAGGGACTCAATTTAACAGGGAAATCCTTTGTGACTGTGCTAGAGTCCCAAGTTTCTGCCCTATGCGTATGGGAGACAACAAATAGCACTTTCCTCCTGAGTCAAATTAGTTATTCAACAGTCTCTTAAGTGCTTGTATGACATCTTGTCTGAAAGATCCACGTATCATGTAGCGCTGCATATGAGCTACACTTAAGTCATTATGGGCTGAACTAATGCTAGATGAAGCTAGCCTCATGTACCTTAGGCCTCACAAGGGGTAAACAGGGATAATCTATAACTAAATATTTGGCCCCTTATTGTTCTAAGAAAAAAGAAGAAAAACGCCTTAAAAGTATCTAAAACAGTTTGTGTCATAAGCACAATTGGGACTTGCCGGAAGACCGTCTGATTGAGCCCTTGGGTCCGTCCTATGGTATTAGAGGTTTCAGCCAATGCCTTCTCTTATGTAGGGCCTGTGAATATTAGGACAGCCAGACAGGTCTAGAATTCTTCTCAGCAGGGTATTGCGGCATTGTGTAGCCAAATTGATCAAGCCCCAGCTGTGAGGGACTAGTGTCACTGCAGATGCGGCCCTTCGTGTTGTCTTGGTTTTGGTCCCGACACCGTTATAGCGAGCATTCCACCTGACTCTCTTCCGCTGAGCTTGTTTACTGTTAGCGGTCCACCAGGCTGGGACTTTTGCTGGACTGGCCTTCCGTGTCCGTGAGTAGCTCCGATCCTGCTCCCGGAGTGCAGCCGCTTTCTTTTTGTTTTGGGCAGCGTTTGGGGTAGGTAGATGCGTGCCTGGTATCCATAGTATAGATAACATACCAGCCTCTGGGTCATCATTCTCTAGCAGCTGCCCGTGAATACTGTCAGGTGTTTCCGTAGGGCCCTGCATGCACAATCCAGTAGCTGCATCTCTCTGTTTGGTAGTCAGTTCCCCAGTGGCGTCTGGAGCTATGCTCTGTAAAGGAGGGTAATCAGCCGGGTTTGATGGTTTCGCCATCGATGTCTGGCTGGGTAGGAATATGTACAGCTTGTCAAGGACGAACTCCAAGTCCTTTTTTAAGTCCCTGAAATGGTCATCTAGGAGTTGTGCCACTTCAGATTCCCATCTATTCAGACTCTCCATTATGCACCAAGCGATCAGCCGACAACAATGTTACAAGGGGATTAGTAGGAAAGAGCATCCATGAGCCAAGATGGCGCCTCGCGCCTCTGCTGTATGCTGTGTAAAGTAGGCTTCAGGGTCTTTTCCTGCCGTGTTAACGCTCCTTATGTATACCAGTACTGAGTAGGCAGCAGTGGTCTCTGAGCTATCTACAAAGGATGTAAAATAGTGTGGTTTTCAGGCAAATAATGCCATTTTAATGAAAGATAATCAGGAGCTCTTGCTATGTGCGACTGATCACTTCGGCAGTTGGCTCCGCCCCCCGTGTTTGTTATTTTTAAATGGTACCGGTGTTGTACTATTTACTCTCAGGCAGGACATAGATGAAGATTTCTGCCTGGAGGATGATGATCTTAGCATTTGTAACTAAGGTCCACTGCTGTTCCCACAGAAGCTGAGGAGTACAGGAAAACTACAGTGTGAGGAATGGTTTCTTGCTATACAGCAATGAGGTATGTTCAGTCATATTTTCTGCATAGACTTTGTTAACTCAGAAAGGCTGACAGTGTCCCCATAAGGGGAAGGGTAAGCAGTAACCCTAGTGTTATCAGAAGTTTTTACTAGATTGCATAAAGGGTTAATATTTTCTCCAACATAGGTGTGTCCGGTCCACGGCGTCATCCTTACTTGTGGGATATTCTCTTCCCCAACAGGAAAGGAAATGGCAAAGAGCCCAGCAAAGCTGGTCACATGATCCCTCCTAGGCTCCGCCTTCCCCAGTCATTCTCTTTGCCGTTGTACAGGCAACATCTCCACGGAGATGGCTTAGAGTTTTTTGGTGTTTAACTGTAGTTTTTATTATTCAATCAAGAGTTTGTTATTTTAAAATAGTGCTGGTATGTACTATTTACTCTGAAACAGAAAAGAGATGAAGATTTCTGTTTGTAAGAGGAAAATGATTTTAGCAACCGTTACTAAAATCGATGGCTGTTTCCACACAGGACTGTTGAGAGGAATTAACTTCAGTTGGGGGAAACAGTGAGCAGACTTTTGCTGCTTGAGGTATGACACATTTCTAACAAGACGATGTAATGCTGGAAGCTGTCATTTTCCCTATGGGATCCGGTAAGCCATTTTTATTACATAAAAAAAAAAAGGGCTTCACAAGGGCTTTTAAGACTGTAGACATTTTCTGGGCTAAAACGATTGAATATATAAGCATATTTTATACTTCATAGCTTTGAGGAATTATTTTATTCTTGGGAATTATGTAAAATAACCGGCAGGCACTGTTTTGGACACCTTATTCTCTAGGGGCTTTCCCTAATCATAGGCAGAGCCTCATTTTCGCGCCTCTATTGCGCACTTGTTTTTGGGAAGCATGACATGCAGATGCATGTGTGAGGAGCTCTGATACATAGAAAAGACTTTCTGAAGGCGTCATTTGGTATCGTATTCCCCTTTGGGCTTGGTTGGGTCTCAGCAAAGCAGATACCAGGGACTGTAAAGGGGTTAAATATAAAAACGGCTCCGGTTCCGTTATTTTAAGGGTTAAAGCTTTCAAATTTGGTGTGCAATACTTTTAAGGCTTTAAGACACTGTGGTGAAATGTTGGTGAATTTTGAACAATTCCTTCATACTTTTTCACATTTGCAGTAATAAAGTGTGTTCAGTTTAAAATTTAAAGTGACAGTAACGGTTTTATTTTAAAACGTTTTTTGTACTTTGTTATCAAGTTTATGCCTGTTTAACATGTCTGAACTACCAGATAGACTGTGTTCTGTATGTGGGGAAGCCAAGGTTCCTTCTCATTTAAATAGATGTGATTTATGTGACACAAAATTTAGAGAAAATGATGCCCAAGATGATTCCTCAAGTGAGGGGAGTAAGCATGGTACTGCATCATCCCCTCCTTCGTCTACACCAGTCTTGCCCACACAGGAGGCCCCTAGTACATCTAGTGCGCCAATACTCCTTACTATGCAACAATTAACGGCTGTAATGGATAATTCTATCAAAAACATTTTAGCCAAAATGCCCACTTATCAGCGAAAGCGCGACTGCTCTGTTTTAGAAAATACTGAAGAGCATGAGGACGCTGATGATATTGGTTCTGAAGTGCCCCTACACCAGTCTGAGGGGGCCAGGGAGGTTTTGTCTGAGGGAGAAATTTCAGATTCAGGGAAAATTTCTCAACAAGCTGAACCTGATGTGATTACATTTAAATTTAAATTGGAACATCTTCGCGCCCTGCTTAAGGAGGTGTTATCTACTCTGGATGATTGTGAGAATTTGGTCATTCCAGAGAAATTATGTAAAATGGACAAGTTCTTAGAGGTCCCGGGGCCCCCCGAAGCTTTTCCTATACCCAAGCGGGTGGCGGACATTGTAAATAAAGAATGGGAAAGGCCCGGCATACCTTTCGTCCCTCCCCCTATATTTAAGAAATTGTTTCCTATGGTCGACCCCAGAAAGGACTTATGGCAGACAGTCCCCAAGGTCGAGGGGGCGGTTTCTACTCTAAACAAACGCACCACTATACCCATAGAAGATAGTTGTGCTTTCAAAGATCCTATGGATAAAAAATTAGAGGGTTTGCTTAAAAAGATGTTTGTTCAGCAAGGTTACCTTCTACAACCAATTTCATGCATTGTTCCTGTCACTACAGCAGCGTGTTTCTGGTTCGATGAACTAGAAAAGGCGCTCAATAAAGATTCTTCTTATGAGGAGATTTTGGACAGAATTCATGCTCTCAAATTGGCTAACTCTTTCACCCTAGATGCCACTTTGCAATTGGCTAGATTAGCGGCGAAAAATTCTGGGTTTGCTATTGTGGCGCGCAGAGCGCTTTGGCTAAAATCTTGGTCAGCGGATGCGTCTTCCAAGAACAAATTGCTTAACATTCCTTTCAAGGGGAAAACGCTGTTTGGCCCTGACTTGAAAGAGATTATTTCTGATATCACTGGGGGCAAGGGCCACGCCCTTCCTCAGGATAGGTCTTTCAAGGCCAAAAATAAACCTAATTTTCGTCCCTTTCGCAGAAACGGACCAGCCCCAAGTGCTACATCCTATAATCAAGAGGGTAATACTTCTCAAGCCAAGCCAGCCTGGAGGCCAATGCAAGGCTGGAACAAAGGTAAGCAGGCCAAGAAACCTGCCACTGCTACCAAGACAGCATGAGATGTTGGCCCCCGATCCGGGACCGGATCTGGTGGGGGGCAGACTCTCTCTCTTCGCTCAGGCTTGGGCAAGAGATGTTCTGGATCCTTGGGCGCTAGAAATAGTCTCCCAAGGTTATCTTCTGGAATTCAAGGGGCTTCCCCCAAGGGGGAGGTTCCACAGGTCTCAATTGTCTTCAGACCACATAAAAAAACAGGCATTCTTACATTGTGTAGAAGACCTGTTAAAAATGGGAGTGATTCATCCTGTTCCATTAGGGGAACAAGGGATGGGGTTCTACTCCAATCTGTTCGTAGTTCCCAACAAAGAGGGAACATTCAGACCAATCTTAGATCTCAAGATCCTAAACAAGTTTCTCAAGGTTCCATCGTTCAAAATGGAAACCATTCGAACAATTCTTCCTTCCATCCAGGAAGGTCAATTCATGACCACGGTGGATTTAAAGGATGCGTATCTACATATTCCTATCCACAAGGAACATCATCGGTTCCTAAGGTTCGCATTTCTGGACAAGCATTACCAGTTTGTGGCACTTCCGTTCGGATTAGCCACTGCTCCAAGAATTTTCACAAAGGTACTAGGGTCCCTTCTAGCGGTGCTAAGACCAAGGGGCATTGCAGTAGTACCTTACTTGGACGACATACTGATTCAAGCGTCGTCCCTTCCACAAGCAAAGGCTCACACGGACATTGTCCTGGCCTTTCTCAGATCTCACGGGTGGAAAGTGAACGTAGAAAAAAGTTCTCTATCTCCGTCAACAAGGGTTCCCTTCTTGGGAACAATAATAGACTCCTTAGAAATGAGGATTTTTCTGACAGAGGCCAGAAAATCAAAACTTCTAAACTCTTGTCAAATACTTCATTCTGTTCCTCTTCCTTCCATAGCGCAGTGCATGGAAGTAATAGGTTTGATGGTAGTGGCAATGGACATAGTTCCTTTTGCGCGAATTCATCTAAGACCATTACAACTGTGCATGCTCAGTCAGTGGAATGGGGACTATACAGACTTGTCTCCGACGATACAAGTAGATCAGAGGACCAGAGATTCACTCCGTTGGTGGCTGTCCCTGGACAACCTGTCACAGGGGATGAGCTTCCGCAGACCAGAGTGGGTCATTGTCACGACCGACGCCAGTCTGGTGGGCTGGGGCGCGGTCTGGGGACCCCTGAAAGCTCAGGGTCTTTGGTCTCGGGAAGAATCTCTTCTCCCGATAAATATTCTGGAACTGAGAGCGATATTCAATGCTCTCATGGCTTGGCCTCAGCTAGCAAAGGCCAAGTTCATACGGTTTCAATCAGACAACATGACGACTGTTGCGTACATCAACCATCAGGGGGGAACAAGGAGTTCCCTGGCGATGGAAGAAGTGACCAAAATCATTCAATGGGCGGAGACTCACTCCTGCCACTTGTCTGCAATCCACATCCCAGGAGTGGAAAATTGGGAAGCGGATTTTCTGAGTCGTCAGACATTTCATCCGGGGGAGTGGGAACTCCATCCGGAAATCTTTGCCCAAATCACTCAATTGTGGGGCATTCCAGACATGGATCTGATGGCCTCTCGTCAGAACTTCAAGGTTCCTTGCTACGGGTCCAGATCCAGGGATCCCAAGGCGACTCTAGTAGATGCACTAGTAGCACCTTGGACCTTCAAACTAGCTTATGTATTCCCACCGTTTCCTCTCATCCCCAGGCTGGTAGCCAGGATCAATCAGGAGAGGGCATCAGTGATCTTGATAGCTCCTGCGTGGCCACGCAGGACTTGGTATGCAGACCTGGTGAATATGTCATCGGCTCCACCATGGAAGCTACCTTTGAGACGAGACCTTCTTGTTCAAGGTCCGTTCGAACATCCGAATCTGGTCTCACTCCAACTGACTGCTTGGAGATTGAACGCTTGATCTTATCAAAGCGAGGGTTCTCAGATTCTGTCATTGATACTCTTGTTCAGGCCAGAAAGCCTATAACTAGAAAAATCTACCACAAAATATGGAAAAAATATATCTGTTGGTGTGAATCTAAAGGATTCCCTTGGGACAAGATAAAAATTCCTAAGATTCTATCCTTTCTTCAAGAAGGTTTAGAGAAAGGATTATCTGCAAGTTCTTTGAAGGGACAGATTTCTGCCTTGTCTGTGTTACTTCACAAAAAGCTGGCAGCTGTGCCAGATGTTCAAGCCTTTGTTCAGGCTCTGGTTAGAATCAAGCCTGTTTACAAACCTTTGACTCCTCCTTGGAGTCTTAATTTAGTTCTTTCAGTTCTTCAGGGGGTTCCGTTTGAACCCTTACATTCCGTTAATATTAAGTTATTATCTTGGAAAGTTTTGTTTTTGGTTGCAATTTCTTCTGCTAGAAGAGTTTCAGAATTATCTGCTCTGCAGTGTTCTCCTCCTTATCTGGTGTTCCATGCAGATAAGGTGGTTTTGCGTACTAAACCTGGGTTTCTTCCGAAAGTTGTTTCTAACAAAAACATTAACCAGGAGATAGTCGTGCCTTCTTTGTGTCCGAATCCAGTTTCAAAGAAGGAACGTTTGTTGCACAATTTGGATGTAGTTCGTGCTCTAAAATTCTATTTAGATGCTACAAAGGATTTTAGACAAACATCTTCCTTGTTTGTTGTTTATTCTGGTAAAAGGAGAGGTCAAAAAGCAACTTCTACCTCTCTCTCTTTTTGGCTTAAAAGCATCATCAGATTGGCTTACGAGACTGCCGGACGGCAGCCTCCTGAAAGAATCACAGCTCATTCCACTAGGGCTGTGGCTTCCACATGGGCCTTCAAGAACGAGGCTTCTGTTGATCAGATATGTAAGGCAGCGACTTGGTCTTCACTGCACACTTTTACTAAATTTTACAAATTTGATACTTTTGCTTCTTCTGAGGCTATTTTTGGGAGAAAGGTTTTGCAAGCCGTGGTGCCTTCCATCTAGGTGACCTGATTTGCTCCCTCCCTTCATCCGTGTCCTAAAGCTTTGGTATCGGTTCCCACAAGTAAGGATGACGCCGTGGACCGGACACACCTATGTTGGAGAAAACAGAATTTATGTTTACCTGATAAATTACTTTCTCCAACGGTGTGTCCGGTCCACGGCCCGCCCTGGTTTTTTAATCAGGTCTGATAGTTTATTTTCTTTAACTACAGTCACCACGGTATCATATGATTTCTCCTATGCAAATATTCCTCCTTTACGACGGTCGAATGACTGGGGAAGGCGGAGCCTAGGAGGGATCATGTGACCAGCTTTGCTGGGCTCTTTGCCATTTCCTTTCCTGTTGGGGAAGAGAATATCCCACAAGTAAGGATGACGCCGTGGACCGGACACACCGTTGGAGAAAGTAATTTATCAGGTAAACATAAATTCTGTTTTTTTGGGCACTCAGTTTATGTGAATTTGGGACAAACGTTTTTGTGTCTGGGAGTAACGTTTTCTGTTTTATGGGACGTTTGCTTGAGGGTTCTTTGGGGTTGTTTATAACCCACATGGCTTTCAGGCAGGGTTTGTTAGTTTTGTGTAGGCCGCAGCAACATCGAGTGAGGTGGGCGGGGCCTACATTTACAAGCAGCAAGCAACTTCTCCTGGTGTCCTGATAGTCTTCTGAGGGACTAATTGAAGCTTTAAACCCCATATTATCGCTTCCTAAGGGCAGGTAGGGCCACAGCAGAGCTGTGGCAAGGTGCTTTAGGGGTTTTTAACTGGTTTTAGACCATTATCAATCCGTTTTTTTCATTTGGGGGTCTATTGCTTTGTTACTTGTGGTGCAATCCTTCTAAAGCTTAGTGGGTGTACTGTTAAAATTTCGGAATTTTTGAAGCAATTTTAACCTGTTTTGCAGTTTGTGTATGCCTTTTTTTCTCTTAAAGGCACAGTACCGTTTTTGCAAATTGTGTTTTTTTCATTAAATAAAGTGTTTTCCAAGCTTGCTTGCTTTATTACTAGTCTGTTAAACATGTCTGACACTGAGGAAACTCGTTGTTCAATTTGTTTACAAGCCATTGTGGAACCCCCTCTTAGAATGTGTCCCACTTGTACTGATATGTCTATAAATTGCAAACAGCATATTTTGACTTATAAGAGTTTGGCATTAGATGATTCTCAGACAGAAGGAAATCAGGTTTTGCCATCTAGTTCTCCCCAAGTGTCTCAACCAGTAACGCCCGCACAAGCGACGCCAAGTACTTCTAGTGCGTCTAATTCTTTCACCTTGCAAGATATGGCTTCAGTTATGAATACTACCCTCAAAGAGGTTTTATCTAAGCTGCCTGGTTTGCAAGGGAAGCGCAGTAGCTCTGGGTTAAGAACAAATGCTGAGCCTTCTGACACTTTAGTAGCCGTATCCTATATTCCCTCACAATGTTCTGAAGTAGGGATGAGGGATATGATGTCTGAGGGAGAGATTTCTGATTCAGGAAAGACGTTCCCTCAGACAGATTCAGATATGACGGCATTTAAATTTAAGCTAGAGCACCTCCGCTTATTGCTTAGGGAGGTTTTAGCTACTCTGGATGATTGTGACCCTATTGTCGTTCCAGAGAAATTGTGTAAAATGGACAAATATTTAGAGGTTCCTGTTTACACTGATGTTTTTCCGGTCCCTAAGAGGATTTTGGACATTGTTACTAAGGAGTGGGATAGACCAGGTATTCCGTTCGCTCTCCCTCCTGTTTTTAAGAAAATGTTCCCTATTTCTGACACCATAAAGGACTCATGGCAGACGGTCCCTAAGGTGGAGGGAGCTATTTCTACTCTGGCTAAGCGTACAACTATACCTATTGAAGACATTTGTGCTTTCATTGATCCTATGGATAAAAAGTTGGAGGGTCTCCTAAAGAAAATTTTTGTTCATCAGGGTTTTCTTCTTCAACCTATAGCGTGCATTGTTCTAGTAACCACTGCAGCTGCTTTTTGGTTTAAGGCTCTAGAAGAGGCTCTTCAGATGGAGACCCCACTAGATGATATTTTGGACAGAATTAAGGCCCTTAAGTTGGCTAATTCTTTTATTACAGACACCGCTTTTCATCTTGCTAAGTTAGCGGCAAAGAATTCAGGTTTTGCCATTTTAGCGTGAAGAGCGTTATGGCTTAAGTTCTGGTCAGCTGATGTGTCATCTAAATCTAAGCTTTTGACCATCCCTTTCAAAGGTAAGACCCTATTCGGGTCTGCACTGAAAGAGATAATTTCAGACATCACTGGAGGGAAGGGTCATGCCCTCCCTCAAGATAAGTCAAATAAGACAAGGACCAAACAAAATAATTTTCGTTCCTTTCGAAACTTCAAGGGTGGTCCCGCTTCCTCTTCCCCTGCTGCAAAGCAAGAGGGGAACTTTGCTCAATCCAAGCCAACCTGGAGACCTAACCAGGCTTGGAACAAGGTTAAACAGGCAAAAAAGCCTGCTTCTGCCACTAAGACAGCATGAAGGGGTAGCCCCCGATCCGGGACCGGATCAAGTAGAGGGCAGACTTTCTCTCTTTGCTCAGGCCTGGGCAAGAGACGTTCAGGACTCCTGGGACGTAGAAATTGTAACCCAGGGGTATCTCCTAGATTTCAAAGATTCTCCTCCAAGGGGGAGATTCCATCTTTCTCAATTGTCTGTAAACCAGACAAAAAGAGAGGCGTTCTTACGCTGTGTAGAAGACCTTTTTACCATGGGAGTGATCTGCCCAGTTCCGAAAACAGAACAGGGGCAAGGTTTTTACTCCAATCTGTTAGTGGTTCCCAAAAAAGAGGGAACCTTCAGACCAATTCTAGATCTCAAGATCCTAAACCAATTCCTAAGAGTTCCATCCTTCAAGATGGAGACCATTCAGACTTTTATTAATGATCCAGGAGGGTCAATATATGACTACCGTGGATCTAAAGGATGCGTATCTACACATTCCTATCCACAAAGATCATCACCAGTTCCTCAGGTTTGCCTTTCTGGACAGTCATTACCAGTTTGTGGCTCTTCCCTTCGGGTTGGCCACGGCAGTAAGAATCTTCACAAAGGTGCTAGGGTCCCTTCTGGCGGTCCTAAGGCCGAGGGGCATAGCAGTGGCGCCTTATCTAGACAACATCTTAATTCAAGCGTCGACTTTCCAACTTGCTAAGTCTCACACGTACTTAGTGTTGGCCTTTCTAAGATCTCATGGGTGGAAGGTGAACGTAAAAAAAAAGAGTTCTCTTATTCCTCTCACAAGAGTTCCATTCCTGGGAACTCTGATAGATTCGGTGGACATGAAAATATTTCTGACGGAGGTCAGGAAATCAAAGATTTTCACCACCTGCCGAGCTCTTCATTCCATTCCATAGCGGCTCAGTGTATGGAGGTAATCGGACTTATGGTAGCGGCAATGGACATAGTTCTGTTTGCTTGCTTGCATCTCAGACCACTGCAACTATGCATGCTCAAACTGTGGAATGGGGATTATGCAGATTTATCGCCTCAGATAAATCTGTATCAAGAGACCAGAGACTCTCTTCTTTGGTGGTTGTCACAGGATCACCTGTCCAGGGGAATGTGTTTCCGCAGGCCAGCGTGGGTTATTGTGATGACGGACGCCAGCCTACTGGGCTGGGGTGCAGTCTGGAATTCCCTGAAAGCACAGGGTTTGTGGACTCAGGAGGAGGCCCTCCTACCGATAAATATTCTGGAATTAAGAGCGATATTCAATGCTCTTCAGGCGTGGCCTCAGCTGGCTTCGGCCGGATTCATCATGTTTCAGTCGGACAACATCATGTCTGTAGCTTATATCAATCATCAGGGGGGAACAAGGAGTTCCTTGGCGATGATAGAAGTTTCCAGGATAATCTGATGGGCAGAGGCTCTCTCTTGCCATCTATCAGCGATCTATATCCCAGGGGTGGAGAACTGGGAGGCAGATTTTCTAAGTCGTCAGACTTTTCATCCGGGGGAGTGGGAGCTCCATCCGGAGGTGTTTGCTCAACTGGTTCAGCTATGGGGCACACCAGAATTGGATCTGATGGCGTCTCGTCAGAATGCCAAACTTCCTCGTTACAGATCCAGGTCAAGGGATCCTCAGGCAGTACTGATAGATGCTCTAGCAGTACCCTGGTCGTTCAACCTGGCTTATGTGTTTCCACCATTCCCACTCCTTCCGCGTCTGATTGCCAGAATCAAACAGGAGAGAGGTTCGGTGATTTTGATAGCGCCTGCGTGGCCACGCAGGACTTGGTATGCTGACCTGGTGGACATGTCATCTCTGCCACTGAGACGGGACCTTTTGATTCAAGGTCCATTCAAGCATCCAAATCTAATTTCACTGCAACTGACTGCTTGGAGATTGAACGTTTGATTTTATCAAAGCGGGGTTTCTCTGAGTCGGTCATAGATACCTTGATTCAGACTCGAAAGCCTGTTACCAGGAAGATCTATCATAAGATATGGCGTAAATATATTTTTGGGTGCGAATCCAAAGGCTACTCATGGAGTAAGATCAGGATTCCTAGGATTTTGTCTTTTCTCCAAGAAGGATTGGAGAAAGGATTGTCCGCTAGTTCCTTAAAGGGACAGATATCTGCTTTGTCTATTCTGTTGCACAAGCGTCTGGCAGATGTCCCAGACGTTCAGGCGTTTTGTCAGGCTTTAGCTAGAATTAAGCCTGTGTTTAAACCCGTTGCTCCGCCATGGAGTCTAAATTTAGTTCTTAAAGTTCTTCAGGGGGTTCCGTTTGAACCCATGAATTCCATAGATATTAAGCTTCTATCTTGGAAAGTTTTGTTTCTAGTTACTATCTCTTCACCTCGAAGAGTTTCTGAACTATCTACATTACAATGTGACTCGCCTTATCTTGTTTTCCCTGCTGATAAGGTGGTTTTGCGTACCAAACCTGGGTTCCTCCCTAAGGTTGTTTCTAACAGGAATATCAATCAGGAAATTGTTGTTCCTTCTCTGTGTCCTAATCCTTCTTCTAAGAAGGAACGTCTGTTGCACAACTTGGACGTGGTTCGTGCCTTGAAGTTTTATTTGCAGGCAACCAAAGATTTTCGCCAATCATCTGCTTTGTTTGTTGTCTATGCTGGAAAGCGTAGAGGTCAAAATGCTACGGCTACCTCTCTTTCCTTTTGGCTGAAAAGCATCATCTGTTTGGCTTATGAGACGGCTGTGAAAAAGTTATGGAGATTAGGCGCTTAATCTGCAAAAGGGATAAAGGTGTGTATGGAGGTCGTTAGCTAAATATGTAGAAAAAACTGGACCTTGGACAGAATAAGTGAAAAATTCTTCTACAATTTATTTTCAAAATAAAAACATGATAATACCAAGATAAAATAAATCACAATCCCTAAGTGTTGCAACACTATATCGATCAATTCATAAAATTTCTAAAATTCAGATATACATTTGTTTCATACACAAATAAAAGGATTTATCTGCTCTTTTGTATCCTTTGTTCAAAGATTTTAGATAGAATGTATTCTTTTATTTCAACACAATTAATAATATTTGTCTCTATTTGATATTTTATATCTATATTTCATCAACTTTAAAATTACAAATATGTAGCAAAAACTAACAATTAGTTAAAACAATTTAAATGCAAGATTATAAATGGTGTCCCCACAATGGCTGTTTACTTATATTGGTTGTAATTTTGTGTATCTAAAAAGTTCATCAAAGCATTTGTAAGTAATTGGAGATAAATTACTGAGGGCTGTGTTCTTTATCCTTATATTTATGTTGTGATATATTACGGTTTCACAGTTACCTCTTTGTATCCTCAGTGAGCTTAATTTGTAGAAAAGGAATGTTCCAAACAGTGTTTAGGGGTGATTTTCTTACCCTCTCTTGTGAGCTGTTACTACTCACAGCTTCCCAGCGGTTCCTATGTGTCCTCAGTTTGACTCTCAGACAAGGGGTTCCGGTAGGTAATTTTCTTTGTGTTACCTTGTCACTGGTCTTTGTAAAAGTGCTCTGATTACAGCACCAAACTGTAGACAATCCTTTTGTTTCTGTAACTTGCGCAAGTTAGCTTTTGTGTTTGTAGTTCCTCAATCTCCTGCACTTAAGTACTTCTGTACGCAGGAAAAAAACAGGCTTTTTCTTTCTTGGTGTTCACACAGATATCAACATGTTTCGCCAGCAACCCTGGCTTTATCAAGATAAAGTGTGATCACACCTTACACCTTTATATAGCACTGACTTGATTTCCATTGGTCCATTCACTGTTTCTGTTTCTCTTTTCCACTGGGTCCTAGAGTCCTTTTGTTCAAATATCCTATTTTGTTTTCTAACTTTTTATTTTTTATTCAGGTCATATCAGAGTGGTTAACCGATTTCTTTTTTCATTATTCCTAACAGCCTTTCTCCATTACTTCACATATGCCAAGGGGTTCAACCATTTATATTTTAACAGTATTTTATCTTGGTATTATCATGTTTTTATTTTGAAAATAAATTGTAGAAGAATTTTTCACTTATTCTGTCCAAGGTCCAGTTTTTTCTACATATTTAGCTAATGACCTCCATACACACCTTTATCCCTTTTGCAGATTAAGCGCCTAATCTCCATAACTTTTTCACTTTATACACCTTTCTATCTGGGAAGTAGATAGTAGGAGAATAGGGCAAGGGATATTAACTCTTAAGCGCTAGTTTATTTAACCCCCTTTTTTTTCTACATATCTATCACTTCCAATAAATAAATAAGCAGCTAGAGGGTGATGGAAATATTTTCCTATAGAGATAAACTTTTATCCGAATTAGATTTAAAAGATAAACCTAGTACATCAGGGGAACATGAAAGGATTGATGCCAATAAACTTATAAATGAACTTGAGAAAAATATGAATAAAGAGTTGAGACAAAAAATGGAACTCATATTCTTAGATAGATATTTGGATAAAGAGCTTATACCTAGAGGATTAAAATTTAAAAAATCCTGCACCTTCCAATTAAGTGATGTACATCAAGAAGAATGGGAAAGAGTACTATTTAATGCCTCTAAAGGGCTGATAGAGATTATAAAAAAATCTAGAAATGAGACATTATGCAATATTAATGAGGAAATTTTATCTATAAAAAATAGATTGGATAATAGTCAGGAACAGCACCTACTAAAAAATAGACAGAAGTTGATCATGGAGAGATTAGACACGTTAAAAAATGAGATTATTAATAACAGATGGAAGAAAATAGAGAGAGATGAAAAAGAAAAACAAAAAGAAATACAGGAGAATCAGGATATGGAAATAACAACAGAAAACTATGATATAGAGGATAGGAATGATAAACAAACCCTTAATGGGGGAGTTAAATATCATAAGGACAAGGGAGCTGAATACCAAGGAGGGGGCATTTATGAGGATCAAAGGAATATGAGAGATAAAAGATTTAATGAAAGAAGAGACTATTCACATTATAATTCAACATACAGAAGGAATAATTACCCTCATTATTACAACAGGGATTTTAGACCTTATAGGAACAGACAGTCATATAGACCTAATGAATATAACGGATCTTATAGAAATAAGGTTTTTAATACATATGATGGACACTATGATAATCGTAATTTCTATGATGGATGGGATACAGCAAACTACAGACATGGTAGGGAGGAAGAGTACACACCACATAGACAAAACAGAAATAGACTGGAGGAGAATTGGAAAACTTCCACACATAGAAATCATGAAAGGAAAGGGAGGGATGAAGGAAGGAAACCAGTCACATATAATAGATTTGAACCACTAGAGAAAAGAAGACTAGATAGTTTTGAACTTACAATTGAGGAGGAACATTTTTTAGGGAAAAGCCCTCAAAAGGAGGGCAAGACAGTAAAAATAAAAGAGGTAACAGAAACAGGAAAACCTCAAAAAGCCATCACAAAAAAAAGAAATATAGAGGAAGTAGAGGAGGAAAGGGAAGACGAGATAGGGGTAAAGAGACAGAGATAGGAAAGGAGGTTGTTGACCTCCCTAAAAAAAGTAGTATTTTCAATTTAAGCGATAGATCCCTTTCAGATGAAGAAACAAAAATTTTAGGCTTAGGTTTAACCTTTGCTCCAAGTAAAACCTTGAATAAATTTGAAACCCATATAAATGTAAGGAAATTTATAAGAAATTTAACACTTAAAAGATACTATTTGAAACAACCTCTAGAGAATTACACAAGAGTAGTGACTGACGGGTTTGTACATACCAATTTGAAGCCAAAATCAAAGTTTTACCCCTCCAATGAGAAAGGGAGTAATATAGAGACTTTTGAAAAGCTAGTATTAGCAGACTTAAGAAAGGACAATCATAGCTTGAAAGTAAACTCCAATTTGAGTAGAAAAGATAGGGAGGTCCTCAAGAATTTAAAGGAGGATAACTCCATCACCATCAAGCCGGCGGATAAGGGGGGTGGCTTGGTGGTGATGGACAAATTGAAATATTGTAAAGAAGCTGAAAGGCTTCTGGGTGATAGGAAAACATACAGAAAATTGGAACTGAATCCCACTGAGAAATTCAATAAAAAGCTGATGTCTATTTTGGGTAGTGGAAGAGAGACCGGCATTTTAAAAGAAGGTGAATATAATTATATTCTGAATAAGTTCCCTAGAGTACCGGTCTTCTACCACTTACCCAAGATACACAAGAGCCTCATAGACCCTCCAGGGAGACCTATAATCTCCGGTATAGGTTCAATGACAGCAAATTTATCAAGATATATTGATACCTTTTTACAAAAATATGTGGTAAATCTCAGTACATATTTAAAAGACTCTACCAGCCTCCTAAGATTATTGGAGAATATAAAATGGGAAGACTCTATGATATTAGCCTCCTGCGATGTGACTTCTTTATATACATCCATTAGACATGATTTTGGAATAGAGGCAGTGGAGTCCTTTTTGAATAAAGATGATGAGTTACCAAAAGAACAGAAAGATTTCTTATTGCAGAGCATAAGATTTATATTAGAACACAACTACTTCTCATTCAATAACACATATTATGTTCAAATTGAGGGAACCGCCATGGGCACAAGGTTCGCACCGAGCTATGCCAATCTTTTTATGGGAGATTGGGAACAAAGGTTCCTGGGAAGTCTGGAGCTCGGTGCGAACCTTGTGCTCTTTAAGAGGTTCATAGATGATATTTTTATAATTTGGAAAGGGGAAGAGACAGATCTACTGGAGTTCTTTGAGGCCATGAATAGTAATGACAGAGGTATCTCGTTTACATATGAATTTAATAAAGAACAGATCACATTCTTAGATCTGGATATAATGATAGTATCAGACAACATTGAAACTAAAACACACTTTAAAAAAGTCGATTCGAACAATTTTATACATGCCTCCAGCTGTCACCTCCCTAAATGGAAGGAAAGTATACCAATAAGCCAAAGTTTAAGGGTCCGGAAAAATTGCTCAAGGATTGATGACTTTGAATTCCAGATTAACATCCTGGAAGAAAAATTTAAGGAAAGAGGTTATAAGAAAGAAACAATAAATAGAGCAACAGAGAGAGCAAGAAACACAGAGAGAAAAGAACTATTAGAGTATAAACATAAATCTAATAATTATATGTCAGATGAGTTCAATGTCCCTTTTATAAATGACTTCAGCGAAGACCATTTACTAGTGAAAATTTTTTTAAGAAAACACTGGCATCTCCTAAAAAATGACCCAATTCTAGGAGACAAAATACCACCATACCCAAGGGTAATTTATAGGAGAGCACAAAATTTAAAAATGATTCTTGCACCGAGTGAGTACAAAAAACAGAATAAAAATAAGAAATCTTTTGAGAAAGATCTAAAAGGAGGGGATGTGAAAGGTTTTTTTCCCTGCCATGTATGCAGAGCATGCCAGTATGGCATTAAAAAGAAAACTGTTAGGACTCCTAATAACACTAAGGAGTTTAAAATAGAAAACACAATAAGGTGCACTAATAAAGGAGTAATCTATATGCTGCAATGCTCTTGTGAACTTTTTTACATAGGAGAAACGACGCGAATGCTAAGGGACAGGATAAGGGAGCATATCTGTAACATCAAAAAAGGGAACCTGGACACTTATCTTTATAAACATTTTAGGGAAATACACAAAAATAGAGTCTCAGATATGAAGTATTGGGGATTATATAAAGTGAAACCCAATTGGAGAGGGGGAGATTTAGAAGCATCTATTCTAAAAAAAGAAGCAGAATTCATATACAACTTCAACACGATTCACCCCCACGGTTTGAATTCAGAATTGGATATATCTCCTTTTCTAGGCACACAGTAATCACTATCTTTAATAAATTTGTATAACTAGTTTTAGTCACTAAAAAATGTATTAACCTAGAGATTTTTTCAAAAAAAAAAAAAAAAGGGATAATTAATTCCTTTACAC
The DNA here is from genome assembly GCF_027579735.1 of Bombina bombina. Classification (NCBI taxonomy): domain Eukaryota; kingdom Metazoa; phylum Chordata; class Amphibia; order Anura; family Bombinatoridae; genus Bombina; species Bombina bombina. Next base: position 1,155,025,872 of record NC_069503.1, on the reverse strand, counting down.
AAACATATCACCACCTTATTTGTTTTCCCCCCCTCTCCCCTTTGTAATAGTATCTATATAATGGAGCCACTAAAATAAAGGGATAATTTTTTCTCTTGCACAAACATATCACCACATTATTTGTTTTTCTCCCCTTTCACTTTTGTAATAGTACCTATATCATGGAGCCACTTGAAAATTCTTCACCTAAGACACTTGGAAAAATAATATATTTATATAAAAAATTAATTGGGATTATTATTTTAAAATAAATGGATTTCTAAACTAATTTATTCTAAAGATTTGTCAAAAGTTTAAAATGTTAATAGGAGTAATAGAAAATTAATGTGAAAATTAAATAAACTGTTAAAATATAAATGGTTGAACCCCTTGGCATATGTGAAGTAATGGAGAAAGGCTGTTAGGAATAATGAAAAAAGAAATCGGTTAACCACTCTGATATGACCTGAATAAAAAATAAAAAGTTAGAAAACAAAATAGGATATTTGAACAAAAGGACTCTAGGACCCAGTGGAAAAGAGAAACAGAAACAGTGAATGGACCAATGGAAATCAAGTCAGTGCTATATAAAGGTGTAAGGTGTGATCACACTTTATCTTGATAAAGCCAGGGTTGCTGGCGAAACATGTTGATATCTGTGTGAACACCAAGAAAGAAAAAGCCTGTTTTTTTCCTGCGTACAGAAGTACTTAAGTGCAGGAGATTGAGGAACTACAAACACAAAAGCTAACTTGCGCAAGTTACAGAAACAAAAGGATTGTCTACAGTTTGGTGCTGTAATCAGAGCACTTTTACAAAGACCAGTGACAAGGTAACACAAAGAAAATTATCTACCGGAACCCCTTGTCTGAGAGTCAAACTGAGGACACATAGGAACCGCCGGGAAGCCGTGAGTAGTAACAGCTCACAAGAGAGGGTAAGAAAATCACCCCTAAACACTGTTTGGAACATTCCTTTTCTACAAATTAAGCTCACTGAGGATACAAAGAGGTAACTGTGAAACCGTAATATATCACAACATAAATATAAGGATAAAGAACACAGCCCTCAGTAATTTATCTCCAATTACTTACAAATGCTTTGATGAACTTTTTAGATACACAAAATTACAACCAATATAAGTAAACAGCCATTGTGGGGACACCATTTATAATCTTGCATTTAAATTGTTTTTAACTAATTGTTAGTTTTTGCTACATATTTGTAATTTTAAAGTTGATGAAATATAGATATAAAATATCAAATAGAGACAAATATTATTAATTGTGTTGAAATAAAAGAATACATTCTATCTAAAATCTTTGAACAAAGGATACAAAAGAGCAGATAAATCCTTTTATTTGTGTATGAAACAAATGTATATCTGAATTTTAGAAATTTTATGAATTGATCGATATAGTGTTGCAACACTTAGGGATTGTGATTTATTTTATCTTGGTATTATCATGTTTTTATTTTGAAAATAAATTGTAGAAGAATTTTTCACTTATTCTGTCCAAGGTCCAGTTTTTTCTACATATTTAGCTAACGACCTCCATACACACCTTTATCCCTTTTGCAGATTAAGCGCCTAATCTCCATAACTTTTTCACTTTATACACCTTTCTATCTGGGAAGTAGATAGTAGGAGAATAGGGCAAGGGATATTAACTCTTAAGCGGTAGTTTATTTAACCCCCTTTTTATGAGACGGCTGGACAGCAGCCTCCTGAAAGAATTACTGCTCACTCCACTAGAGCGGTGGCTTCCACATGGGCTTTTAAAAATGATGCTTCCGTTGAACAGATTTGTAAGGCTGCGACTTGGTCTTCGCTTCATACCTTTTCAAAATTTTACAAATTTGATACTTTTGCTTCTTCGGAGGCTGTTTTTGGGAGAAAGGTTTTGCAAGCAGTGGTGCCTTCCGTTTAGGTTCCTGTCTTGTCCCTCCCTTCATCCGTGTCCTAAAGCTTTGGTATCGTTATCCCACAAGTTAGGATGAATCTGTGGACTCGGTACATCTTGCAAAAGAAAACAAAATTTATGCTTACCTAATAAATTTCTTTCTTTTGCGATGTACCGAGTCCACGGCCCGCCCTGTCTATTCAAGACAGATAGTATTTTTTATGTAAACTTCAGTCACCTCTGCACCTTATAGTTTCTCCTTTTCTTCCTTGGCCTTCGGTCGAATGACTGGGGGGTGGAGTTAAGGGGGGAGCTATATAGACAGCTCTGCTGTGGTGCTCTCTTTGCCACTTCCTGTCAGGAAGGACAATATCCCACAAGTAAGGATGAATCCGTGGACTCGGTACATCGCAAAAGAAAGAAATTTATCAGGTAAGCATAAATTTTGTTTTTCTTATTCTTAACTGCGTACAGGAAAGACAGGCGGCTGACACCCCTACCGAATGAGTCTAAGCTGACCACAGACTTCACAGCGGATTAGATTTTATGGGCTGTTGGCAAATTATAATATTGTTCATGCCTAATTTAGCTATGTTATATATTGTGATGTCTAGAGATATTCAATTGCTTGTTATTGCTATCAGAAAGGTAAATGCTGATACTTTTGGGTCCGATTTCGGAATTTTAATCAATAAATGTGGTGACCCCCTTAGTTTTCTTTACTTTGGGGAATAAACGTAAGTAAACCACAATTTACTAAATTATTCCCTAAAGTAAAGGAAAACAAGCAGGTTTATCGGTCCCCACATTTATTGATTAAAATTCCGAAATCAGACCCAAAAGTATCATTATTTATAAATACAACGTTCTACCGAAACACTACAAATAATTTGTTTTCTGACTGGCAATCTTTACCTAAGAATACCTTTTGCTACGGTTTGTGAATTTGCGGTGCACAATACTACAAGCGCATGCTGATAATGCAATCACTTCACTAGACCCATAAACTCGAGTTGCACGTTTACAAATAGGTCCTATCTGTGTTCTAATAGTTTTGCTACTGCTCACATGCACAAGGCAAACCCCGCTGTTACAGAATCGGGTTTGGCACCAATAACTTGGGAGCCCCAGGGCAGAGACCGATACTAGGGTATTCTTTAATTTACCGAAAGCCTCTTTGCATTCAGCAACCCAAAGAACAGGCTCTAGCAGCCCTTTATGGGTGAGCTCCTGTAATGTGGCTGGACTTTGGGACCCACCAGCCATGTCTATGAATAATCTGACCCCTTTAACAGTAGTCGGTTATCTTTAAACCTATCTTATTTACTCTGGATTCTGCTTCTTCCACTGTTTAGAACTCGGGTTCTGAAAGTAACTAAAGGAATTACACTATTTCTTACATTTAAATCCACAACAAAACTAACAAATAATTGCAGCACATTAGAACCCTCTAAAACACGTCTGAATAGATGAAGGATGTTACATTTTGGTATGTTACCAATATTATAGCAGAAATAGATACACAAATACGTTAAAAAAACCAACGTGTGCTCAGTTACACTACGTTCCCATACAAATAGACAAAAGACCCTGAATTAGATACATTTAATAACGTACATGTGAACTTTCTTGTCTTTATCCATTAGTTCCATAAAACTCCTTGCACAAAACATACCTAATCATAACATACAACTGTTAATCCTCTGGCTGATGAACTATGTGATCACCAGAATTTGACCGTTACTACAAAACCTAAAAATCACACTCACTAACATACTCTGATCTTCCATTATTAGCTAGTTCACTTAAAAAAAACAACACCTTTTCTTTCCAATGGCATGGAGAGTCCATTAATTAATTCTAATTACTAATGGGAATTCGACTCCTGGCCACCAGGAGGAGGCAAAGAACACCCCAGCAAAAGCTTTAATTATCCCTCCCACTTCCCATAATCCCCAGTCAGAAGACCTGGAGGGTAAGTCCTTTTTTATTACTTAGACCTTCCCTTGGGAATATTTATCTCAGGGTGAGGGGGACTTTTTAAGGTGACCGACTGGCACCTTTTTGCCCTAATATAGTGGTCTGGGGACTCTTGATATATCATCTTCTGAGGATATCATGTTTTCTTTCCTGATATGTCCACAACGTCCTCAACAATATGTCTACAACGTCATTCAATTACTAGTGGGAATATCACTCCTGGCCAGCAGGAGGAGGCAAAGAGCACCACAGCAAAGCTGTGAAGTGTCACTCCCCCCTACCCATAATCCACAGTCATTCTCTTTACCTCTGTCAATGGAGGAGGTGAAGTTTGGTGTCTGAAGAAATTAATTCCTTTTTCAGGTACTTTTCCCTGCAAGCAAGGATTTGGGTTTAGCTGAGTCCACGCCAATCTCTTCAATCTTCATATGCCTGAGGAAACGGCGTGTTATGCCGAGAAACGCATTGCATGTTTAGGGGGATATTGAAATACCCCTATTCCACTCTTTTGTATTTTTGTTTTTATAATAAATACCATTTTTTATGAAAAATAACTGAGTGGACACACCTTACCTGTCTGCTTTCATTGCTATCATATGGGAGCTTAACCATTCTTGCATTTGGATACTGCTTATTGGGAAGACCTTCCTTGGGGTGAGCTGACACACCTTCCCTCAATTTGCCAGCCTGCTTCTACCAGCACATTGGTGTGCTAAGCCAGCATGTGAGTACCCATTTGGCACTTTGCAAAGTAGATATAACTGTACTCTGAGTGATCTGCACATATAGTGCTTGTTTTGTCTATGCTTCATCCTTTTACTGCAGCACACAGCAATTCTAGTTGTGGGTGAGCTGTTACACCTGTCAAATTTACAGCCTGCACCTACCAGCACATTGGGGTGCTCCACGAATATGTGAGTACCCACTTGGCTCTTACTATATTGTGTCTTCACACAAACTTGATGATATTACACATGAGGCGCCCCTCTGTTCTTCCTTATTTCAATCTCTTCAGTAGAGTAGTGGTGGCTTTTAAGCAGTTAGGAAGTTGTGAGGTGGTCCTTGCTTTGTTTCCTAACACATTGCTGCCCATGGTACAGAAAGCCAGAGATGGCTACTCTGTTCTTTCTTTTAATACAGTTCTCTGTAAGGAGTATGTGTCCTTTCACGCCTTGTGAGCGGTCTTCCTGCCGGACAGCTAAACTGCATGTAAGTGCTTTTGTCTTCTAGATCTTGGAGACTTGCACTTAAGATGAATATGTCATATGCAGTAGATGGGGACATTTTTAAGATCCTTTATACAGGATTTTCTTTGGCAGTGGGCAGGCACATTATGTATGTTGAGACTAGGGGTTAATCTTCCCTTTATTGGGACGTTTTTCCTCTTTGGGCTAATTTTGTAGAAATACTTTATTAGTTTGTCTGTGGCTTATGTTTCTCCAACATTGGTGTGTCCAGTCCACGGCGTCATCCATAACTTGTGGGAATATTCTCCTCCCCAACAGGAAATGGCAAAGAGCACAGCAAAAGCTGTCCATATAGTCCCTCCCAGGCTCCGCCCCCCCCCCCCCCCCCAGTCATTCTCTTTGCCGCTCTGAACAAGTAGCATCTCCACGGAGATGGTGAAGAGTATGTGGTGTTTAGTTGCAGTTTTTATTCTACTATTTAGAGTTTGTTATTTTAAAATAGTGCTGGTATGTACTATTTACTCTGAAACAGAAAAAGATGAAGAGTTCTGTTTATGAGAGGAATATGATTTTAGCAGACAGTAACTAAAATCGTTTGCTGTTTCCACACAGGACTGTTGAGCTGAGAGAACTTTAGTTGGGGGGAACAGTTTGCAGACTTTTCTGCTTAAGGTATGACTAGCCATATTTCTAACAAGACTGTGTAATGCTGGAAGGCTGTCATTTCCCCTCATGGGGACCGGTAAGCCATTTTCTTAGTCTCAAACAGAATAAAGGGCTTATTATGGGCTATAAACTGGTAGACACTTTTATGGGCTAAATCGATTACTTTATTTAGGTATTTTATACAGTTTGAAGTTGATCTTCACACTTTTATAACTTTAGGGAACGTTTTTTACGTCAGGCACTTGTTTAGACACCTTCCCAGTCAGGAAGGGCCTTTCTCTGTAGTAGGCAGAGCCTCATTTTCACGCCATTACTGCGCAGTTACTTTTGAGATCAGTACATGCAGCTGCATGTGTGTGGGTCTGGAATTCTTTGAAAAGGTTCCTAGAAGGCTTCATTTGGTATCGTATACTCCCCTGGGTTTGGTGAAGTCGCAGCAAAGGCTGGGGCTGGGACTGTAAGGGGGTTAAAATTGTAAACGGCTCCGGTTTCCACATTTTAAGGGTTAACAGCCTGAAATTTGGGGTGCAATGCTTTGAATGCTTTAAGACACTGTGGTGAAAATTTGGTTAAGATTGGATAATTCCTTCATAGTTTTTCACATATTCAGTAATAAAGTGTGCCCTGTTTAAAATTTAAAGAGACAGTAACGGTTTTGTTTTAAAACGGTTTTTGTACTTTATTAAAAAGTTTAAGCCTGTTTAACATGTCTGTGCTTTAAGATAGATCATGTTATGTATGTATGGAAGCCAATGTGTCTCCCCCTTCTAATATGTGTGATAATTTTGCCATAGCGTCCAAACAAAGTAAGGACAGTACTGTCACAGATAGTAAAGTTGCCCAAGATGATTCTTCAGATGAAGGGAGTAGACATAGTTCTACATCCTCTCCTTCTGTGTCTACACCAGTTTTGCCCAAGCAGGAGACCCCTAGTACTTCTAGCGCGCCAATGCTTGTTACTATGCAACAATTGACGGCAGTAATGGATAACTCCATAGCAAATATTTTATCCAAAATGCCAGCATTTCAGAGAAAGCGCGATTGCTCTGTTTTAAACACTGTAGAGCAGGAGGGCGCTGATGATAAATTTTCTGTCATACCCTCACACCAATCTGAAGTGGCAATGAGGGAGGTTTTGTCAGATGGGGAAATTTCTGATTCAGGAAGAATTTCTCAGCAGGCAGAACCTGATGTTGTGACATTTAAATTTAAATTAGAGCATCTCCGCGCACTGCTTAAAGAGGTGCTATCTACTCTGGATGATTGTGACAATCTGGTCATCCCAGAAAAATTGTGCAAGATGGACAAGTTCCTAGAGGTCCCGGTGCACCCCGACGTTTTTCCAATACCCAAGCGGGTGGCGGACATAGTGAATAAGGAGTGGGAGAAGCCAGGCATACCTTTTGTCCCTCCTCCTATATTTAAGAAATTATTTCCTATGGTCGACCCCAGAAAGGACTTATGGCAAACAGTCCCTAAGGTCGAGGGGGCGGTTTCTACACTAGCCAAACGCACGACCATTCCTATTGAGGACAATTGTGCTTTCAAAGATCCTATGGATAAAAAATTGGAGGGTTTGCTTAAAAAGATTTTTGTACAGCAAGGTTACCTCCTTCAACCTATTTTGTGTATTATTCCTGTCACTACAGCAGCGTGGTTCTGGTTCGAAGAACTAGAAAAGTCGCTCAGTAGAGAGACTCCATATGAGGAAGTTATGGACAGAATTCACGCACTTAAGTTAGCTAATTATTTTATTTTAGATGCCGCTTTGCAGTTAGCGAGATTAGCGGCGAAAAATTCAGGGTTTGCAATTGTGGCGCGCAGAGCGCTCTGGCTAAAGTCTTGGTCAGCGGATGTATCTTCCAAGACAAAATTGCTTAATATCCCTTTCAAAGGTAAGACCCTCTTTGGGCCAGAATTGAAAGAGACATCACTGGGGGTAAGGGCCATGCCCTCCCACAAGATAGGCCTTTCAAGGCTAAGAATAAGTCCAATTTTCGTTCCTTTCGCAATTTCAGGAACGGACCGGCCTCCAACTCTGCAGCCTCTAGACAAGAGGGTAATGCTTCCCAGACTAAACCAGCTCGGAAACCGATGCAAGGCTGGAACAAGGGTAAGCAGGCCAAGAAACCTGCTGCTGCTACCAAAACAGCATGAAGGGGTAGCCCCCGATCCGGGACCGGATCTAGTAGGGGGCAGACTCTCTCTCTTTGCTCAGGCTTGGGCAAGAGATGTTCAGGATCCCTGGGCACTAGAAATAGTCTCTCAGGGTTATCTTCTAGAATTCAAGGAACTACCCCCAAGGGGAAGGTTCCACATGTCTCGCTTATCTTCAAACCAAATAAAGAGACAGGCATTCTTACATTGTGTAGAAAACCTGTTAAAAATGGGAGTGATACACCCAGTTCCAACTGTGGAACAAGGTCTGGGGTTTTACTCAAATCTGTTTGTAGTTCCCAAAAAAGTGGGAACTTTCAGACCAATTCTGGATTTAAAAATTCTAAACAAATTTCTCAGAGTGCCATCGTTCAAAATGGAAACTATTCGAACGATTTTACCTACAATCCAGGAGGGTCAATTTATGACTACCGTGGATTTAAAGGATGCGTATCTACATATTCCTATCCACAAAGATCATCATCAGTTCCTAAGGTTCGCCTTTCTGGACAAACATTACCAGTTCGTGGCTCTCCCATTCGGGCTAGCCACTGCTCCAAGGATTTTCACAAAGGTGCTCGGGTCCCTTCTAGCGGTCCTAAGACCAAGGGGCATTGCAGTGGCACCTTACTTGGACGACATCCTAATTCAAGCGTCTTCTCTTTCCAAAGCAAAGGCTCACACAGACATTGTTCTAGCCTTTCTCAGATCTCACGGGTGGAAGGTGAACATAGAAAAAGGATCCCTGTCTCCGTTGACAAGAGTCCCTTTCTTGGGGACAATAATAGATTCTTTAGAAATGAAGATTTTCCTGACAGATGTCAGAAAGTCAAAGCTTCTAAACGCTTGTCAAGTTCTTCACTCTATTCTACGGCCTTCCATAGCTCAGTGCATGGAAGTAGTAGGGTTAATGGTTGCAGCAATGGACATAGTTCCTTTTGCGCAAATTCATCTAAGACCATTACAACTGTGCATGCTCAAACAGTGGAATGGGGACTATACAGACTTGTCTCCAGTGATTCAAGTAGATCAGAAGACCAGAGACTCACTCCGTTGGTGGCTGACCCAGGATCACCTGTCCCAGGGAATGAGCTTCCGCAGACCAGAGTGAGTCATCGTCACGACCGACGCCAGTCTATTAGGCTGGGGCGCGGTCTGGGATTCCCTGAAATCTCAGGGTCTATGGTCTCGGGAAGAGTCTCTTCTCCCGATAAACATTCTGGAACTGAGAGCGATATTCAATGCTCTCCGGGCTTGGCCTCAACTAGCGAAGGCCAGATTCATAAGATTCCAATCAGACAACATGACGACTGTTGCTTACATCAACCATCAGGGGGGAACAAGGAGTTCTCTGGCGATGAGAGAGGTGACCAAAATCATCAAATGGGTGGAGGATTACTCCTGCCACCTATCTGCGATCCACATCCTAGGAGTAGACAACTGGGAGGCGGATTATCTGAGTCGTCAGACTTTCCATCCGGGGGAGTGGGAACTTCACCCGGAGGTGTTTGCCCAGTTGACCCAATTATGGGGCATTCCAGACATGGATCTGATGGCGTCTCGTCAGAACTTCAAGGTTCCTTGCTACGGGTCCAGATCCAGGGATCCCAAGGCGACTCTAGTGGATGCATTAGTGGCGCCTTGGGCCTTCAACCTAGCTTATGCGTTTCCACCGTTCCCTCTCATTCCCAGGCTGGTAGCCAGGATCAAACAGGAGAAGGCCTCTGTGATTTTGATAGCTCCTGCGTGGCCACGCAGGACTTGGTATGCAGACCTGGTGAATATGTCATCGGCTCCACCATGGAAGCTACCTTTGAGACAGGATCTTCTAGTACAAGGTCCATTCGAACATCCAAATCTAGTTTCTCTCCAGCTGACTGCTTGGAAATTGAACGCTTGATTTTATCTAAGCGTGGGTTTTCGGATTCTGTTATAGATACTCTGGTACAAGCGAGAAAACCTGTGACTAGAAAGATTTACCATAAAATATGGAAAAGATATATCTGTTGGTGTGAATCCAAGGGATTCTCATGGAGTAAGATTAAAATTCCTAGGATCCTTTCCTTTCTACAAGAAGGTTTGGATAAGGGATTGTCAGCGAGTTCTCTAAAAGGACAGATTTCTGCTCTATCTGTCTTGTTACACAAATGACTGGCAGCTGTGCCAGATGTTCAAGCTTTTGTACAGGCTTTGGTCAGGATCAAGCCTGTTTACAGACCCTTGACTCCTCCTTGGAGTCTAAATTTAGTTCTTTCAGTTCTTCAAGGGGTTCCGTTTGAACCCTTACATTCCATAGATATCAAGTTGTTATCTTGGAAAGTTCTGTTTTTAGTGGCTATTTCTTCTGCTAGAAGAGTTTCTGAATTATCTGCTCTGCAGTGTAATCCGCCCTATCTGGTGATCCATTCAGATAAGGTTGTTTTGCGTACTAAACCTGGTTTCCTTCCAAAAGTTGTTTCCAACAAGAATATTAACCAGGAAATAGTTGTGCCTTCTTTGTGCCCGTATCCAGTTTCAAAGAAGGAACGTTTGTTACACAATTTAGATGTAGTTCGTGCTTTAAAGTTCTATTTAGAAGCAACAAAGGATTTCAGACAAACGTCTTCTCTGTCGTTTATTCTGGTAAGAGGAGAGGTCAAAAAGCTACTGCTACCTCTCTTTCCTTTTGGCTGAAAAGCATCATCCGATTGGCTTACGAGACTGCCGGACGGCAGCCTCCTGAACGAATCACAGCTCACTCTACTAGGGCTGTGGCTTCCACATGGGCCTTCAAGAACGAGGCTTCTGTTGATCAGATATGTAAGGCAGCGACTTGGTCTTCTCTGCACACTTTTGCCAAATTCTACAAATTTGATACTTTTGCTTCTTCAGAGGCTATTTTTGGGAGAAAGGTTTTGCAGGCCGTGGTGCCTTCTGTTTAGGTAACCTGATTTGCTCCCTCCCTTCATCCGTGTCCTAAAGCTTTGGTATTGGTTCCCACAAGTTATGGATGACGCCGTGGACCGGACACACCAATGTTGGAGAAAACAGAATTTATGCTTACCTGATAAATTACTTTCTCCAACGGTGTGTCCGGTCCACGGCCCGCCCTGGTTTTTTAATCAGGTTTGATAAATTTCTTTCTTTTAACTACAGTCACCACGGCACCCTATAGTTTCTCCTTTTTTTCTCCTGTCCGTCGGTCGAATGACTGGGGGGGCGGAGCCTGGGAGGGACTATATGGACAGCTTTTGCTGTGCTCTTTGCCATTTCCTGTTGGGGAGGAGAATATTCCCACAAGTTATGGATGACGCCGTGGACCGGACACACCGTTGGAGAAAGTAATTTATCAGGTAAGCATAAATTCTGTTTTAATACAGGGATTTATGTATAAATTTGTCAGTTGGTTTCCTTTGCTTGCTTAGCTAGAACAGGCTAACTGACGAACTGCTTGATTTTGTAACCAGCTGCAGCTACTTGCATCTTATGTTGTAGGCAGAGGGAAACGCGCGCCTTTTGCTTGCGTAGTTTCCTCTCTCTGCCGGTCATGTGACTTCTCTTTGCTGTCGGATATTCACGGAGCGGAGCGGCGTCATTGAATTTCAGTCTCTTCACTGTCGATCTAGTATATGATCGTTTTAGAGACTTCTGGCAGCCAAATTGGGGTATTAAACATTCTTAACATTAAAGTGTATTTAAAACATTTCTACAATGTGGGGAATTGTAGAAACCAACTTAAACCAACACTGTGTTTTTTTACAAATGCTTGCATTGTTTTGCCTATGTAATTCTGTGCTGCATGCTTAGCTAGAACACTTAAATTTAAAGATACATTGTTGCCCTCTGAGCCCATTGTCTCTCAGGATGATGCTGTTCAGACAATGCCACAGCTTTCTCCTCAAACGTCCCAAGCCTCTATGGCGTCACATACAGTGCCCTGCAGTTCCTCTCAGCCTCCTGGAGGAGTTTATTTGCCTGCATATTTTGCTGCACAGGTATCTTCTGTGGCATTATCTGCTTTTCCTATGCTGGGAAAACGCAAGAGAAAAATTAGACATTCAGATAGTAAGGTTTCTGTTCCACCTACTGCTATGCAGGTTGCCTCTGAGGGTGAAATCTTAGATTCAGACAGTATTATCCCTTCATCTGATACTGAAGAAGTAAACTTCAAATTTAAGCTTGAACGCCTTTGTGTACTGTTAAAGGAGGTATTGGCTACTTTGGACGACTCTGATACTTCTATAGTTGTCAGCCCTAAGTCTAGTAAACTTAATAAATAGTATGATGTTCCTTCCTCTGTGGAAGTTTTTCCTGTCCCAAACCGTGTGACGGAGATTATTTCACAGGAATGGGAGAAGCCAGGGATTCCTTTCTCCCGTATTTAAAAAGATGTTTCCTGTTGCTGACACCATTAAAGATTCTTGGCGCACGGTGCCTAAAGTAGAAGGGGCTATTTCTACTCCGGATAAGAGACCTATGAACCCTATAGAGCATAGCTGCTACTTTAAGTATCCCTTGGACAAAAAGCTGGAAGCTTAATTGAAGAAGATGTATGTTCATCAAGGTCTTCAATGGCAACCTGCAGTTTGTATTGCCACAGTAGCAAGTGCGGCATCTTATTGGTGCAACGCCTTGTCTGAATCAATTTTAGTAGAGACTCCGGTGGAGGAGATACAAGATAGAATTAAGGCTCTCAAGCTAGCCAATTCCTTTATTTCTGATGCTAACATGCAAGTTATTAGACTGGGAGCCAAGATGTCTGGCTTCACTGTCCTAGCCCGCAGGGCATTCTGGCTAAAATCTTAGGCAGCTGATGTTACCTCTAAGCCCAAGCTTCTGGCACTTCCTTACAATGGGAAGACCTTGTTCGGACCTGGTCTGGCAGAAATAATTTCTGATATTACGGGTGGAAAAGGGTCTTTTCTACGGTAAGACAAGAAGAACAGCCTCAAAGGACATCAAAGTAATTTTCGTTCCTTTCGTATCTTCAAAGGTCAAAAGTCTCCCTCTTCCAAGCAGGAGCAGTCTAAGTCTTCTTGGAAGCCCAATCATTCTTGGAATAAGGGGAAGCAATCAAAGAAACCCTCAGCTGAGTCTAAGTCAGCATGAAGGGTCGGCCCCCGTTCTGGGTTTGGATCAAGTGGGGGGCAGACTTTCCCTGTTTTGTCAAGTGTGGAGACAAGATGTCCCAGATCATTGGGCTGTGGACATAGTATCTCAGGGTTACAAATAGAATTCAAAACTTTCCCTCCCAGGGGCAGATTCCACCTCTCAAGATTATCTGAAGACCAGGTAAAAAGAGAGGCATTCTTGAATTGCGTTCAGGACCTTGTTCCAGTAAGGGAACAGGGTCTAGGATTCTATTCAAATCTGTTTGTGGTTTCCAAAAAAGAGGGAACTTTTTGACCCATTTTAGACCTAAAATGCTTCTACAAGTTTCTCAGGGTACCGTCCTTCAAAATGGAAACCATTTGATCTATTCTTCCTTTGGTCCAAGAGGGTCAGTTCATGACAACTATAGACCTGAAGGACGTGTATCTTCATGTTCCCATCCACAGGGATTATCACAAATTCCTTAGATTCGCCTTTGTGGACAAACCCTTTCAGTTTGTGGCTCTTCTGTTTGGCCTTGCCACAGCTCCCATAATTTTCTCAAAGGTTCTGGGGGCTCTCTTGGCAGTAAACAGGTCTCTGGGAATTGCAGTTGCGCCATACCTGGACGACATATTGGTTCAGGCGCCATCTTTTCAACAAGCAAACTCTCATACAGAGATATTGTTGTCTTTTCTACATTCCCACGGTTGGAAAGTGAATCTGGAAAAGAGTTCCCTTGTTCCAGCTACAAGGGTGGTTTTTTAGGGACCATAAAATTTCCTATCTATGAAATATTTTCTGATGGAGGTCAGGAAATCCAAAATTCTCTCCCCTTGCCTCTCTCTTCAGTCTACTGTTCGGCCATCAGTGGCTAAATGTATATAGGTATTTGGTCTGATTGTCGCTTCCATGGACATTATTCCCTTTGCTCGATTCCATTTGAGAGCTCTGCAATTATGCATGCTCAGACAATGGAACAGAGACCATTTAGATCTGTCTCAGAGGATAGATCTAGACCAGTCGACAAGAGACTCTCTCAGGACCATCTGTCTCAGGGCACATGCTTCCGGAGACCCTCCTGGGTGATTGTGAACACGGGCGCCAGCCTGCTAGGCTGGGGAGCAGTCTGGGACTTGTTAAAGGCGCAGGGTCTATGGACTTGGGAGGAGTCTGCTCTCCCCATAAACATCTTGGAGTTAAGAGTGATTTACAATTCTCTGATGGCTTGACCTCAATTGTCCTTAGCCCGGTTTATCAGGTTTTAGTCAAACAACATCACCTCAGTGGCTTACATCAACCACCAGGGAGTAACTCGGAGTTCCTTAGCCATGAAGGAGGTGGCTTGGATTATTCAGTGGGCGGAAGCTCACAATTGTTGTCTATCTGCCATCCACATTCCTGGAGTTGACAACTGGGAAGCAGATTTCCTGAGCAGACAGACGTTTCATCCCGGGGAGTGGGCTCTCCATCCGAAGGTGTTCTCCAGGTTAACCCTCAAATGGGGGTTGTTGGAGTTGAATCTAACGGTGTCTCTGCAGAACGCCAAGCTTCCAAGGTACGGTTCAAGGTCAAGAGATCCTCAGGCAACTCTGATAGATGCTCTGGCGGTTCCTTGGGATTTCGGTCTAGCATACCTGTTTCCTCCATTTGCGCTCCTTCCACAAGTTATTGCTCGTATCAAACAAGAGAGAGCATTGGTAATTCTAATAGCTCCTGCATGGTCTCGCAGGATCTGGTATGCAGACCTAGTGAAGATGTCTTCTCAGCCACCTTGGACGTTGCCTCTGTGGAAGAACCTTCTAAATTAGGGTCCATTTCTCCATCCAAATCTCGTTTCTCTGAAGCTGACTGCTTGGAGATTGAATGCTTAGTTCTGTCTAAGCGTGGATTTTCTGAGTTGGTCTTTGAGACCATGATCCAGGCTTGCAAGCCTGTTACTCGAAAAATGTACTATAAGGTATGGTGTAAATACCTTTATTGGTGTGAATCTAAGGGCTAATCTTGGAGTAGGGTCAGGATTTTGTCTTTTCTCCAGGAAGGTCAGTTCTCAGTCAGTTCTCTGAAAGGTCAAATTTCTGCATTATCTCTTTTGTTACACAAGCGTCTGATGTGCCAGATGCTTTTTGTCAGGCCCTGGTCATAATCAGGCCTGTGTTTAAACCTGTTGCTCCTCCTTGGAGCCTTAATATTGTTCTTAAAGTTTTGCAGCAGGCTCTGTTTGTGCCAATGCATTTCATAGATATTAAGTTGCTATCTTGGAAAGTTTTGTTTCTTATTGCTATCTCTTCTGCTCTGAGAGTTTCTGAACTCTCGGCTTTGCAGTGTGATTCGCCTTACCTTATCTTTCATGTGGATAAGGCGGTTCTTCTTACTAAATTGGGGTTTCTTCCTACAGTGGTTTTGGATAGAAATATTAATCAGGAAATTGTTGTTCCTTCTATCTGTCCCAATCATTTTTCTCATAAAGAACGTCTGTTGCACAACTTGGATGTTGTGCATGCTCTAAAAATTCTACATACAGGCGACTAAGGATTTTCGGCAGTCTTCTGCCCTGTTTGTTTGTTTCTTAGGAAAGCGTAAGGGTCAGAAGGCTACTTCTACTTCTCTTTCCCTCTGGTTGAGAAGTATGATTTGTTTTGCTTATGAGACTGCTGGTCAGCAGCCTCCTGAGAGAATTACAGCTCATTCCACTAGGGCTGTCTCCTCTTCTTGGGCGTTCAAAGATGAAGCTTCTGTGGAACAGATTTGCAAGGCTGCAACTTAGTCCTCTCTGCATACTTTTTCCAAATTTTCCAAATTTGATACTATTGCCTCGGCTGTGGCCTCTTTTGGGAGAAAGGTTCTTTAAGCGGTGGTGCCTTCTGTTTAGGTCTGCCTGTCTTGTTCTCCCTCCCTGTTCATTCTGTGCCCTCTAGCTTGGGTATTGGTTCCCACTAGTAATTGAATGACGTTGTGGACTCTTTATATCTTAGGAAAGAAAACAATATTTATGCTTACCTGATAAATTTCTTTCTTTCCGGATATGGAGAGTCCACGACCCCACCCTTTATTAAGACAGTTATTTTTTACTAAACCTCAAGCACCTCTACACCTTTGTGTTGTTCTTTTTTTATTTCCCTTCGGTAGAATGACTGGGGATTATGGGTAGGGGAGTGACACTTAACAGCTTTGCTGTGGTGCTCTTTGCCTCCTCCTTCCCACTAGTAAATGAAGGAAAGAAAGAAATTTATCAGGTAAGCATAAATTTTATTTTTAGAGAGCAGCTTAGAATCTCTTACACAGAAAGCGTCAGGGCTAGCCGGCGACCACCTGGGAATACCAAGTACTGGAGGCTGTCATAGCTTACTGATTAGCATGCCCAGCTACAAAACAGACTACTCTCAAATAATAAATGGTTCTCTGTAGAACCATGAGTTAAAACCTAATGGCCCTGATGCTTAGCCGCATTCTCCTGTTATACTCCTAAGGTAAGGGGAGGTATTTTGAGCTCTTCTATGGGCTTTATTGTAAGAGATTAATTTTCAGGACTTGCCTGTACGTTACCCCTTTTCTTCGGCGGCGCCTCCATTTTACTCTTAATGAGAGGAGGAAACCGCAGTTTTATATAACATTTCTCTACCCTGACTAGTAATGTTTTTTTTCCCACTTTCATTTAGTCCGTGGGTGTAAGGTGCAGAATTTGGGGCTCCCTGGTGGCGATCGTTATGCGCACTTATAGCTCAGCACCTTGCTTTGACAATACTTGTGGGGGCAAGTTCTTTATTATTTTGCTCTTAAATTATGTATGCTACGTTAAGCTTAATCTTGGTGTTCACAATACACGCCATTAGCTTACTGTCTACTTTTTGGCGCCATATTTTTATCTTTCCTGTTGCGGTATGCACTTAGTCTGCACTTACTGCCACGAGCAGTGTTTTTTGACAGGCGTTCTGCAGCGTATGCACTGCGCGTTCTTTTGAATGGATGAGACTTTTTCATGCCACGGGCAGTGGTCATAGCCGGTATCATTGTTAAGCTTATTGACAGTATCGGCCTATTCGCACCTTTAGCTCAGACCGGCTTTCTATTTGGCGCTACCATTTTTTTTTTGTGCATCCCGCCACAAACACTCTATATGCATAGTGCTGAGTCCTGTGTTTAACTTTAGCCGGCTTCTTGCGGCTTGCATAAGACTTTGTTTTCTGTGTAGGTACTATAGCCTGCAGTCAATATCTGCCAAATGATAAAGGGCCGATGAGAAGTCTCTTTGATCAGCTGCTGCAGCCTCTGCTCAGACCCCTGTCTATTGTTCCGTGTAGGAGAGCAGGCTCCTTGCTACAGCCAAACATGAGCTCATTTGTACTGCCGCATTGGGAGTATATGGGACCCCTATACAGGGAATGATGTCACTTATGGCTCTGAGACCTCTGCATTTAAATAGACAGGCATCCATTGAAAAGGAATCTGCTGACAGGGTTGGGCATTGTATAGTGCATGATGTCATTGGGGCAAAACTGTCCTATTTTCAGGCAGTTATTCATCTTGTGTGTTCTATATGTATGCCACTAATTTTTTTATTTTTTTCTCTGTTAAGATGTATCGAGTCCACGGATTCATCTTTACTTGTGGGATATTCTCCTTCCCTACAGGAAGTGGCAAAGAGAGCACCCACAGCAGAGCTGTCTATATAGCTCCTCCCTTAGCTCCACCCCCCTAGTCATTCTCTTTGCCTACTCTAAGTACTAGGAAGGGCAGAGCGAGTGTGGTGACAAAAATGTTAAGTTTTTTATTTCTCAAGAAAAAGTTTGTTATTTTAAATGGTACCGGTGTGTACTATTTACTCTCTGGCAGAAAAGGGATGAAGATTTCTGCAAGGAGGATGATGATCTTAGCACTTTGTAAATAAGATCCACTGCTGTTCTCACAAAGGCTGAAGAGTACAGGAAAACTTCAGTTGGGGGAACGGTTTGCATGCTAAGCTGCATATGAGGTATGTTCAGTCTATATTTTTCTAGACAGACTATGTTATTTCTAGAAAAGGCTGGCAATATCCCCATGAGGGAAGGGTAAGCTGTATTCAGACACTTGGATAGGATTTTCAGCTTGCATGAAGGGTTTATTAGTTACTGGTGACACTGTTAGGAAAAAACGTTTTTGTTTATTCAGTAAATGATGCAATTATAACATTTTTTGAAGGGACTAAAGGGGTCATTGTGGCTTGTTTTGGGGTTTTTTAACCCACATGGTTAATTAAGAGAAACTCTGGTGTTTTTCTGGTAGGCCTCAAACATCGAGTGAGGTGGGAGGGGCCTATTTTCGCGCCTCAGTTGCGCAGTTTCTTTTCCTCAGAGACATCTAACTGCTTCTCCAGAGGTTCCTGCTGTGTTTGAGGGCTGTAAAAGAAGTTTTTCCCCACAAATCGTTCTGAAGGGCAGGTAGGAGCCACAGCAGAGTCATTTTTACCGGTTTTGACGTTTTTTCAATCCGGTTTTGCCATTAAGGGGTTAATTGTTTATTTGCATAGCTGTGCAAAGTTACTAAGGCTATATGATACTACTGTAAAAATTTCGTTAAGTTTACTGCTTTTTTACACTGTTTTGCAGAATTTGTGCAGCTTTTTTTCTCTTAAAGGCACAGTACTGTTTTAATTCTAAGTGTTATTTACTTTGATTACAGTGTTTTCCAAGCTTGCTTGTTACATTACTAGCCTGTTTAACATGTCTGACACCAAGGAAAATCCTTGTTCAATATGTTTGGAAGCCATTGTGGAACCCCCTCTTAGAATGTGTCCCAATTGTACTGATATGTCTATAAACTATAAAGAACATACAGTATATTAGCACTTAAAAATAGAGCAATAGATGATTCTCAGTCAGAAGTAAATGAGGGTTCGCCATCTAGCTCTCCCCAAGTGTCACAACCAGTAACGCCCGCTCAAGTGACGCCAAGTACCTCTAGTGCGTCAAATTCTTTTACTTTACAAGACATGGCCACAGTTATGAATACAACCCTCACAGAGGTTTTATCCAAACTGCCTGGTTTACAAGGAAAGCGGGACAGCTCTGGGTTTAGGAAAGATGCTGAGCCGTCTGACGCTTTAGTAGCCGTATCTGATATGCCCTCACAATGCTCTGAAGTAGGGGTGAGGGATTTGTTATCTGAGGGAGAAATTTCTGATTCAGGAAAGACGCTTCCTCAGACAGATTCTGATATGAAGGCCTTTAAATTTAAGCTTGAACACCTCCGCTTATTGCTCAGGGAGGTATTAGCGACTCTAGATGATTGTGACCCTATAGTGGTTCCAGAGAAATTGTGTAAAATGGATAAATACATAGAGGTTCCTGTTTACACTGATGTTTTTTCCAGTCCCTAAGAGGATTGTGAATATTATTACTAAGGAGTGGGATAGACCAGGTATTCCGTTCACTCCCCCTCCTGTTTTTAAGAAAATGTTTCCCATATCTGACACCATGCGGGGCTCGTGGAAGACGGTTCCTAAGGTGGAGGGAGCTATTTCTACTCTGTCTAAGCGTACAACTGACAGTTGTGCTTTCAAAGATCCTATGGATAAAAAAATTAGAGGGTCTCCTGAAGAAAATTTTTGTTCATCAGGGTTTTTCTCTCCAACCTATTGCGTGCATTGTTCCTGTAACTACTGCAGCTGCTTTCTGGGTTAAGGCTCTAGAAGAGGCTCTTCAGATGGAGACTCCATTAGAGGAGAATTTGGACAGAATTAAGGCCCTTAAGTTGGCTAATTCTTTTATTACAGATGCCGCATTTCAACTGGCTAAATTAGCGGCAAAGAATTCAGGTTTTGCCATTTTAGCACGCAGGGCGTTATGGCTTAAGTTCTGGTCTGCTGATGTGTCATCTAAACTTTTGAACATCCCTTTCAAAGGAAAGACCCTATTCGGGCCTGAACTGAAAGAGATTATTTCAGACATCACTGGAGGGAAAGGTCATGCCCTCCCTCAGGATAGTTCAAATAAGATGAGGACCAAACAAAATAATTTTTGTTCCTTTCGGAACTTTAAGAGTGGTCCCCCTTCAGCTTCCTCTGCTGCAAAGCAAGAGGGGAATTTTGCCCAATCCAAGTCAGTCTGGAGACCTAACCAGGCTTGGAACAAGGGTAAACAGGCCAAGAAGCCTGCAGCTGCCTCTAAGACAGCATGAAGAGGTAGCCCCCGATCCGGGACCGGATCTAGTAGGGGGCAGACTCTCTCTCTCTTCGCTCAGGCTTGGGCAAGAGATGTTCACGATCCCTGGGCTTTAGAAATTGTGTCCCAGGGATATCTTCTGGAATTCAGACTCCCTTCCAAGGGGGAGATTTCACATTTCTTGATTTGTCTCTAAACCAGACAAAGAGAGAGGCGTTCTTACGCTGAGTAGAAGACCTACATACCATGGGGGTGATCCGCCCAGTCCCAAAAGAGGAACAGGGGCTAGGGTTTTACTCAAACCTGTTTGTGGTTCCCAAAAAAGAGGGAACTTTCAGACCAATCTTGGATCTCAAAATACTAAACAAGTTCCTCAAAGTTCCATCATTCAAGATGGAGACTATTTTGACTTAAAGGATGCGTATCTACACATCCCTATTAACAGAAATCATCATCAATTTCTCAGATTCGTCTTTCTAAACAGGCATTACCAGTTTGTGGCCCTTCCCTTCGGGTTGGCCACGGCTCCCAGAATTTTCACAAAGGTGCTAGGGTCCCTTCTGGTGGTTCTACGACCACGGGGCATAGCAGTGGCGCCTTATCTAGACGACATCTTAATTCAGGTGTCGACTTTCCAGATAGCCAAGTCTCACACGGACATCGTGTTGGCTTTTCTGAGATCTCTCGGGTGGAAGGTGAACATAAAAAAGTAGTTCTCTCTTCCCTCTTACAAGAGTTTCCTTTCTATGGACTCTGATAGATTCGGTAGAAATGAAAATATTTCTGACGGAGGTCAGAAATTCAAAATTCTTAACCACTTGCCGAGCTCTTCATTCCATTCCCCGGCCATCAGTGGCTCAGTGTATGGAGGTAATCGGACTCATGGTAGCGGCAATGGACATAGTTCCTTTTGCCCGCCTACACCTCCGACCACTGCAACTATGCATGCTCAAACAGTGGAATGGGGATTATGCAGATTTATCTCCTCAACTGCATCTGGACCAGGAGACCAGAGATTCTCTTCTCTGCTGGTTGTCTCAGGACCAGCTGTCTCAGGGAATGTACTTCCGCAGGCCAGAGTGGCTCATTGTATTGACAGATGCCAGCCTGCTAGGCTGGGGTGCAGTCTGGAACTCCCTGAAAGCACAGGGCTTATGGTCTCGGAAGGAATCTCTTCTTCCGATAAATATTCTAGAACTGAGAGCATATTCATATTCAGCTTGCTGCGGCCAAATTCATCAGGTTTCAGTCGGACAACATCACAACTGTAGCTTATATCAATTATCAAGGAGGAACAAGGAGTTCTCTAGCGATGATGGAGGTAACCAAAATAATCCGATGGGCAGAGGATCACTCTTGCCATCTCTCAGCAATCCACATCCCAGGAGTAGAGAACTGGGAGGCGGATTTCCTAAGTCGTCAGACTTTTCATCCAGGGGAGTGGGAACTCCATCCGGAGGTATTTGCCCAGCTGATTCAGCTATGGGGCACACCAGAATTGGATCTGTTGGTGTCCCGTCAAAATGCCAAACTTCCTCGTTACGGGTCCAGGTCCCGGGATCCCAAGGCGGTACTGATAGATGCTCTAGCAGTGCCTTGGTCCTTCAATCTGGCCTATGTATTTCCACCGTTTCCTCTCCTCCCATGTCTGGTTGCCAGAATCAAGCAGGAGAGAGCTTCAGTGATTCTGATAGCACCTGCGTGGCCACGCAGGACTTGGTATGCAGACCTGGTGGACATGTCCTCGGTTCCACCGTGGACTCTGCCAATGAGGCGGGACCTTCTAATCCAAGGTCCGTTCACGCATCCAAATCTAATTTTTCTGCATCTGACTGCTTGGAGATTGAACGCCTGATTCTATAAAAGCGTGGTTTCTCTGAGTCGGTCATTGATACCCTGATTCAGGCTAGAAAGTCTGTCACCAGGAAGATTTATCATAAGATTTGGCGCAAATATCTTTATTGCTGTGAATCCAAAGGTTACTCATGGAGTAAGATTAGACTTCCTAGAATATTGTCTTTTCTCCAAGAAGATTTGGAGAAGGGATTATCAGCTAGTTCCCTAAAAGGGCAAATATCTGCTTTGTCTATTCTACTACACAAACGTCTGGCAGATGTCCCAGACGTTCAAGCATTTAGTCAGGCTTTGGTCAGAATTAAGTCTGTATTTAAGCCTGTTGCTCCGCCTTGGAGCCTAAACTTAGTCCTTAAAGTTCTTCAAGGGTTTCCGTTTGAACCTATGCATTCCATAGATATTAAGTTTCTATCTTGGAATGTTTTGTTTTTAGTAGCTATCTCTTAGGCTCGAAGAGTTTCTGAGCTATCTGCTTTACAATGTGATTCCCCTTACCTTGTTTTCCATGCAGATAAGGTGGTTTCGCGTACCAAACCTGGGTTTCTTCCTAAGGTTGTTTCTAATAAGAATATCAGTCAAGAGATTGTTGTTCCTTCATCAAAGAAGGAACGTCTGTTACACAATCTTGATGTGGTTCGTGCTTTAAAGTTCTACTTACAAGCAACTAAAGATTTCCGTCAAACATCTTCATTGTTTGTTGTTTATTCTGGTAAACGGAGAGGTCAAAGGGCTACGGTTAGCTCTCTTTCCTTTTGGCTGAAAAGCATCATCCGTTTGGCCTATGAGACTGCTGGACAGCAGCCTCCTGAAAGAATTACTGCTCATTCTACTTGAGCTGTGGCTTCCACATGGGCTTTTAAAAATGAAGCTTCTGTTGAACAGATTTGTAAGGCGGCGACTTGGTCTTCGCTTCATACTTTTTCCAAATTTTACAAATTCGATACTTTTGCTTGTTCGGAGGCTATTTTTGGGAGAAAGGTTCTACAAGCAGTGGTGCCTTCCGTTTAAGGTCCCTGTCTTTTCCCTCCCTTCATCCGTGTCCTAAAGCTTTGGTATTGGTATCCCACAAGTAAGGATGAATCCGTGGACTCAATACAACTTACATGAGAAAACATAATTTATGCTTACCTGATAAATTTATTTCTCTTGTGATGTATCGAGTCCATGGCCCGCCCTGTTTTTTAAGACAGGCATATATATTTTTATTTTTAAACTTTCAGTCACCACTGCACCCTATAGTTTCTCCTTCGGTCGAAAGACTGGGGGTGGAGCTAAGGGAGGAGCTATATAGACAGCTCTGCTGTGGTTGCTCTCTTTGCCACTTCCTGTAGGGAAGGAGAATATCCCACAAGTAAGGATGAATGCGTGGACTCGATACATCACAAGAGAAATAAATTTATCAGGTAAGCCTAAATTATGTTTTTTATTATGTAATAAAATCACATTGTTGCATGGTTTTCTCTTCTGTTAACTAGAGATTCCATGGTGTTTACTGCCATCTAGTGGCAATTATTTATCATGCTCCTTGTAATATGATAGAGATTTCCAATTTTGATGATACGTATTTACTTATTTATCTTAGTACTTTTTGGAGGATTATTTTTATCTCAGAGATTTTTTGTGTATAGCCCTCCAGTGTCTCAAGAGGCAAGGCTACCGACCAGACTAGAGGTTCCAGGCTTGATTCTGCGTGTGCCATGACAATACCTGTAGTGCAATTTTTCAATATCTCTTAGTGAGAAGTTTCAACAGAGAGCAATCTTCAATGCCCTGATTGCTTAGCCTCAACTGAGTTCAGTCAGTTTATCAGATTCCAATCAGAGGCTTATATCAACCATCAGGGAGGAACAAGTAGTTCCTTAGCCATGAAGGAGGTGTCTCGCATCCTTTAGTGGGCAGAGACTCACAACTGCCACATATCTGCTATTTACATCCTATGTGTGGAAAACTGGGAAGCAGATTATCTGAGCAGGCAGACGTTTCCCAGGGGTGTGGGCTCTACATCTGGAATTGTTCTCTATGATAACCATCAGGCCCTCTGGGGTTCCAGAGTTGGAATTGATGGTGTCTCGACTAAACACCAAGCTTCCCAGATACGGGTCCAGATCAAGGGACCCGCAGGCAGTTCTTGTGGACGCTCTAGCTGTTCCATGAGATTTCGGTAGGATTTACCTGTTCCCTCTGTTTGACCTCCTTCCTCGGGGGATAGCCTGGATCAAACAGGAGCTGGCTTCGGTGATTCTAATTGCTCCAGCTTGGCCTCACAGAATTTGGCTTGCGGACCTGCTGAAGTTGTAGTCCTCTCCTCCATGGAGATTTCCGATGAGGAAGGACCTTCTACTTCAGGGTAATTTTTTTCATCCAAACCTAGATTCTCTAAAGCTGACCGCATGGAGATTGAATGCCTAGTCTTGTCTAATCGAGAGATTTTTCTGATAAGGTTATCGACTTCTTGATCAAGGCTCGTAAGCCGGTATCTCGCAAAATATACCATAAAGTTTGGCGCACATATCTTTTTTGGTACGTATCTCTGGGTTTTCCTTGGCGTAAGGTGAGAGTTCCCCGTATTTTGTCTTTTCTGCAGGAAGGGTTTGTCAGTTCCCTGAAGGGTCAGATTTCTACCATTTCGGTTCTATTGCATAAATGTTTGGCTGACTTACCGGATGTTCAGTCTTTTGCTCAGGCGTTGGTCAGAATCAGGCCTGTGTTCAATCCTGTTGCTCCACCTTGGAGCCTTAATCTTGTTCTTCGGCTTTTGCAGCAGATTCGGTTTGAGCCTATGCATTCTGTTGATATTTAGTTATTGTCTTGGAAGGTTTTGTTTTTGTTAGCTTTTTCTTCTGATCTTAGAGTCTCAAAACTTTCAGCTCTGCAGTGTGATCCCCCTTATCTTATTTGCCATTCGGATAAGGCAGTCCTTCGTACCAAATTGTGATTGCTTTCTAAGGTGGTTTCGGACTGCAATATCAATCAGGAAATTGGTGTTCCTTCTTTGTGTCCTAATCCTCCTCAGAAGGAGCGTCTATTACACAATCTGGATGTGGTTCGTGCTCTAAAATTCTATATACAGAATACTAAGAGTTTTTGTCAATATTCTGCCTTTTTTGTATTTGCTTGCAGTGGTAAGGGTCAAGAGGCCACGTCACCTACTCTTTCCTTTTGGTTGATTTGTTTCATTCGGTTGGCTTATGGGATAGCTGGACAACAGTCTTCTGAGAGGAATACAGCTCTTTGAACGCAGGCTGTTTCTTTTTCCTGGGCCTTTAAAAACAAGGCTTCTGTGGAACAAATTTGTAAGGTGGCCACTTGGTCCTCATTGCATTCTTTTTCAAAATTTTATACATTTTATGTTTTTGCCTCAGCTGAGGCTTCCTATGGGAGAAAGGTTCTTCAAGCTGTGGTGCCCTGTTTCGTTCCGCCTGTCTTGTTTCTCCCTCCCTTTCCATTCTGTGTCCTCTGGCTTGGGTATTGGTTCCCACTAGTAATTAGAATTTGTGGACTCTCCATGCCATTGGAAATAAAATAAAATTTATGCTTCCCTGATAAATTATTTTCTTTCCTGGCATGGAGAGTCCACGACCCTCCCTTGTTTTCTACACTTCAGGCACCTCTATACCCTGGTGTCTTCTTCTCTTTCCGTATTCCCTCGGCTGAATGACTGGGGATCATGGGAAGTGGGAGGGATACTTAAAGCTTTTGCTGAGGTGTTCTTTGCCTCCTCTTGGTGGCCAGGAGTTGAATTCCAACTTGTAATTAGACTCTCCATGCCAGGAAAGAAAATAATTTATCAGCTAAAAGCATACATTTGGTTACTTACAAAATCAACACATTTTATATTCTTTAGGCAGTTTAAACACATAAAATCCTTTCGTTAGATAGGAAACACATTTGTAGATAGATATGGTTCGCGGATCTAGTGGGGATGTCATCATCTCCTCCGTGGAAGTTACCTTGTTGCAGGAATCTGCTAACCAAGGTCTCTTTGTTCATCAATGTCTAGATTCTCTGAGGCTGACTTCGTGGAGATTGAACTCCTAGCCAAGAGAGGGTTTTCTCATTCAAGCTCAGAAGCTGGTTGCTCGTCGCATCTATCATAAGGTGTGGAGGACCTACTTATTCTGTTCTCCAGGATGAACTGGAGAAGGGCTTTTCTGCAAGTTCCCTGAAGGGACAGATTTCGGCCCTGTCTGTGTTACTGCACAAGAGGTTTGCTGAGCTTCCAGATGTGCAGTCATTTGTTAAGGCTCTGCTAGGATCAGACCTGTGTTTAGATCTAAGGCTCCTTCATTGGAGTTTAGATCTTGTTCTTAAAGTTTTGCAACGGGCTCCGTTGGAGCCTATGCATGAAGTAGACATTAAATTGTTGTCTTGGAAGGTTCCTTTTCTACTGGCTATTGCTTATGCACGCAGAGTATCTGTGATTGCTGCCTTGCAATGCGTCCCTCCTTATCTGGCTTTCCATGCCGATAAGGCTGTTGTACGAACCAAGTTAGGTTTCTTCCTAAGGTGGAGTCAATTCGCAACATCAATCAAGAGATCGTGGTTCCTTTCTTATGTCCTAATCGTTCTTCGTTGAAGAAACGTTTACAGCGTAATTTTGGATGTGGTTTGTGCCTTGAAGTTCTATCTTCAGGCCACGAAGGAATGTAGGCAAACTTCTTTGTCTGTTTGTTCTCCTTTCCAGGAAGCGTAGGGGTCAAAGGGCCTTATCGACTTACTTATCTTTTTGTCTGAGGAGTGTCATCTGTTTAGCATAGAGCCAGCGAGACATAAGCTTCCTCTGAGGATTACGGCTCATTCTACGAGAGCAGTGGTTTCCTCATGGGCCTTCAAAAATGAGGCCTCTATGGATCAGATCTGTAAGGCGGCTACCTGGTCCTCCTTACATACTTTTTCCAAATTTTACAAGTTTGATGTTTTTGCTTCTCCTAAAGCAGCCTTCGGGAGAAAGGTTGTGGTGCCCTCAGATTAGGGTCCGCCTCTCCTTTTTCCCTACCGTTAGCATTTTGTGTACTCTAGAGCTTTGGTATATATTTCCCACAAGTAAGGAATGCAGCTGTGGACTCTTCCCATATTAAGAAGGAAAACATAAATTGTGCTTACCAGATCATATCCTTCTATATGGGAAGAGTCCACAGCTCCCGTCCGTGTTCTCCGATGGGCGGCCCTAAATTTAAATTTATTCTTCTGGCACCTTTTTCGCCCTGATATTTCTCCTACTGTTTCTTGTTCCCTCTGCAGAATGACTGGAGTTATTAGGGAAGTGGGGAGGTATTTAAGCCTTTGGCTGGGGTGTCTTTGCCGCCTCCTGGTGGCCAGGTTCATTATTTCCCACAAGTAAGGAATGCAGCTGTTGACTCTTCCCATACAGAAGGAAAAAACATTATCTGGTAAGCATCATTTATGTTTTGCAATGCACAGGAGGAAATGACAGACGTAAGCTGGACTATATATATATATATATATTGTAATATTATTTATTTTAGTTGAGAGCACATACCGCAAGTGACCCATACACAGTGAAACATCAGACAAACACATCATATATATAAATTACATAGTCTTCTGTTACTGTAAAAACATAAACCAAAAGAAACACAGTTTATCAAACAAATTTTGTCAATTGCAACCTTAGAATATGAAGGTCTGTGAGTCTGTACCTGGACAGGCTATAGCTAAATTGTCAAACATTCTGATTCGCTGCACAGTTTCTCATTATATCATTGCCAAGAGCTCTTAGAAAAATATTTCTAATTTCCCATACCTCAGACCATTACAAATATCCCTTTCTAAGGTTGTGACCTACTTTACTGAATAGAGACCCTGAGAATCATTTTCACAACATCTCGTATACCTTCTACTGGCCACAATTCATTTAGATTACTTTTAGTGGTACTATGACATTTATTTAGGGACAATTATTGTAAAGGAAACCAAAAGGGTTTATCTGTCTCTACATTTATTGATTGGAAATGCTGATTTGAGAATTATATTCTCCTATCTTACACTGTAACAAATTGGTGCATGCTGATATGGCCTCTCTCACGCTCCCCCGGCTTGTATCCCAGAACTCCCCAAACTACTGGTCTAGTCGCAGAGACCCAACCACTCCTGTCCAACCCCAAATAGCTTTCTCTGTTGACCTGCAGAACCAACATCCAAACATCTACACCTTCCAGTATTGATAGGGGCAGATGGGGGCTTGCATCAGAGCTGGTTGCCTCACCGTGGGCAGGAGATGGTGGGGGAAAGGTTCCATGGTCAGATCTTACTGTGCAATAGGGCATGCGGGAAGTCTCACCATGAAAAAAGAGCTGGGGGTTTCACTATGTAGCTGCACCAGTTATAGGCAGAGCTTATAAATTCACATGACGGCTTCCTCTTCCCACAGGACGGCTGTGCCCTGACGCACCTGAATCTCTCATGCAATCACCTGACAGATGAGGCTGTGCAGTGCCTGGCTAGGTAAGGCTGAGAATACTGCACAATATAAATGTATGACTGAGCATGTGCGTTAATGTTGTTACTTTATAGCTGAACTACAACATATAGAGAGTCATGATCAGAACCAGTAATGTTATAGCAGATTCTTCCTACCCACATATACAGTATAAACACAATGCATATGCACACAACATGCGCACCTATACACATATGCACACAACATGCGCATCTATACATGTATGCACACAACATGCCCACCTATACATGTATGCACACAACATGCCCACCTATACACGTATACACGTATGCACACAACATGTGCATCTATACACGTATGCACACAACATGCGCACCTATACACGTATGCACACAACATTCGCACCTATACACGTATGCACACATGTGCACCTATACACGTATGCACACAACATGCGCACCTATACACGTATGCACACAACATGTGCACCTATACACGTATGCACACAACATGCGCACCTATACACGTATGCACACAACATGCGCACATATACACGTATGCCCACAACATGCGCACCTATACACACAACATGCGCACCTATACACACAACATGCGCACCTATACACGTATGCACACAACATGCGCACCTATACACGTATGCATACAACATGCGCACCTATACACGTATGCACACAACATGCGCACCTATACACGTATGCACACAACATGCGCACCTATACACGTATGCCCACAACATGCGCACCTATACACGTATGCACACATCATGCGCACCTATACGCGTATGCACACAACATGCGCACCTATACACGTATGCACACAACATGCGCACCTATACACGTATGCACACAACATGCGCACCTATACACGTATGCACACAACATGCGCACCTATACACGTATGCACACAACATGCGCACCTATACACGTATGCCCACAACATGCGCACCTATACACACAACATGCGCACCTATACACGTATGCCCACAACATGCGCACCTATACACGTATGCACACAACATGCGCGCCTATACACGTATGCACACAACAGGCGCGCCTATACACGTATGCACACAACATGCGCGCCTATACACGTATGCACACAACATGCGCACCTATACACGTATGCACACAACATGCGCACCTATACGCGTATGCACACAACATGCGCACCTATACACATATGCACACAACATGCGCACCTATACACGTATGCACACAACATGCGCACCTATAGACATATGCACACAACATGCGCACCTATACACGTATGCACACAACATGCGCACCTATACACGTATGCACACAACATGCGCACCTATACACGTATGCACACATTGCACCTATGCAAGCAACATGCGCACATATGCACACATGCGCACGTATATATATATATATATATACACACACACACGTGCACACTCACACATACACACACATGCATGCACACACACGTTTATAAACGTCGCTGTAGTTACTACACTTTGGTCTTAGCAGGAATGGAGCACTATCATTGTCATTAGTACACTGTGGCCCTACAAAATCGACAATAATATTGTGGGTGTTAGGGACCCATATTTCAGCATCTTTTTTGCCATTTCGCCCCTCAGGTGCCTCCCGGTGAGTCTGTCTTTGAAGTTTCTAGACCTTTCTGGAAATCCTGGTGTGGGAACCGATGGGTTAGAATGTTTGCTGAAGGCTGTCCAAGAAAGAAGCTCAGAAATGTCCAACCTTAACCTTACAGGTAGGTTTAGTGATAATTTATCTTATCTTCTAGAAATTGGCACCATTGTTTCTCCAGGTTACAAGTGCCCCAACATACTAAAGTTTATGGTTATCGAGCTATAACTGGGAGGCCGAGGGCAAAAAAATAGAATGGATCCTGTTGGGAATAGGGAATATCCCGGGACAATTCTTGGATGCTGAATCTTGGAAAAACAAGGATCTTCAGAATTCCGGGAACACTCAGAAAATAACAACACCTTAGGCAGATTGTCATTAGCAAGTGCTCGTTTATTATGGGTACAACAGTAACTTATATAGCCATGGATGCACGTAGGCATCCGATACATAACAGAATATTATTGGCTATGCAAATAGCCTTATTTGGTACTTAGCATAACATAATATTTGTTGTAAGAAAGTGAAACGAAAATGAACGTTTGTGGTTACTGAGAATAATGTATAAAGCATATAGGTCATGTGTCTTAGTGTTGTGGTTAGAAAACAGGAAGCATCTGTGAAATACAGACAGAACAGACAGCAAATAATGTTAGCAATATTACAAGTGGTGTGGAATGAAAGCACATAATATTACAAGTGGTGTGGAATGAAAGCACATAATATTACAAGTGGTGTGGAGTGAGTGAGTGAGTGCATGTGAATATGCAATATTACCTGACAGATCCTGAGGAGTGTGTGGGTGAGAGATGGGTTGGAGAGGGGTAGAGGAGAGCTATCTGGGTATGGGGTAGAGGAGGGATAGGTGGGTGAGGGAATAGAGGAGAGATGGGTGAGAGAGGTAGTAGAGGAGAGCTATCTTGGTATGGGGTAGAGGAGAGATGGGTGGGTAAGGGAGTAGAGGAGAGATGGATGGTGGTTATGTTATAGAGAAAAGATGGGTGAGAGGGAGTAGAGGAGAGATGGGTGGGTGCGGGGGTAGAAGAGGGATGGGTGGGTGAGGGGGTAGAGGAGGGACGGGTGGGTGAGGGAATAGAGGAGAGATGGGTGGGTGAGGGAATAGAGTAGAGATGGGTGGGGGAGGGAATAGAGTAGAGATGGGTGGGGGAGGGAATAGAGGAGAGATGGGTGGGTGACGGGATAGAGGAGAGATGGGTGGGTGACGGGATAGAGGAGAGATGGGTGGGTGACGGGATAGAGGAGAGATGGGTGGGTGACGGGATAGAGGAGAGATGGGTGGTTGACGGGATAGAGGAGAGATGGGTGGTTGACGGGATAGAGGAGAGATGGGTGGTTGACGGGAGGAGAGATGGGTGGTTGACGGGAGGAGAGATGGGTGGGTGAGGGAGAAGAGATGGGTGGGTGAGGAAAGAGAGATGGGTGGGTGAGGGAGTAGAGGAGAGATGGGTGGGTGACGGGTTAGATGAGAGCTGGGTGGGTAAGGGAGTAGAGGAGCGCTGGGTGGCAAAAGTGGATGTCCAGGGGTGTAACACTTAGTATGGGCGATATAGGAAGGTTATAGAATGCTACAGGTTTAGGAAAAAAAAAGAGTATAATTTGAAAGTCGAAAGTCTTCAACATTTGGGATGAGTGGGGGAGGGGGTAGAGGAGGGATGGGTGGGTGAGGGGGTAGAGGAGAGATGGGTGGGTGAGGGAATAGAGGAGAGGTGGGTGAGGGAGTAGAGGAGAGATGGGTGGGGTTATGGGAATAGAGGAGAGATGGGTGGGTGAGGGAGTAGAGGAGAGATGGGTGGGTGACGGGATAGAGGAGAGATGGGTGAGAGAGGGAGTGGAGGAGAGATGGGTGAGAGGGAGTAGAGAAGAGGTGGATGAGGAGGTAGAGGAGGGATGGGTGGGTGAGGGAGTAGAGGAGAGATGTGTGGGTGACGGGACAGAGGAGAGATGAGTGGGTGACGGGATAGAGGAGAGATGGGTGAGTGAGGGAGTAGAGAGAGAGATGGGTGAATGTAACGGATACCCCGGCTACCCCGACTGGGTAGCTCTGCCAAACGGGTCCTGCTTCCTCCCTGCCGACTGCAGCTATGTAGCTGGCAAGTGACCACAGCCTGTAGCCACCCCTGATCCCCGACAGCACCAGTACTCAGGGTCCCACCCTGTGGCAGACTCCAGCTACCCCAACTGAGTAGCTCTGCCAGAGGGTCCTTCCTTTGCCTGGAACAGGCTGCTATGTAGCCCAGGAAAGTGATTTTAGCTGGAGCTCACCCAAATAACTAGACAGACTAGCCTTCAGGTGAAACAAGACCTGCTTTATTGCACAGAAAACACAGCTTTTATACATTTCCAACACATGGGGATTTAGTTACAACACAAATAGAAACAAATATACAATGAGACAAACATCAGACAATGGTTAGTTAAACAGATTCTAATCACATCCTGACTTACAAAAGGACAAATGGATGACACATACAATTAACAGAAAAACACTTCACATCTAGACTAGATAACAACAGGGGGAAGGTTATAGGGGGGTAGGGGTTTATTACACAGAAAACACAGCTTTTAGACATTTCCAACACGTGGTAGTTACTACACAAATAGAAACAAATATTATACAATGAGACAAACATCAGACAATGGTTAATTAAACAGATTCTAATCACATCCTGACTTACAAAAGGACAAATGGATGACTCATACAATTAACATAAAAACACTTCACATCTAGACTACATAACAACAGGGGGAAGGTTATAGTTGGTAGGGGTTTAACCCTTGCAGCCTGGTATCCGTGACAGGTGGGTGATGGGATAGAGGAGAAATGGGTGGGTGAGGGAGTAGGGAAGAGATGGGTGCGTGACGGGTTAGACGAGAGCTGGGTGGGTGAGGGAGTAGAGGAGAGGTGGGTGAGGGAGAAGAGGAGAGGTAGGTGGGTGAGGGAGAAGAGGAGAGGTGGGTGGGTAACTGGTTAGACGAGAGCTGGGTGGGTGAGGGAGTAGAGGAGAGCTGGGTGGCAAAAGTGGATGTCCAGGGGTGTAACACTAAGTATAGGAAGGTTATAGAATGCTACAGGTTTAGGAAAAGAGAGTATAATTTGAAAGTCTTCAACATTTGGGAAGCCCTCTGTGGTTATGTCATTCGTCAGTGTTTCTGTGGTTGACTTATATGGTGCCCTTTATGACACCTCAAATATGCATTATGCCTAGAAGATAGATACAGGTTTACATCTATAGAGATAGTTTGGCATCCACACAGACCTGTATTGTCGGCAAAATAAACATTCACAAGGCTGTGCAAATAAAAATTGTAACACTTGTTAGGCCCAGTAATCTGTCTGCGACTAAGCGCACAATGGCCTTTGTGGTGAGTTGTAATTGCTTTGTCTAGAAACTGATTCTGCTTCTTTTTTCACAGGCTGCAGTATTCGAGGGCCCCTAAGCAGCTCCTTTCTGGATGCCATTTCTTCCTCCCTTCAAGAACTCAGACTTGGTTCTTGCTTCTTGACCAAAAGAGACCGAGAGGCCCTGTCACAGGCATGGCTAGGGGACAAACTTTTGCTGTTCCACCAACACAAACTGTTCTTCAAGAAGCTGTGACGAGAAATATCCTTCCTTTCCCTGACATAGCACTCGTCCTCATGGAAGTAACATACAGCCGGCTAAGCTGCTGTGATGCATGAACGTTTAATGCAAGCGGCATCTGGAAATGTCCTTGCAACACCCGGTATAAGATGGATCTTCATGGAACAAGCCTGAGATATGAGACACTGCTGTATGGACTAGTGTACAAGTATTGCTGCTCCTCAGGACTTTTCAGGTTGTGTAATACTGAAACTTACCAGGGCCCCATAACATAAGTGCCTGTTTCTGTCCCACCCAGCTCAGAGACCCTAACCATGGGGAACTGGCGTTACTAGTGGGGTGGTTGAGATACGTATCCAAATTGCTCTGTTGGTGATTACATTTTGTCCAATAAGGTAAACTCTGTAACCTTGTTATACTTTCTTGCAGAGTTCTGCATTCCTGTTTTTGGGGTTGGGTCAGGTGCAGTAAACACATAGTATTGTCCAGATTCTGAGCACAAATCTGTCTGACCTAGCTTTGCTTTATTGGTAAGAGTGACCTTAATTATGTGGTGAAGTGCCACATAGTTGTGCCCCACTAATCTAATGCTGGGCTGGCAGAGATATATGATTTCAGGAACTTTACACTTATATGGCGTCATCGTGCCCCATGTTGCCAAACTGGCATTTTATCCAACACCATTGCTATATTGTACATATTTTTAACATTTTAATAATTACAAATAATGATGTACAGCTTGTATTTGACGTGGGAGCGTGGCAATAAGATTAATAAAATAAATATGTATAAAGGCGAGAGGGATAGAGCTCAGACCTAGCCCTACTTGTTACCGGTGCTGCTGTTTTATTCTGTCTTATTTATTTGTTGTTTGTTCCTTTGTTTTGTATAAATCTTTATTGAATAAACAAGTGGTTCTTAGCCTCCTACCTTGAAGATCAGTGCATGACAACGTTATTCAGATACTAGAGGGCGATAACTTTGAGTACTTATTATGAATACATACAAAATCAGTGTTAGTCATGTTTGCCTCCCTGAAACACAAGTGGAATGACAATCAGTGAAACTGCATATTATTTGTATCGCTGGTTTCCATATGTATTGGGTGCTACAGATTTAATGCACATTTCTTTGAGACCACTAAAAGAAATAGAAGAAGTTTACCGCAACGAAAAGCATTTTCTTAATGTACAGATGGTATCTGATGCCCAACTTCATATTAAGTGTTCATGTTGGCTTCCGTGGTTCGTGTCACAACTACTATTTTCTGTGTCAGTCTGGGATTTGTGCTCATTTTGACAATATTAAGATGCCAGAGGGATGGCTACTTGGTAAGGATAATATTGTGTAATGTAATTAGAGTAAGTCCCTGCATATCTGTGTAACTAAATATCTAGTATCTAATTCTGTGTAATGTGACCCAGTAAATGTAATAATTATTGTGCCTACAATGGCAGGATATCCAGGGGAAATTATGTGGATTAGAAAACAAGGAATTATGAAATCTGTGTTATTTTTCATCTAAATGTATATGACAGACTATAGAGATCTATTTGTTCTTCCCCCGTCTATTCTGGTTTCAGATTTATCAGTCTCAGGTGCCCCTAGGGTCTGATTTCACACGAAGATACTGTGCGCTTTTTGTTTATAAATTTTGGTGTGAGACACTAATTTGTGCATATCGAGGTGACGCCGACTTGATCACTTATGGCGCTTCTTCTTTTTGACCCATTGATAAATATACCCTATAGAACTGTTAGTAGCTAAATACGAAGTAGAGATCCCATCATTTTAACTGGGTAAAGCTCTCTGTATTCAACCGCCCCATCAGTTATAACCTCATTAGCACTAGCCAAATAAAGATATTTAAATAGAAAAAAAGATACCAAGCTAAACGTGGGGCTACTGACCCCTGACGTGGTCACTTTTGACATCACGCTTCCTCCGAGGAGAAAGTGAGACTGCAGGAAACACATTTATTAGGGCTCTAGTGCTGCCTAACACTTCATTGGCTTGATGAGCTTGCTTCGCTTTGTGTCTATTATGTTAGTGACTGTTAACAGTGCATGTTGCTTTACATTATACTTAACCCATGCCACACATAAGTTGTAAAATATATCCCCAGCGTGCTATGCATGTCACCTCTATTCCACATAGCCGTCAAATCTGTTGTCCTAAGCACAGGGGAAAATATTGCATTTCTTATAATCACAGGCACAGGGAAAAACCTTGCATTTCTTATAACAGAAACACTATATTTTAAAATTGCAAACTATCCTATGAAAGTTTTTTTAAAGAGACAGTCTACACCAGAATTTTTATTGTTTTAAAAAGAAAATTTATGCTTACCTGATAAATTTATTTCTTCTTAGACACGATGAGTCCACGGATCATCTTTACTTATGGGATATTCACTTCCTGGTCAGCAGGAAGAGGCAAAGAGCACCACAGCAGAGCTGTTAAATAGCTCCTCCCTCCCACTCCAGTCATTCGACCGAAGTTAGGAAGAGAAAGGAAAAGCCAAGGTGCAGAGGTGACTGAAGTTTACAATAAAAAACATCCTATCTAAAAATGACAGGGAGGGCGGTGGACTCATTGTGTCTAAGAAGAAATAAATTTATCTGGTAAGCATAAATTTTCTTTTCTTAAAGACACGATGAGTCCACGGATCGTCTTCATTACTTATGGGATCCAATACCCAAGCTATAGTACACAAATGATATGAGAGGGACAAGACAGGATACCTAAACTGAAGGCACCACTGCATGAAGAACCTTTCTCCAAAAGCCGCCTCAGCCGAGGCAAAAGTATCAAATTTGTAAAATGTTGTAAAAGTGTGAAGAGAAGACCAAGTTGCAGCCTTGCAAATCTGTTCCACAGAAGCTTCATTTTTGAATGCCCATGAGGAAGCAACAGTCCTAGTGGAATGAGCCGTAATCCTCTCAGGAAGCTGTTGTCCAGCAGTTTCGTAAGCCAAACGTCATAAACTGTTCAGCCAAAAAGAAAGAGAAACAGCAGTAGCTTTCTGTCCCCTACGTTTGCCTGAAAATACCACAAACAAAGAGGAAAACTGGCGAAAGTCTTTAGTCGCCTGTAAATAAAACTTTAAAGCACGAATACATCCAAATTATGTAAGAGCCTCTCCTTAGAAGAAGGATTAGGACACAAGGAAGGTACAACAATTTCCTGATTAATGTTCCGATCAGAAACAACCTTGGGAAGAAATCCAAATTTCGTACGTAAGACAACCTTATCCGCATGAAAAATAAGGTAAGGGGGCTCACATTGTAATGCTGAAAGCTCAGACACTCTATGAGCAGAAGAAATCGCTACCAAAAATAAAACCTTCCAAGATAACAACTTGATTTCTCCAACATTGGTGTGTCCGGTCCACGGCGTCATCCATAACTTGTGGGAATATCTCTTCCCCAACAGGAAATGGCAAAGAGTACAGCAAAAGCTGTCCATATAGTCCCTCCTAGGCTCCGCCCACCCCAGTCATTCTCTTTGCCGTTGCACAGGCAACATCTCCACGGAGATGGTGAAGAGTATGTGGTGTTTAGTTGTAGTTTTTTATTCTACTATCAAGAGTTTGTTATTTTAAAATAGTGCTGGTATGTACTATTTACTCTGAAACAGAAAAAGATGAAGAGTTCTGTTTGTGAGAGGAATATGATTTTAGCAGCAGTAACTAAAATCGTTTGCCGTTTCCACATAGGACTGTTGAGATGAAATAACTTCAGTTGGGGGAAACAGTTAGCAGACTTTTCTGCTCAAGGTATGACTAGCCATTTTTCTAACAAGACTGTGTAATGCTGGAAGGCTGTCATTTCATAGAAACATAGATATTGACGGCAGATAAGAGCCATAGGCCCAGCAAGTCTGCCCCACCTTACCTAACAGTATAAACTTATCTAGTTCGTAGGATAGCCCTTTGCTTGTCCCATGCATTTTTAAAGTCCCCCACAGCGTTTGTTGCTACTACCTCTTGAGGAAGTTTATTCCATAATTCAATCACTCTTTCTGTAAAGAAGTGCTTCCTCAAATTACTCCTGAATCTACTACCCTTTAGCTTGAGCTCATGACCCCTTGTTCTTGAATTTTCCACTTACCGGTCCCCTCATGGGGACCGGTAAGCCATTTTTCTTAGTCTAAAACAAACAGAATAAAAGGCTTAATGTGGGCTATAAAACTGGTAGACACTTTTATGGGCAAGATCGATTGCTTTATTTGGGCATTTTATAAAGCTTGATGTTGATATTCACACTTATAAATTTTGGGGAACGTTTTTTTTTAACGTCAGGCACTGGTTTAGACACCTTTTCAGTCAGGAAGGGCCTTCCCTGTAGTAGGCTGAGCCTCATTTTCGCGCCATTACTGCGCAGTTACTTTTGAGAGCAGGACATGCAGCTGCATGTGTGTGGGTCTGAAAGTAGTTGAAAAGCTTCCTAGAAGGCTTCATTTGGTATCGTATACCCCATGGGTTTGGTAAAGTCGCAGCAAAGGCTGTAGCTGGGACTGTAGAGGGGTTAAAACTGTAACCGGCTCCGGTTTCCTCATTTTAAGGGTTAGAGGTCTGAAATTTGGGGTGCAATGCTTTGAATGCTTTAAGACACTGTGGTGAAAATTTGGTTAAATTTGTACCATTCCTTCATAGTTTTTTTTCACATATTCAGTAATAAAGTGTGCACTGTTTAAAATTTAAAGAGACAGTAACGGTTTTGTTTAAAAACGGTTTTGGTACTTTATTGACAAGTTTAAGCCTGTTTAACATGTCTGTGCCTTCAGATAAACTATGTTCTGTATGTATGGAAGCCAATGTGTCTCCCCCTTCAAAATTGTGTGATAATTGTGCCATAGCGTCCAAACAAAGTAAGGACAGTACTGCCACAGATAGTAAAGTTGCCCAAGATGATTCATCAGATGAAGGGAGTAGACATAGTTCTACATCATCTCCTTCTGTGTCTACACCAGTTTTGCCCACGCAGGAGGCCCATAGTACTTCTAGCGCGCCAATGCTTATTACTATGCAACAATTGACGGCAGTAATGGATAACTCCATAGCAAATATTTTATCCAAAATGCCTGCATATCAGAGAAAGCGCGATTGCTCTGTTTTAAACACTGTAGAGCAGGAGGGCGCTGATGATAATTGCTCTGTCATACCCTCACACCAATCTGAAGGGGCCATGAGGGAGGTTTTGTCAGATGGGGAAATTTCAGATTCAGGTAGAATTTCTCAACAGGCAGAACCTGATGTTGTGACATTTAAATTTAAATTAGAGCATCTCCGTGCACTGCTTAAGGAGGTGTTATCTACTCTGGATGATTGTGACAACTTGGTCATTCCAGAAAAATTGTGCAAGATGGACAAGTTCTTAGAGGTTCCGGTGCACCCCGACCCTTTTCCTATACCCAAGCGGGTGGCGGACATAGTGAATAAGGAGTGGGAGAAGCCCGGCATACCTTTTGTTCCCCCTCCTATATTTAAGAAATTATTTCCTATGGTCGACCCCAGAAAGGACTTATGGCAGACAGTCCCTAAGGTCGAGGGGGCAGTTTCTACACTAGCCAAGCGCACTACTATTCCTATCGAGGATAATTGTGCTTTCAAAGATCCTATGGATAATTTGAGGGTTTGCTTAAAAAGATTTTTGTACAGCAAGGTTACCTCCTGCAACCTATTTCGTGCATTATTCCTGTCACTACAGCAGCGTGGTTCTGGTTCGAAGAACTTGAAAAGTCGCTTAGTAGAGAGACTCCGTATGAGGAGGTTATGGACAGGGTTCACGCACTTAAGTTAGCTAATTCCTTTATTTTAGATGCCGCTTTGCAGTTAGCTAGATTAGCGGTGAAAAATTCTGGGTTTGCAATTGTGGCGCGCAGAGCGCTCTGGCTAAAGTCTTGGTCAGCGGATATATCTTCCAAGACAAAATTGCTTAATATCCCTTTCAAGGGTAAAACTCTTTTTGGGCCAGAATTGAAAGAGATTATCTCAGACATCACTGGGGGTAAGGGCCACGCCCTCCCACAAGATAGGCCTTTCAAAGCCAAGAATAAGTCTAATTTTCGTTCCTTTCGCAATTTCAGGAACGGACCGGCCTCCAACTCTGCAGCCTCTAGACAAGAGGGTAATGCTTCGCAAACCAAACCAGCTTGGAAACCGATGCAAGGCTGGAACAAGGGTAAGCAGGCCAAGAAACCTGCTGCTGCTAACAAAACAGCATGAAGGATTAGCCCCCGATCCGGGACCGGATCTAGTAGGGGGCAGACTCTCTCTCTTCGCTCAGGCTTGGGCAAGAGATGTTCAGGATCCCTGGGCACTAGAAATAGTTTCTCAGGGTTATCTTTTGGAATTCAAGGAACTACCCCCAAGGGGAAGGTTCCACATGTCTCACTTATCTTCAAACCAAATAAAGAGACAGGCATTCTTACATTGTGTAGAAGACCTGTTAAAAATGGGAGTGATACACCCAGTTCCAACCGTGGAACAAGGAATGGGGTTTTACTCAAATCTGTTTGTGGTTCCCAAAAAAGAGGGAACTTTCAGACCAATTCTGGATTTAAAGATCCTAAACAAATTTCTCAGAGTGCCACCGTTCAAAATGGAAACCATTCGAACGATTTTACCTACAATCCAGGATGCGTATCTACATATTCCCATCCACAAAGATCATCATCAGTTCCTAAGGTTCGCCTTTCTGGACAAACATTACCAGTTTGTGGCTCTCCCATTCAGGCTAGCAACTGCTCCAAGGATTTTCACAAAGGTACTCGGGTCCCTTCTAGCGGTTCTAAGACCAAGGGGCATTGCAGTGGCACCTTACTTGGACGACATTCTGATACAAGCGTCGTCTCTTTCAAAGGCAAAGACTCACACAGACATCGTTCTGGCCTTTCTCAGATCTCACGGATGGAAAGTGAACATAGAAAAAAGTTCCCTGTCTCCGTCGACAAGAGTTCCTTTCTTGGGGACAATAATAGATTCTTTAGAAATGAAGATTTTCCTGACAGAGGTCAGAAAGTCAAAACTTCTAAGCGCTTGTCAAGTTCTTCATTCTGTTCCACGTCCTTCCATAGCTCAATGCATGGAAGTAGTAGGGTTGATGGTTGCAGCAATGGGCATAGTTCCTTTTGCGCGAATTCATCTAAGACCATTACAACTGTGCATGCTGAAACAGTGGAATGGGGACTAAACAGACTTGTCTCCAGTGATTCAAGTAGATCAGAAGACCAGAGACTCACTCCGTTGGTGGCTAACCCAGGACCACCTGTCCCAGGGAATGAGTTTCCGCAGACCAGAGTGGGTCAACATCCAAATCTAGTTTCCCTTCAGCTAACGGCTTGGAAATTGAACGCTTGATTTTATCTAAGCGTGGGTTTTCGGATTCTGTAATAGATACTCTGATACAAGCCAGAAAACCTGTAACTAGGAAGATTTACCATAAATTATGGAAAAGATATATCTGTTGGTATGAATCCAAGGGATTCTCATGGAGTAAGATCAAAATTCCTAGGATCCTTTCTTTTCTCCAAGAAGGTTTGGATAAGGGATTATCAGCGAGTTCTCTAAAGGGACAGATTTCTGCTTTATCTGTCTTATTACACAAACGACTGGCAGCTGTGCCTGATGTTCAAGCTTTTGTTCAGGCTTTGGTCAGGATCAAGCCTGTTTACAGACTTTTGACTCCTCCCTGGAGTCTGAATTTAGTTC
This sequence comes from Bombina bombina, assembly GCF_027579735.1. Classification (NCBI taxonomy): domain Eukaryota; kingdom Metazoa; phylum Chordata; class Amphibia; order Anura; family Bombinatoridae; genus Bombina; species Bombina bombina. The sequence goes on along the minus strand of NC_069503.1, from coordinate 1,154,984,562 downwards.
TTTCAGTTCTTCAAGGGGTTCCGTTTGAACCTCTACATTCCATAGATATCAAGATGTTATCTTGGAAAGTTCTGTTTTTGGTTGCTATTTCTTCTGCTAGAAGAGTTTCTGAGTTATCTGCTCTGCAGTGTAATCCGCCCTATCTGGTGTTCCATTCAGATAAGGTTGTTTTGCGTACTAAACCTGGTTTCCTTCCAAAGGTTGTTTCCAACAAGAATATTAACCAGGAAATAGTTGTGCCTTCTTTGTGTCCGAATCCAGTTTCAAAGAAGGAACGTTTGTTACACAATCTAGATGTAGTTCGTGCTTTAAAGTTCTATTTAGAAGCAACAAAGGATTTCAGACAAACGTCTTCTCTGTTTGTCGTTTATTCTGGCAAGAGGAGAGGTCAAAAAGCTACTGCTACCTCTCTTTCCTTTTGGATGAAAAGCATCATCCGATTGGCTTACGAGACTGCCGGTCGGCAGCCTCCTGAACGCATCACAGCTCACTCTACTAGGGCTGTGGCTTCCACATGGGCCTTCAAGAACGAGGCTTCTGTTGATCAGATATGTAAGGCAGCGACTTGGTCTTCCCTGCACACTTTTGCCAAATTCTACAAATTTGATACTTTTGCTTCTTCGGAGGCTATTTTTGGGAGAAAGGTTTTGCAAGCCGTGGTGCCTTCCGTTTAGGCAACCTGATTGGCTCCCTCCCTTCATCCGTGTCCTAAAGCTTTGGTATTGGTTCCCACAAGTTATGGATGACGCCGTGGACCGGACACACCAATGTTGGAGAAAACAGAATTTATGCTTACCTGATAAATTACTTTCTCCAACGGTGTGTCCGGTCCACGGCCCACCCTGGTTTTTTAATCAGGTTTGATGAATTTATTTCTTTAACTACAGTCACCACGGCACCCTATAGTTTCTCCTGTTTTTCTCCTGTCCGTCGGTCGAATGATGGTGGGCGGAGCCTAGGAGGGACTATATGGACAGCTTTTGCTGTACTCTTTGCCATTTCCTGTTGGGGAAGAGATATTCCCACAAGTTATGGATGACGCGGTGGACCAGACACACCGTTGGAGAAAGTAATTTATCAGGTAAGCATAAATACTGTTATCTAAGGAATGCATAGGTTCAAACGGAACCCCTTGAAGAACCTTGAGAACTAAATTAAGACTTCATGGAGGAGTAACTGGTCTAAACACAGGCCTAATTCTGGTTAAGGCCTGACAAAAAGACTAAACATCAGGGACATCAGCTAGACGCTTGTGTAACAGGATAGATAGCAGTCAGCTTCAGAGAATCTAGATTTGGATGATGGAAGGGTCCCTGAATCAGAAGGTCCTTTTGAAGCGGAAGCCTCCAAGGAGGTAGAGACTGCATACCAGATCCTGCGAGTCCAGACCAGTGCTATGAGAATCACTGAAGCCCTTTCCTGTTTGAACCAGGCAATCACTCATGGAAGGAGAGCAAACGGAGGAAACAGATATGTTAGATTGAAGGACCAAGGGGCCGCCAAAGCATCCATCAGCTCCACCTGAGGATCTCTGGATCTCGACCCATACCTGGGAAGTTTGGCATTCTGCCTGGCTGCCATGAGATCCAACTCCGGCTGACCCCACTTGAGGATCAGATAGGAGAACACATCCGGATGAAGTTCCCACTCCCCCGGATGAAAGGTCTGTCTGCTCAGAAAATCTGCCTCCCTGTTGTCCACCCTGGGATGTGGATTGCCGACAGACAACAAGAATGGGCTTCCGCCCACTGAATTATTTTGAAAACCTCTGTCACTGCCAAGGAACTCCTTGTTCCTCCCTGATGATTGATGTAGGCCACTGACGTTATGTTGTCCATCTGGAACCTGATAAACTGAACCGAAGCTAGCTGAGGCCAGGTCAGGAGAGCATTGTAGATCGTTCTCAGTTCCAGAATGTTTATGGGCAAAAGAGACTCGGTCTGAGACCATATCCCCTGAGCCCTTAGGGAGCCCCAAACTGCTCCCCACCCCTGAAGGCTGGCATCTGTTGTCACAATCTCCCAGGATGGTCTGCGAAAACATGTTCCCTGGGAGAGATGATCTAGAGACAACCACCAAAGAAGAGACTCCCCTGTCTCCTGTGCCAATAGAAGTCGAGGGGACAAGTCCAAATAAGCTCTGTTCCATTGTTTGAGCATGTCCAACTGCAGAGCTCTGAGATGAAAGAGAGCAAACAGGACGATGTCCTTTGCCGCTACCATCAGACCTATTAACTCCATGCACTGGGCCACAGAAGGACGAGGAGAAGATTGCAGAGCTCGACAAGTATCAATAATATTTAATTTCCTGACTTCTGTCAGAAAAATCTTCATAGACAGAGAGTCTATGATGGTCCCTAGAAAGGTCACTCTTGTATGAGGAACTAAAGAGCTCTTTTCTAGATTCACCTTCCACCCGTGTGACCTTAGGAAAACCACTACCAGGTCCGTGTGTGATTTTGCTAAATGAAAGGACGGCACCTGAACTAGGATATCGTCCAGATACGGTGCACCCGAATTGCCTCTTGAACGAAGCACCGCAAGAAGAGATCCCAGAACCTTTGTGAAGATTCTGGGAGCCGTGGTAAGACCGAAAGGAAGAGCCACAAACTGGAAATGCTTGTATAGAAAGGCAAACCTTAAGAACCTGTGATGATCCCTGTGAATGGGAACATGCAGGTACGCGTCCTTTAAATCTACTGTTGTCATAAACTGACCCTCCTGGATCAAGGGAAGGATGGAACGAATAGTTTCCATCCTGAAGGATAACACTCTGAGAAACTTGTTTAGACTCTTGAGGTCTAGAATTGGTCTGAAGGTTCCTTGCTTCTTGGGAACCACAAACAGATTGGAATAGAATCCCATACCTTGATTTTGAGGTGGAACGAGAACGATCACTCCCATAGTTAAGAGGTCTTCTACACAATGTAAGAACAATGTAAGAACTCTCTTTTTGTCTGGTCTACAGATAGCCTTGAAATTAGAAACCTGCCCCTGGGAGAACAAATTTTGAACTCCAGCTTGTATCCCTGAGACACTATTTATATAGCCCGGGGATTCTGAACGTCCCGAACCCAGGCTTGAGCGAAAAAAGAAAGTCTGCCCCCTACCAGATCCATTTGTCCCGGATCGGGGGCAAAACTTTCATGCTGTCTTGGAGTCATTGACCGCCTTCTTGGATTGCTTACCCTTATTCCAAGATTGGGCTGGTCTCCAATTAAGCTTCTGCTTAGTTGAGGGAGAAGAGGAAGAGAATCCCTTGAAGTTGCGAAAGAAATGAAAATGACTTTTTCTTCCTTTCTGCCTAATCTTTTTGTCCTGAGGGAGAAGGTGACCCTTACCTCCCGTAATGTCAGAAATAATCTCTTTCAGCTCAGGACCAAACAGGGTCTTCCCCTTGTAAGAGACAGTTAGAAGCTTTGACTTAGATGAAACGTCCGCAGACCAAGGTTTCAGCCATAAGGCCCTGCGAGCCAAGATAGAGAAACTTGAAATTTTGGCCCCCAACTTAATAACTTGAAGGGTAGCATCCGAGATAAAGGCATTCGCTAGCTTTAGAGCCTTTATCCTGTCCTGGATCTCGTCCAAGGGAGTTTCTCGCCTGAGGGTATCAGCCAGTGCATCAAACCAGTAGGATGCCGCACTCGTGACGGTCGTTATACAGACCGCCGGTTGCCACTGTATACCCTGGTGAATATACATTTTCTTGAGTAGACCCTCTAATTTTTTTTGTCCATCGGATCTATAAAAGCACAGCTAATAGGGATAGTAGTTCTCTTAGCCAAGGTTGAAACAGCTCCTTCTACCTTAGGAACAGTTTGCCAAACCTCTTTAACTGAGTCAGCTATAGGAAACATCTTCTTGAAAAAGGAGAGAAAGGAATACCAGGTCTCTCCCATTCTCTATTAATAATTTCAGAGGCCTTCTTAGGAACTGGAAAAACATCTGTAAAGGAAGGTACCTCATAATATCTGTCTAATTTGCTAGACTTTGGGGGGACAACCATCACTGTGGAGTCACTATCATTTAGGGTAATTAAAACCTCTCTAAGTAAGAGACGAAGATGTTCCAGTTTAAACGTGAAAGATACCATTTCTGAGTTGGTCAAAGGTAACACCTCCTCCAAATCTGAGATTTCTCCTTCAGATGCCAGAGCAGGAACCTCTTCCTCAGATCTGTGAGAAAAGACTTCTGAGATAGCTACCACAGCATCAGAAACCTCGCTAACTGCAGAATGGACTTTCTCTCGCGATGGCCCTGCAACATTGGAAAGGCAGACAGAGTATCAGAGATAGTAGTAGACATAAGAGAAGCTATGTCCTGTAGTGAAATTCCAGAAAGAACTACAGTAAACGTGCAGGGCACTGCTGGTGAGGGCGATCATTTTTGGGACACTTGGGGAGAAAGTTGCTGCAGAAATTGACCCTCATCAGAGGACTCTTGGACAACATCTGTCTGAGAGGAGATTGGCTCAGCAAAAATGTTATCCCTAAAATTCACAGTCCTTTCATTACATGTAGGACAGAAAGGGATTGGTGATTCCACATTTGCACCAAGACATAAAGCATATGTAACAGCTTGCACCTCATTTTGGTCCATTTTTTCACATAAAATATTAGTATTGAGCAGAAAAAATACTGGGAATAACAATAAAATAAAATTATCAAAAACTGTTACTGTCTCTTTAAATTTAAACGTTTTTTCTTTCTCTTGACAAACTGCTAATTTTGCTGTAGTTACAAAACGGTTAGAAAATTTAAGCAATAATTAAACCTCTCCACCACAGCAACCTGCTGAGGTGCTCCTACCTTAACCAATGCTACCAGATCCCTTGTAGAAACGATCCGTTACTGCAACCTGCCAGAAAAACCGAAGTAGGATCGCATCTGTGCTAAAAGCGCATGAAAAGTGTTCTACATGCTGCTCTAGCCCAGATAAACCCCAGTACAGCACATCTGAAGACCTGCAACTGCTTGGAAATAGTGCTACAAACAGAGGCTCCAAAAAACAGGAAGTCCCACCCTTCGTGGGCGTGCTGCAAGTCTCTGCTTCCCTCTTAAGGAAAAAACTAAAGTGAAACCACCAGAGTCCTCCATTATAGTGAAAATAAACTTAGCAACATAACTCCAGCCTCAGTGCCTGCACCTAATCACTGCCCAAGTAAGACTTCTTTTCTGAAAGTCTGAAACTGTCCCCACATAAGTAAGGTTTACCATTAACCCCTTATGTACTGTAGTGCTAATGAAACAAACACTGAGACTCCTTAAATCCCAGAAAAAAGGCAGCACTTACCTCAAACACTGCCTGGCAGTATGGCAGTTCCCAATCTTGAGAGGTCCTCTCCCTCACATTGGCCTGAGAGATAAGCAATGCTGAGTCAGTAATAATCTCAGGCTGAAGGATATGGGGCAGCTGAAAATGGGAGGCGCAGTGAGAATTATGTCCCACCAGTTCCAATAGCTCTAAAGCCACCAGAGCTCTACTGTAGAGACTGATATGGACTGCGGCTACACCCCAGAACAAAGTAGCACTCTCTGGCACTACTCATAAAACAAAAAACTCTTGATTGAAGAATCTAAACTAACACCTCACTTTACCTGCTTCCTATCACTAACGTAGGCAACGAGAATGACTGGGGTGGGAGGGAAGGGAGGAGCTATTTAACAGCTCTGCTGTGGTGCTCTTTGCCTCTTCCTGCTGACCAGGAAGTGAATATCCCATAAGTAATGAAGATGATCCGTGGACTCATTGTGTCTTTAAGAAGAAAGATAGATATTCCTTTATTACCCATTCCCCAGTTTTGCATAACCAACACAGTTATATTAATATACTTTTAACCTCTGTGATTATCTTGTATCTAAACCTCTGCAAACTGCCCCTTTATTTCAGTTCTTTTGACAGACTTGCAGTTTAGCCAATCAGTGCCTGCTTCCAGATAACTTCACGTGCATGAGCACAGTGTTATCTATATGAAACACATGAACTAACACCCTCTAGTGGTGAAAAACTGTTAAAAATGCATTCTGAAAAAAGGTGGCCTTCAAGGTCTAAGAAATTTGCATATGATCCTCCTAGGTTAAGCTTTCAACTAAGAATACCAAGAGAACAAAGCAAAATTGGTGATAAAAGTAAATTGGAAAATTGTTTAAAATGACATGCCCTATCTGAATCATGAAATTATATTTTGGACTAGACTGTCCCTTTAAGGTGTAAAACCTGTTTTCAAAAGACTTCCTCTTCAGCCCCCACCATTGTTAAAACTTTGATGCATCCAGTCTCCAAATTGAATCACGCTACACCATTTGTTTCTAAGACTTTATCTTATAGACACAACTTAAGTGGATTAAACTATCCAAGAAAAGGTAACAAGACTTTTGCCAGGAAGAAACTCTGCTGTTTGTCAACACAAAGAGAGACCTTTTGTCCCTTCTCAAGAGTTGAGTCCCATTGTCTAAGATTTTGTTTATGCTTTGGTGAATAGAATTACAAACAAATAGGCCCTCACTCACATGTTAATGAGACTTCCAGGCTACTCCCATAAGCTAAAAACAATGTTTGTTTGGAAAAGAAATACAATTTTAAAATATAAGTTAAAATGTTAGAATTGAATATAAAAATTGTTACATAAAATTGTGATAAATGCTGTACAAATAATGTACCACATGGGGGCGGAGCCTGGCCACGCAGGGACATGGCTGCTTAACTTCTGGCTCCTATGCCCTGCGCCTGATGTAAACTGTATAACACGGAGGGTAATACCTAAAATCGTATGCAAAACGGAGAAATAGTGTATAAACGCATCCTGCCTAAGATCCTTACATCATAAGGGGTAACTGGTGATCTTATCAAGTCCCGGGAGACTGCGGCCTAACTGACCCTGTGATCCAGCAGATACCGGCACTTCCCACACCTGCCTATAACCCGCTCCAACAGATACTGCCTACGGAACCCTCTTTTTTGCACCCGACTATAGGGACAACACTGCCCCGACATCTACAACTGACCTAGAAGAAGCAAGGCGAATCACCGGTGGCCGTTACCTACTGCCGCCGCGGCCATACAGCTGATCCACAGGGGATTCCCCCTCCCCGCCGCATCTTGTCAGGTGAAGCGCCAACCGGTGAACAGAGGAGCTGAGTTGTGGACCGGAGCAACAACACACTTGCGAAGTCAGGAGCCCGCTTCGGCGGATGCAGGTACCCGCACTTTAACTGAGACCTTACCCATGTGGGGTCCTAATAACAGCCGCATCACCTGGGCCTGTAAGTGGTCTCTAGCTGTCAGGGGGCATACCGAGTAGCGGTGCAACAGTCAGGTACTATAATAAGCCTGACACATTACACCAAGAGAGGACTTGGGGTGCTGGAGACTGAATAACCCGGGACACATAAAATAAATTGTCTAAGGGAACAAAAAAGAGTAGAAGGAGGATCATTTGACACAACCTAAACACAGTGTTTACCATATTGAGGACGTTGACAGGCATATATTTTAGACATTGAGAGGCTATCTGTAACATTTTACCACAGTTTCCCTTGGTACTTAAATATGTCTAACAGAAAAAATACTAAAGGTGACAAAGATCTCAAAAGTGCTAGCCTGACTAATTTTCTTAAGATGCCTAACACAAGCACTGACCAAATGGTGGCTGAAACTGCGCCACAGACCCCTTCACTATTGCCTACATCAAGCTTATCACATGACACACAACCCCAGGAACCTCTAACTAGAGACGACCTAAATGTTATATCTTCGAAAGCTGATATTAAAGTCGTTTTAACTGAGATGAGATCTTTATTTAGCTTAAAGAAAGACTTTCAGCAGATTAGCCAACAAGTTAACACCTTAGGAAAAAAACAGGACATTCACGCCTGACGAAGATGAACCTCATCAAAGTGCCCGCAACTCACAAGATACAAATGTTGATAAATAAATGTGACTTTATCGGACAGTTCCACACTACTTGCCGAACATTCCCAATTATATCTATACAGAGTTCAGATGAGTATTGTGCATGTTGAATTATATTTTTCTTATAACTTGGTTTATATGTTTACTTTCTCCCACTCCATATCGAACTTATGGTTCTATCTATTAGAATCAATGATAACCGCCTCTATGTTTAGCCGTATTTCCGTACAGAAACAGGGTTCCCAGCATATACTCTGTAGGCCTAATGCTGCAATAAGAGGCCTTCCGGCCCTAGGCCCTTGCTTAATTACACGAGGCGATGTCCGTTAATCTAGGCTATCCACATTAGAAACCTATTCTTAACCTAGCTACATATAGATATTATATTAGAAAGATAGTCACTTTAATCACAAACCACCCCATAATTGGTCTTCTTTATATATACCCACTTTGTTAAGTTGCAATGTGATACGTTAATGTTGAATGTTTTAAATTAAGAATTGGCATTATTATCTGTCTTATTTGTTACAATGTGTTAATAGGATGATGTAAAATGCTCTTTTTCCTCTATCTATTCCTAGACAAGCTCTGTCCCTCCTAATTAACTCTTTCTCTCTCATAATAATTGTATCAGGCGAAGGGATACTTATCCCACATTTTCTGACACTTCTTTTCCCCCACTTTCTCTGTTGGTAGTTTCAGGACCAACTGCACTTCAAAGTGCATAAACTATTCCTTGACTTTTCTAGATACTTCCTATTCATAGGAATCTGTGTCTATACTATACTCAATCATTCTGAATTCTTCCTTCACTATCTCTTACTCCTCCTTGCCCTTATCCCTCCACCCTTCAGTTCTATAACCTCTTTTCTTCCCTTCCCCCTCTTCCCCACCCCTCCCCCCTTTTTTGTAAATAGACGCTATTAGAACACACTGTGACATCATTTTTATGCAGGAGACACACTTCTGCAAGGGTAAAGAACCGGCCTGGCCAAGCCCAAAATTCCCGACTTCATATTTTGCTTCTGGGCCGACAAAGAAAAACTGGGTGGGAATCATGATTAAGCACTCTTCCCCCTTTTCCCTCATTCATGTGGAGCGGGACCCAGATGGTAGGTTTTTGATTGTTGTAGGCCTCCTATTTAATAGACTGGTTACCTTAGTAAACGCTTACTTCCCGAACCAGGGACAAAACAAATTCATGTCTATCCTCACTAACAAAATCCTAGACCTCCGTAAAGGGGCGTTGATACTGGAGGCGATTTCAACCTTCCCCTGGACCCTGTATTAGACACGTCCAGAATGACAGCTTCCACTCCCAAAAAAGTTATCAGACAGTGTAATTCCAGACTGGAGGAACTTGCGGTTCATGATACATGGCGTACACTAAATCCTACCAGATGCGACTTCACCTTTTATTCACACCCGCACAGCGTGTACACAAGACTTGACTACTTCACGGATCAGTCTACACTTGCGGGGGTCACGAGCTCTCAAATACTCCCTATGACGTGGTCCGATCACTCACCTGTCTTATGTAAAATAAACTGGCCTTCTATACCAGACAGGCCTTTTATCTGGAGATTCGACGACTTCCTGCTGAATAACCAGCTGATTAAATCACAAATAGAGACAAAATTACTGGAATACTTTCAACTCAATGATACGGGGAGGTGTCGGACCAAATAGTATGGGAAGCACACAAAAGTGTATTACGGGGTGAGTTAATAAAACAAAAAGCACTACACTCCAAACAGCTTAAAATTAGGTACACCACTCTTCTCTCTAAAATTCGGGACTTAGAGATTAAACATAAAAAGACACCCACAGACATGACAACTAAAAGCGCTTTGCAACAAGCTAGAAAGGAATTACAAGACATTCACTCGGTAGATCACCAGAAAAGAGCATTACAATTACAACAGACATATTTCGAATTTGGAGATAAACCCGGTAGACTTCTAGTGCGGGCACTGAAAAGGAAACAACTAAAAACCCATATACACTCTATCCTAAATCATCATAATCAAAGTTGCGCAGACAGCCCGTCCATAGCGGCGGTACTCAGATCATACTATCAGAAGCTATACAATCTAAAAGGCGAGGAGGCTCCACATCAGGAGACAGAGGGGGCTGCCCCACAGCCCCATATTGAAAAATATTTGGACTCTCTCACACTCCCAAAATTATTGGATAAAGATAGAGAAGGGCTGGACGCCCCCATTTCTGTGGAGGAGGTAGCCAAAACTATAGACAATTTACAATCTGGCAAGAGCCCTGGCCCAGACGGCTTTAGTACTTAGTACTAAAAATTATTCAAGGATACCTTATCACCGCATTTAGCATCTCTATTCAACACTATTGGACACACACAAAACTTCCCGCCTTCCATGTTATTGGCACATGTGACCACCATTCCGAAACCTGGGAAACCACCCAACCGCCCGGAGAACTTTAGGCCAATATCCCTTCTTAATGTGGATTTAAAGATCTATGCAAAGATACTCGCAACAAGATTGAATAATTACCTACCCCAGCTGGTTTCACCAGATCAGGTAGGATTTGTCCCTGGTCGTGAGGCCAGGGATAACACTATAAAAGCCAATCTCTTAGTGAACTACGCCCGCCACAACAACATTCCCTCTATACTCGTCTCGACAGACGCTGAGAAAACGTTTGACAGGGTCAGCTGGGATTTTCTCAAAGATGTCCTGTCAAAAATGAACTTCGGCCAACCCTTCATACAAAAAGTTTTTGCCCTCTATTCGAAACCCACTGCGCAAGTTAAAATTAATAATATATTATCTGACCCTTTTAATATCTCAAATGGTACAAGACAGGGTTGCCCACTATCACCCCTGTTATTTGCGCTTTCGATCGAAGGTCTGGCACAAAAAATACGTGCTAATCAGAACATTACGGGGATAAAAATAGAGGATCAGGACCACAAAGTTTCACTATACACAGATGATGTCCTGTTATCTATCTCCAACCCCCTGACCGCTCTCCCAGAAATCCTTAGGGAATTCGATGAATACGGTAAGGTGTCCAATTTCCACTTGAATCATACAAAATCCAAAATTTTAAATATAAACCTGCCCCAAGCAGAATTGTGCCAAATACCGAATATATGTAAACTTAAGATTAAAACCCATACTCTTAAATATCTGGGGATTAACTTGACCCCAAATCCATGTAATTTATTTGATGCTAATTATCCCCAATTGTCAAAGTCAATTATTGACGATCTATCAGCATGGAAAAACAAGAGGATCTCTTGGTTAGAGAGGATAGGTGAAGTTAAAATGAATATTCTTCCCCGAATCCTATATTATTTACAAACTATACCGATTCCATTCCCGCCCCAATTTCTACGAAAACTATAGGGGCAACTAGAAGAATACATCTGGGGAGGTGGGAGACCCCGCATTTCTAGACACGCCCTATACTTAGCAAAGGAAAATGGCGGCTTTGGTATCCCATACCTTCTTTTATATAAGAAAGCTATCAATCTCCAAACCCAGGTGGAATGGTGTACTAACTCAAATGATAAGACATGGGTCCAAATAGGACGTACTATCATGGGAGTACGAAACCTGGGTACATTGGGATGGATCTCTAGAAAGGGCAGACCTGGCATAACCACTCACTACCCATTCCTTGAGGAATTCTTCACACAATGGGACAAAACACTCATTGAACATCCATACATTTCCACCACCCCTTCACCGCTAACCCCATTCATATACAACCCTGATATCATGTTCACAAACGCGCAGCAAACAAATATAAATAAGGCACAACTAGATCAAACTATGTTTTATAGACTAATCTCAAACAGAAAACTCAAAAACTTAGAAGAGCTACAACAGTCGGGCTTACATATCTCATGGTATTTTCACAGACAGATACAACATTATCTAAGCACATAACATAACGAGGCAACTTACACAGCTAGAGATGCTCTGTCTACTACCGACCACACCAAAACATTTAATCTCTACTATGTACAATCTGTTATCATCTCATAAAGAGAATGTCACGCCTTAGTTTGTCAAACAATGGAATAGCGAGCTGGGCGAGGACCTTACGGAGGCAGAATGGCAAAATTTTATAACCATAGCAAAGCATCTGTCTCCGCTGGGGTTCTCGAATCCAATTATAAATACCTATCCTGCTGGTACCTCACACTGACAAGATCAGAAAATTTTATAAGAAATCAGACGGCAAATGCTGGTGAGGGTGCGGCGAAACTGGCACGTTTCTCCATATCTGGTGGACATGCGAACTAATCCAACCTTTTTGGAGATCGGTAATAAACACGATAGACACTAAGCTAAACCTTACAACAAATAGAAACCCGAATCTCTTGCTGTTTCATGGCCTACCCAAATTAGCAGAGAAACCTAAAAAATACCTCCTATATATAATGCTTAACAGCGCCAAAGCCCTCATTCCCAAGAACTGGAAATCTGCTCAAATCCCACAGTACTTAGACTGGGAAGATCGGGTTGATAGATATCTGTCACTAGAGAGATACCGATACATGAGAGACGATAAAATTGAGGTTCATGAATACATGAAAGAACTCTGGAAACCTCTGATCAGATAAAATTACACTCTATGGATGTGTAAGTCTGAAATGTCGCCTGCATCCTCCCCCTCCCCCCCCCCTTTCCCCCCCCCAACCTTCCTATGCCTTCCACTTACCCTTTCACAGTACCTCCTCTGCCCTATAACCTCCCACCTCCCTTTTCCTTCTTAGGGGATATCTCACCCCAAATTCTGTTATATTTGTCTTTATTCCTTACTTTCTTACTATAAATTTAGCTGGCATGCATCGATGGTTTTGTTGCACGTCAATTTTACGGTCTACAGGTGCACAATATAGCACCTGAGCTGAACTGATCATTCCTAATAAATTGTTTTAGTTTGTATCTTGGTGTTTTCGGAGCAGGTTGTACTTTTTCCTTTTTTAACCAAAGATGATGAGAAGCAGCAGAGGCGTAAACTGCTTAACTATGTTATCAAAGATGCTGAGCTCCTGAAACTTACGCTTATGTAAGATGATCTTGTAACAGATTTATTATTTGTAAAGTGACACAAGTCACATTGTATACTGGATCTCATGTGAGTCATTTCTTTCTGAATGTTAAATAAAGTTTTTTGAAAATAAAAAATAAAAATAATGTACCACATATCTGAATGTATAGACAAATTAAATGTGTAAGGAAGACATGTAAAGTCACCATTACTATATGTATAGTAATCACATGTTTTAAATGTATAAATAAGTTGAATAGGAAGGGAAGCACGTGTATATATATATATATATATATATATATATATATATATGTGTGTGTGTAATTAGGATTATATATCTAGTATGATCACAAAACCCTTAGTTACCTAAATAAACTAATTATACACTCTAACAGGCTAAGACATACATTGCTTTCACGCATGAAACCCAAATTCATAATTGTTTTCAAAATACTGGCGAACTGCCCCTTCCAGTAATGCATTGATAAATATATGTGCATGCATGTAAGTGAGCATGGATGTGTGTATGTATATGTGTGTATATGTATGCATATGTATGTGTGTATATATATATAGATAGATAGATAGATAGATAGATGTATATGCATGTATGTATTCAGATAAATGAAATATATGGAAATTGATTTATATATAAATATGTCTCCATATGTTAAAGCCTATGTATACCTATTTCAAATTGGGTTATGAGGGGGCGTGATCAAGCAGCAGCCATGATAAGCCGCAAAAAAGGAAGCTCTGCATCTCCAATTACTCGTCGGCTATCTTCCTCTATACACCAAAAAATCCCAATTTAGCCTACTGGAACCTCGCAACCGGTGATGGTGGCGGATCATAAGTAGCGGCCTAGCAAGAACAGTAGTAACATCTCCTCCCCCCCCCCCCCGTTATCTGGGGTCAGCAGCACTAATCCGCTCTAGAGCTAACTATCAGCTGAGTGCTTTACAACCCATCGCACAACGGATCACTTCCATAATAAATAAAAGAGCCTACTTGGGTGTATAGTGGAAGTCATGGAGGCTGTGGCGAAGTGGGAGTGCGCAGTGCAGGAAGCAATGTCGCAATATCACCAACTACTCGAAAGGGATCTCACCTCCTTACTCTTCACAGCTTTAGCCCACCGAGCTGTTTCCCAGAGGGAGCCTACTGAGCAATTTGGTTCCCTGGACAAGACAAGCCCTACCTCGGTGCTGACGGCGGCCCTGGGCCCTACCTCCACTCTACAGTTCCCTACACGTGGTCTGGCTGAACCCCCCGCGATCAGACGCAGCTATCAGTGATTTCAAGTATAAAGTGGATACTCTGCCTAGCACTCTAGAGAGGCCAACACAGAAGCTGAGCTACCATTTACCTTTTAGCCCCCTGGTCTTGACGAAGCTCAGAGAATTCTCACAGCCTACTAAGATAAATACTTGGGGCAGGGAGCTTGAATTGCCACGCCCTGAGAGACTTTCACACGTAATGACGACAAAGGACTCGTTCCTAATGACATGACCTATCATTTGCAAGCAAGTCTGATTCCATTGTTAATTGAGCTATCCCGAAGCCCCAGACTTGGGATTGGATAAAGTTGATACGAGACACCGAATCTATACCACCTAACCCGTTGTTAGACGAGCTTTACCTGATACCGTCAGATATTGCTAAATTGCAATTACCAGGCTCTCTCACAGACTATTGTTTGTGCATTTTCTTTGCATCCTTTCAAAGTTGTTTTATATATGTAGTTTGATTGAGTTATGACTATGGTCTTTTTTTCTATTCAATGGAGCTTATTCTAACTAAAGCATATTGTTGCGTCAAAATGAGTTTTTTTTATATTTCTTTAGTTAATTATGCCAAGCCTGATAATATTTCCTACATAAAACACGTGTACTTAAAGGACCAGTCAACACATTAGATTTGCATAATCAACAAATGCAAGATAACAAGACAATGAATAGCACTTAGTCTGAACTTCAAATGAGTAGTAGATTTTTTATAACAAATTTCAAAGTTATGTATATTTCCACTCCCCTTGTACCATGTGATAGCAATCAGCTAATCACAAATGCATATACGTATAGTCTGTGAATTCTTGCACATGCTCAGTAGGATCTGGTGACTCAAAAAGTGTAAATATAAAAAGACTGTGCACTTTTTTTTAATGGAAGTAAATTGGAAAGTTGTTTAAAATTACATGCTGTATCTGAATCATGAAAATGTAATTTAACCTGAGTGTCCCTTTAAAACTGCAGCTGTAGATAAATATTGCTTAAGGTATATTCTTTAGAATAGAAGAGCCTACCTGCTACCTCTAGATAGATCAACTCATCAAGCCAAACCTAAATCATACATTTGCTTTAGTAGATTGTATTAAAATATGCCTTATTCACTTGTTTAGCTAGAGTATAGATCTCAAGGTTCACATTCAAATATTTAAAGTTGCCGGGCCCTCTGCCGCACCGCCAGTGGCCAACGCGGTGCGGGGTATTGTGCACTGCAATGAGGAAAACAAGTGAAGATTGAGTGGCACTGAGTATGGGTGCAGGATTACCTGAACGTTCGGACCCTGCTTATTAAACACATATTCCATTAGCAATGTCACTAAAGACCTTTTATGATACGTGCCTATATGTATAGAGGGCATACCAGAGTTAATAGTGGTTTTATTTCTAACGGTCATACCCTGACCTGGTCTCACCTAAGCCTTGCTTCAAAATTCACCCCAAGCTTAACCATCATTCGCACCCTGACTCTCACAGACTTAAAGATCTTAGCATATCTAACGTAAGTCTACCCTATACAGGGGTCACAGGTTAGCAGACTCTTTAGATAAACATTATCCTTTAATATCGAACAAACAACCAGTAGAGCAGCTATAATAGTCACGACTATACTGAATGCCTGTTATTAAAGAGCTACATCTAAACTATACCACCAGTGCAATACATTTGTACATTAGGCCCTAGAGCGTCATATCTTTTTCTAATGCACCATGACTTACTACTCCTGCTGTCTTCTCCTAAACATATAATGAGCCTCCTAGCTCAGGAGGATTAAATAAGCTGTTTGTCTTGTCTATACCGCAATCCTATTCACTCATCAACAAAAATAAAACCTGAGTTGTAAAATACCGCATTCATAATCATACACTATCCTATATATACTTTATGAGTAGTCTTGTAGACTCCCCTTCATTCCCGGTTATTAACCCTTCCTGTCCTGTGGTGAAACTCCCATGGGATGTCTGTTGTTTATCTTAAACTCACTGACAAACATAGAATATACATAGGGAATTTATGGGACTCATAACATTTTGTGAAAAAGAATAAGTACTATACTACTATACTCTACTTCTCTGATACGAATATCTTGAAGCTAGGGAAAAAATAGAAAAAGCGAGGTTACGATTATTTTTTTTCTTACATGCTTATATTTTTCTGGGATGCAACAGAAACGACAATATGTTCTGCATGATGTGTATATTGTGATTCTTTTCTCCTGTATTTATGCATCTTTTGATGTATCACATCTATGTTGTATTGTGATCTCAATAAAAATTATAAATAAAAAAAAAATTAGGTTATGAGAGTAACTAGATGCCCAATTTTAAAAGACAGTGGCCAAATGATAAGCCATGAATATATATTTAAGTGTATATGGTCCATTTACAAACTTAAGCTCATCCCTTTAAATAAATGAACAATATAAATTCTGCAAAGACATACAAAAATATAAAGTAAAGAAAAAAAATTAAATGTAAGAAATAGTTCACTTTCATGGCACAACTTACAATCGCCATCTTGTGGCCAGTTAGTAAAATAACAACCAGCTACTTAACATTGGGTGAATTATTCCCAAAAGTTAATTAGTGTTCATCCAATCACAGCATTGCAGATCCTTACACGTCGGTGAATGGCTGTTAGAGATTAGGGCGGAGTTATAGTTCAGGATAAATTGGGTCACAGGACACTCACAGAGGATCTTACACTGATTGAAAGTGAGCTGAAAGCTCTGTCCAAAAATTCCCTGAATGAGAACTTTGAATCCTGCAGGTACCCATTTTATATTTTTGATATCCTTGGAAACTTTTGCCTGCTTTTCCTGTGGACTAAGAGATTCTGTGGGACGGGATACAGTGGGAACATACAACTTGACTAGAGGCTTGGAGAGCAAATATTTGTGGGGAAGCCTATATATATATATATATATATATATATATATATATATATATATATATATATATACTACCCCTATAGTCTGGTTTATATTGTCTAGGAATCTAAATAACCTAACAATACAAGAAATCCTTTCATAGATAATGTGTAGTTAATTTTTAGCTTGTTATAAGGAAGGCTCTGGGCGTTATGTTTAAATATATTTCATTTGGTTATATTATATTCTCTAAGGCTGAGACCTGTTGAAGCATTCACAAAGGGTTTTATGTGTTCATTAGCTGTGCATATTCATTCTGAATCTGACTAATTGCATTGTATTGTTAGGTTACAAAGACATAATTTTAATGGTAATATTAAGCTAAGATTGTATTAAATAACCGTTGTTATTAACTCATACTGCATAGTTGGTTCTCGCTGATTTATTTTGTATTGCTATGACTGCACTGTTAGATCTGTACCTATAGGGTTAAAACCTAAGCAAAGTAATATATTTTATTTTATAGTGCGTCAGAGTTTGTTTTGTGTATAATTAACCCTTTGAGTGCTAAGCACTTTCCCACCTGGGTGCTAAGCACATTTGAGGTTTTTTTAATTTTACATTTTTAATTTATTTTATTTTTTTTACTTTTTTTCCTTTTCATTTCAAGACTTATACCATTGGAAAGGTTAGGCGATTACCTTTCCAATGGTGGGTCTTGGGGGTCTGCAGCTGTTTAGATGCCTGAGATACAGGCTTATAAGCAGCATGCCCCCTTTCCCTATATTGTTCATTGTCTTTTTTTTACATAAAGTTGCGGGGTGACGTCATCACGCAAAACGGGAAGGCCCGGCGATGCCTGTCACTCTACACGATCGCCGGGGTAGGAGTGGGAGCCCCCAGATCTCCCTCAAGGTGGGAGAGTGCTAG
This sequence comes from Bombina bombina, assembly GCF_027579735.1. NCBI lineage: Eukaryota > Metazoa > Chordata > Amphibia > Anura > Bombinatoridae > Bombina > Bombina bombina. Next base: position 1,154,966,524 of record NC_069503.1, on the reverse strand, counting down.
CGACGGCTCTGAGCCGTCGTTAGAACCTGAGTGAGAAACTCTGCGACGGCTCAGAGCCGTCGTTAGCACTCAAGGGGTTAAATGGTATATAACTTGTTAATATCTTGTTTAATAAATCTATATATTCATCCTAACTGAATCCTCTTTACTCCACAAATATAATTTGCCATGTTTAAAAAGATATCACCTGATCAGAACTACAGTAAAATAATAGAAATATATTGGAGGTTACTGATGAGACAATAGTAAATTATTTTGTAACCTAGGATATACTAACACTTTGGAGGCTACTGCCGAGATAGTCATAAATAATATTGTAATCTAAGTTATATTACACGTTGGAGGCACAGCTGACGATCAGTGATATTTTTCAAAGTGATATTATTTTGTGTAGTAAATTTGTATTTTTAATAACAAAATTATATTGTGCAAACAGTGATTTCCTAGAAATTAAACAAGCGTTTTTATCTTATTAAATACCATACTAAAATAGCTATGTCTTCAACAAAAAGCGACTCTAGCACATCTGTACATGATGAAAATGTACCCTCCCCAAGATCCTCTGTTCATGAAATGGTTCAGGCAGGAACTCTTAAAATAGAGGCCGTGAACCACCTCAGGAATAGGCTTGATATTGGGGATGATGTATACACTTATATCAAGGGGTTTAAGGCTAAGGTTTAGTTAAAGATATGTGGGTTGAAGATGGTGAATTATACCAAGTTTTACTGAAGCTTAGTCAATGTAAAGAATTAAAAGAGCGCAATGAGATAATTTTCAAAACTTGGCCAATCCTAATGTATTTGAGCTGTGAGATGTGTAGCCAAATGACAGGACAGAACGTACAACTGGAACAGCTAAGGGGTGAAAATTATTCATTGCGAGAATTCGAAGAAGAGTTTATTGACAGAAAGTTAGATAGTCTAGAAGCCAATAAAAAGATTTCTACCCTAAATGAATATATTCAGAAATTAGTGGCTAAATTAAAAGCTTTAGAAGAAGATTATGAAAAGGGCCAAAACGAAAATAAAACTTTAAAAACCAGATATCTTAGGGCTTGAAAAAGAATATGAATAGAAAATAAATGAATTAAAGAGACAAATCAGCAGCAATAAGGAGCCTCCAAATAATAACACTAACGCTGAAATTATTAACTCAATTAAGGACTGGGTCAGAAGTGAGTTTCAAAATATAAGGCAGGAGGATAAACAAAAATCTCAAATTATAACCCTAACTCAGGTCCAGAGATAACCTTCACCCTTAGGCCATTACCTAACTCAGGTCCAGAGATAACCTTCACCCTTAGGCCATTACCTAACTCAGGTCCAGAGATAACCTTCACCCTTAGGCCATTACCTAACTCAGGTCCAGAGATAACCTTCACCCTTAGGCCATTACCTAACTCAGGTCCAGAGATAACCTTCACCCTTAGGCCATTACCTAACTCAGGTCCAGAGATAACCTTCACCCTTAGGCCATTACCTAACTCAGGTCCAGAGATAACCTTCACCCTTAGGCCATTACCTAACTCAGGTCCAGAGATAACCTTCACCCTTAGGCCATTACCTAACTCGGATGGGCAAGATAAGTATTACGTCTCAGAGGAAGAAGGCAGTTACTATAGCAGGTCAGCATAGTAAAGATAGGACAGATAGAGGGCGCTCTAACCCAAACAATAAGGTCCCAATGAATGTACTTAATTATTGTAGGGGTGTCATACACATTATTAAGTTCCTAAGTAGAGCAGTACACCCATTTTCCAAAAGGGGGACAGCTTCCATAATTGATCATTTAGAAGCTTATGAAAATGCTCTAGCTGTATTAAAGGGACAGTACACTGTAAAATTGTTTTTCCATTAATGTATTTTAAATTACTTGTTATACCAACTGCAGAGTATAAAATATTTGAGAAATTCCATTTTCATGCTTATTTGTATATATGAAGTAGCTGATTTTGTGCTTTAAAACCACAGCCTATTACAATGGGTTGAACTTAAAGGTGATATCAGATCTCATTATTTTCTAAGTTTGTATAAACAGATTTGCTTCCTTATATTTTATTTGGCTGGAACACCAAAGCTCAATACATAGAGAGAACAATGGAAAATTATAATTTTATTACTTAACTATCCTGCATCCCACTGAGAGTGCAATCTCTTCTGCTGGCTGTGTATACTTAGGCTATTCAATAGCCTATACTCCAGTATTAATTTGTTCAGTGTAGGTGGCGATACCACAGGCTAAATCAGCTATTTCAAATGCTGAAATAGGAGTAAAGGAGCTACTTGTAACCAATTTAATACACTCTAGCAGGTTAAAAGGATCATTGGGAATAATTTAAAGGGGAGAACATTTTTGGGTGAACTGTCACTTTAAATATAAATGATGGGCAATCTAAAATTGAATTTCTGCCATGGGTATTTAAGGCTAAGCACCATAATGTCAGGGTGCCAGGAATCAGACTGAGACAAGAAGTGCAAAAATAATCACACCTTTATTAATAGCAAAAAATAATAAAAAGTCCACAAGTCAAATAACAAGCCAGGAATCAAAACCAGAGCTGGTAGTCAGACGAGCCGAGTCAGGAACCAAAGCGAAAAGTCAGATGAGCCGGAACCAGGGACAAGGAAAACAGCAGAGTCAGGAACAAGCCAGGGATCAGGAACTAGGAAGGACGTCAGGCAGCCAGGTAATACACAGGAACTCTCACAAACAGGTCTGAGACAACGCAAAGGCAAAGCATACTGAACAGAGGCCCTTTAAATAATAAGTGATGACATCACAATTCTGAGACTGGATCCTGTCTCACATGGATGATGCACACCAGTCTGGTCATAAAAGGAAGTGCAGGAATTGAGCAGCATCCCGCACAATGCACCATAGTCAGGAAGAGAGGTGAGTAAAATGGCTGCCAGCAGCACATGGCAAATACAACAGGGAAAAAACCCTGACAGTACCCTCCCCTCAACGACCCCTCCCCCGCGGGAGGACAAAAGGCTTATTGGGGAAACGGGCATGGAAGGCACGGAGGAGGGCGGGAGCATGAACATCAGAGGAGGGAACCCAAGAACGCTCCTCCGGACCGTAGCCCCTCCAGTGAACCAAATACTGTACACGGCCCCTGGACATACGAGAGTCAATAATGCTGCTGACCTCATACTCCTCATGGTTGTCAACAAAGGACGGGGACGAAGCGACACAGTGGTAAACCAATTACAAACCAATGGTTTCAAGAGGGAGACATGAAAAACATTGGAGATGCGCATAGCAGGAGGAAGGTCAAGAGCGAAGGCCACAGGATTAACCCGTTGGAGTATTTGAAAAAGACCAACATAACGGGGAGCCAATTTATTGGAAGGCACACGAAGGTTCAAGTTGCAGGAGGACAGCCAAACTCTCTCACCAACCTGGTAGGAAGGTGCAGGCAGACGCCTACGATCAGCCTGGAACTTTTGGCGCTGCATAGAACGATTAAGGCAATCCTGAATCTGCACCCACGTGGAACGGAGTTGCCGGAGATGCTCCTCCAAAGCCGGAATACCCTGAGACATGAATGAATAGGGCAACAAGGATGGTTGAAACCCATAATTCGCCATGAACAGGGATATCTTGGAGGAAGCACTAATAGCACTATTACGAGCAAACTCTGCCCAAGGAAACAGTTCAGACCAATTATTGTGGTGATCTGGGACATAGCAACAGATGAACTGTTCCAGAGCTTGATTAGACCGTTCCGCAACCCCATTGGATTGAGGGTGATATGCCGAGGAGAAGGAAATCTGGATCCCCATTTGAGCACAAAAGGAACGCCAAAATCTGGAGACAAACTGGCTACCCCGGTCTGACACTATCTCCTTGGGTAACCCATGTAAACGGAAGACCTCCCGGGCAAAGATTGAAGCAAGCTCCTGAGTGGTAGGCAGCTTCATCAAGGGAATGCAACGTGACATTTTAGAAAAACGGTCAACCACCATAAGGATAACAGTATTGCCATTGGAAACAGGAAGCTCGACAATGAAGTCCATGGAAAGATGTGTCCAAGGACAATCACCACTAGCAATAGGTTGAAGAAGACCCACAGGAAGACGTCGAGGAATCTTATTCTGTGCACAAACTGAGCAGGAGGCAACATACACAGCAACATCAGAACGAAGACCTGGCCACCAGAATTGTCAAGTGACAGACCAAATCATTTGGTTCTTGTCTGGGTGACCTGTGGCTTTAGGATAGTGGTAAGTGTGTGAAAGTTTAGTTTGAAGATTCACAGAAACAAAACACTTACCACTAGGTTTCTCAGGAGGTGCATTGGTTTGTGCAGCCAGGATCTCCTCCCCCAAGGGAGAAGTCAAATTAGTACGTATGGTAGCAAAAATATGGTCAGGAGGTATAACAGGAGTAGGTACAGACTCCTCCTTGGACAGAGGCGAAAATTTTCGAGAGAGGGCATCAGCCCTAACATTCTTACTACCAGGCAGGTAGGAGACCACATAATTAAACCGAGACAAAAATAGCGCCCATCTGGCCTGTCGGGGCGACAAACGTTTTGCTTCAGATAGATAAGTTAAATTCTTCTGGTCAGTAAGAATGAGCACTAGCATGCTAGTACCCTCGAGAAGATGCCTCCATTCCTTAAGTGCCAAAATTATGGCCAGTTATTCCCTGTCGCCAATTTCATAATTGCATTCCGCTGGAGACAATTTCTTAGAGAAGAAACCACACGGATGCAAGGAACCGTCAGGCGTAGGATGTTGAGACAAGAGGGCACCTACTCCAGTCTCAGATGCATCAACCTCAAGTACGAAAGGCAGGACAGGGTTAGGATGCGGCAGCAAAGGCAGTCTTAAGACTATCAAAGGCCTTAATGGCAGTAGGTGACCAATGGAGTGGATCATTCTCTTTACGGGTCATGTCTGTGATAGGTTTGACCAAGGAAGAAAAGTTTTTAATAAACTTTCTATAGTAATTGGCGAACCCCAAAAAATGTTGAGTAGACCGAAGACCAACTGGGCAAGGCCACTGCAGAACTGCAGATAACTTGTCAGGATCCATTGAGAACCCTGCAACAGAGATAACATAACCTAGGAAGGTTACTTGAGTCTGATGGAACTCACATTTCTCGAGTTTACAAAACAGGCCGTTCTCACGTAGTCTCTGAAGAACCCGTGTAACATCAGAACAATGAGCCAACATATCTCGTAGGACATCATTAATAAATTCCTGAAAAACAGCAGGAGCATTACATAGGCCAAAGGGCATTACAAGATACTCATAATGCCCGCTCCTGGTGTTAAATGCTGTTTTCCATTCATGGCCCTCCTTAATCCTAACGAGATTGTACGCCCCTCTCAAATCAAGTTTAGTAAAGACCGTAGCTCCCTTGAGGCGGTCAAAGAGTTCAGTAATAAGCAGAATAGGGTAAGCATTCTTAATGGTAAGATGATTAAGACCCCTATAATCGATACATGGTCTTAACTCGCCACCCTTTTTCTTCACAAAGAAGAAGCCAGCCCCTGCAGGAGAGCAGGATTTGCGGATGATCCCCCGCAACAGAGCATCGGCAACATACTCCTCCATAGCACAATTCTCTGCAACAGACAGAGGGTACACCCGGCCCTGAGGAGGAATGGCTCCGGGTTGCAGGTCTATGGCACAATCGTAAGACCGGCACACACCTTGTAAAAAACACGTCTAGGAACTCTCGGTACTCCTCTGGCAATTGAGAAACCGAAGAAGTGCACAAGACATTAACTGGTTTCCGAAGACAAGTGAAAATACATTGCGGGGACAACAACAAAATTTCCGACCTGCGCCAGTCGAGATTGGGATTGTGCTTTTGGAGCCAGGGATAACCCAGAATGTTTCAAAATGGAGAGCCCCAACAGCCATGGACAACGGAGCAGTTTTGTGAGTAACGAGTGCGGGCTGAAGGGGCCTGCCATCAATGGCCTCAATAGCAAGCGGAACGGACCGAGGCAAAACAGGAATGGAGTGCTTTGATACAAAAGCACTGTCAATTAAATAGCCAGCAGCACCGGAGTCAACAAGAGCCTGAGTGACTATGGAGGAGTCCACCCAGGAAAGGACAACCATGACCAAAGGTTTCTCCTTAAGTGGTTCCAGGGACGAGGATAAACCACCCAAGGTCTGCCCCCGACAGGACCTTAGGTGTGAGCGTTTCCCGGCCGTGTAGGACAAGACTTCAAAAGGTGGCCCTGTAACCCACAATAGAGGCAGGGCCCCTCCCTCCTCCTAAAGGCCCTCTCGGCCTCGAGATCCTCTGGTAAATCTCTGGCAGCAACTTCGTCTTTAATCGCATCAGAGAGCCCATGAAAGAAGGCGGCAACAAGGGCTTCATTGTTCCAACCTACCTCTGTGGCAAGCGTACGGAACTCAATAGCATACTGAGCAACAGATCTTGTACCTTGCTGAATAGACATGAGTCGTTTAGCAGCAGAGGAGGAGCGAGCCGGAACATCAAATACCCTTCGAAAGGAGGCCACAAATTCAGGGTAATTTGAAATCACAGGTTTATTAGTCTCCCACAAGGGATTAGCCCAGGCAAGAGCTGTGTCAGAGAGTAACGAGATGAGAAATCCCACCTTAGCTCTGTCAGAGGGAAACGCCTGAGGTAACATCTCAAAGTAAATGCCCACCTGGTTCAAAAACCCTCTGCACTGAATAGGATCGCCTCCATATCGCTGAGGTAGAAGTGCAGAACCAGACATGCTCCTGGTAGGCATAGGTGCAGCAGCGGAAACAGGAGCAGCCATAACTTGCGGGACACTTTGGTCCAAATGTGCAGTGCGAGTCAGCAGGGTTTGCAGGGCTAGTGCAAATTGATCCAAGCAGTGATCCTGTACATTCATCCTGGAAATGATGGCAGGTGGATTATTAGCACCATCAGGATTCATGGACTTTGCGTAATGTCAGGGTGCCAGGAATCAGACTGAGACGAGAAGTGCAAAAATAATCACACCTTTATTAATAGCAAAAAATAATAAAAAGTCCACAAGTCAAATAACAAGCCAGGAATCAAAACCAGAGCTGGTAGTCAGACGAGCCGAGTCAGGAGCGAAAGCGAAAAGTCAGACGAGCCGGAATCAGGGACAAGGAAAACAGCAGAGTCAGGAACAAGCCAGGGATCAGGAACCAGGAAGGACGTCAGGCAGCCAGGTAATACACAGGAACTCTCAAAAACAGGTCTGAGACAACGCAAAGGCAAAGCATACTGAACAGAGGCCCTGTAAATAGTAAGTGATGACATCACAATTCTGAGACTGCATCCTGTCTCACATGGATGATTCACACCAGTCTGGTCATAAAAGGAAGTGCAGGAATTGAGCAGCATCCCCCACAATGCACCATAGTCAGGAAGAGAGGTGAGTAAAATGGCTGCCAGCAGCACATGGCAAACAACAGGGAAAAAACCCTGACACATAAATACTTTGCTTCACTCAAAGACATGAATATTAATTCTTGGAGTGAAATAAAGCAACAGTGCAAAAAGGAGTTTGGGCCATATCACACCACAACCATGGCTAAGGGGCTGTATACAATTTGAAATGTGGCGCAAATAAAAGTCCAATCGAATTCCTTTCTGCACTAAAAGGAACTTACAGTATGGCCGAAAATAATCCCAAATTTGAGAGCTCAGAATTTAATTTAATTTATGAAGCCTTACCCCCTCATATCAAGGTAAATTTGGCTAGAGACTTTGATGAAAATTGTTCATTAGATTGGCTGATTAGGGAAAGTACAAAATTATATGCCATACAGCAAACCAATGACCATGGGGATAAAAGAGAGAAAAACCCAACCCTAAAGTAGTGCCCGAAATTAGGGTGTCACCGAGCCCCCTCAATTTAGAGTCCAAAAAGAAGACTTATGCAGAAGTGGTCAGAGAAAACAGGCCTAGCCCACAAAGTTTTGAGTCTGCCCCATCCCCACTAAGAAACGAGGAAAATGGAGCGCTGAGTCTTTGAAGTAAATATGCAAAGTTTATTAGGAGCAGGCTTCCATGAAGAACACAAGGTAAGCTCCTATCTTACGCGTTTCGCGTATTGGCACATGCGCTTCATCAGAGATCCCCACTAAGGCCTGAGGCACAGAGCGAATATACCCATAGTGGGGGGCATGACCAGATAAATAGGTATCCCAAAAAGAAGAATACCCACAAGGTAATAGGTATCCCCGTAGAGGTAGATACAATAAGTGGCACAGATATTCTCAGGATAACCAGTCACCCAAGTTAAATAGTGCGCCCCAAGAAAGTAACAAGACAAGCTGAACCCCAGGGGCAACCACGTCAGGATAGAAACAGCAGCCCTGATTCTGAGGGGACCCAATGGTCCAGGAATCAATACTATGGGGCATCAAGAGATAGGCCCAGGGGTAGAGGTAACTTGTACAATCAAGTAGATCAGCTTAGTACCCAGTTAAATCAGATGAGCAAACTATTCGCTAATATGAGTCAAGCGTTTACGGCTTAGCAACCGAATAATATTTTTTTAAGGGGTACAGTCAGTGGTCAACAGTGGGCCACAGGCACAGTCAAAAAACTCAGTTATTATCTGAGGGGAGAGAAATACTGAATGAGATAATGAATGTTAAAAATGATACTAATCGATTTCTCAACCTACAGCCCAGCAACGGAAGGCCTGAATGTGATGACAGGTGTCCCCAGTCTAAACGTATTATTTGACTTTCCTATTTTTCAGTTGTCCCTAAGCATTATTCCCACAGATGGACGTGCAAAACAATCCCCACAGGAGGAAGTATCCCCTAACTGCAGTGCAATACGAAGGAAACCCGTTATCCCTACTACAGAGGAGGTGGTCGATAAGGATTGTGCCGCGTCTGGTGATGTAATGAATCCAAGTAAACTGTGCCAAAGTCCACAAGTGTTTAAACATGATAACTGTATGTGTGAAATGGTAGAAACTGCAGGGAGATATTATGTATCAACTGAGATTCAAGATTCTGTTACTAACCCTATCATGGGATTAATTGATACTGGATCTCAGGCAACTAGTCTATCCCACAGGTACTACACACAGCTAGATGAGCTAACGCCCCACAAACCTAAACTAAGGGAATTTGATGGTTCACTAATAGGTGTTGGGGGGGACACTCTCAAAGTCTGGGGCACTGCATGGTTAAAGCTAAAGCTGGGGAATAGGGTAATAAGACACCCTGTCATTATAGTGGATCTGCCAACTGATCGTTTAATAATTGGTAGTGATCTCCTGAAACGATTAAGCACCATAATTGATTGCATAAATAATGTAATCTGGTCACAAGTCAAAAAACCTATTAATTATAAGCTGTCCAGCATACCTCACATCAGACATAACTGTCAAGTGGTGAAAGAGAAGCCAGATACTGTGGAGATTTATTTCAGGAATAACTCTGTACCTGAAATAACTATCCTGCAGATAGATGATCAGACTTCCCTAAGTGGCTCTGATGATCATACTTTTAAAATTCCACCTGGAAAGATAGCCAATGTTTTCTTAGATGGTGATGTATTAACCATATCTCTCCACAAAGGGTACACTAAGTCCCCTAAAGGGAGAGATCCCCCTCAATTCCTCGCAGAAATTGAGAAAGTTCAAGATGATCTATTTATCCCTATGCAAGTGCATGACCTTGGAAAAACCAAGTATGCTAAATTAAACTTAAAACAGGAAGCTACCTACATAAGCGAAGGCTTATTGGCACAGATAGCTGAACCTAAAGTGATTAAATATCTTTCTCCCCAAGATCACTTGGCCCATGATAAATTTGAAAGCTATAACATTACAGCTAAATGTTTATTATCTATTTCTATAGGTAATAAATCAGCGAAACACCTGTTTTTTGTTTTAAATAATCCCCGTAATCAAATATACACCTACATTGGCAACGATTAAATTAAATATCTTTCTCCCCAAGATCACTTGGCCCATGATAAATTTGAAAGCTATAACATTACAGCTAAATGTTTATTATCTATTTCTATAGGTAATAAATCAGCGAAACACCTGTTTTTTGTTTTAAATAATCCCCGTAATCAAATATACACCTACATTGGCAACGATCTCTTACATAGATATGCCATACAAATAGATTTGATTAACCTTTGCCTCTGGAGCAGGTCGAAAGGGGACCCTGAAATATTTAATGATGAAAATGCAGCCCCAAATCAAATCAGCAATTGCCATATTGCTGTGAATATGCAGGTGTCTAATGATATTGTAATACCTGCTGGGGCTGATAAATTTCTCTTACCCTTACAGGTAAAAAGGGGTCAGAAATTAAAAACTTCTGAAACACTAATATGCAAAATCTAGGTATAACAATGACCCATACTCCTATGGTAAATATTGGAAATATTCCATTACATGTTATTGTGCATAACATGACCCCACAGGATATCACCTTATCCAAGGGAATACCATAGGATATGCGCTGGAATCCAGTTACTAGACTTTTGGATTCCAGAATAATGTAATTGGGCTAATACCTGAAGGATACTTAACTGAGGAACAATTAATAGAACAATCATTTGCATCCATGCCAGAAGGATTGTTTACAATTCAATCTAATCTATCCTTTACAGGAAGGAATCTGTAAAATTGAAGAAGCCTCCCTGGTATTTGATCAGCCGGTCAAAGAACAAGAATAATCCAATACCCAGAATCCTGTGGGTAATGTTAATTATAATCAAGGGGACCTCACATCTAGGCTTGTAGAAGCCTATGCGATAAGGCAGCCTGAAATCCAGGATTTCAGCAAATAGTCAATGAGCAAATATCCTTAGCTAATGGCTGTTCCAATGATGGAGAACGCCAACAGCTACGAGAACTTCTGATGGAATACCAGGACATTTTTGCTAGGGATTCTTATGACTGTGGGACTACAGACCTGCACATTGCAAGAATCCAAACCGATCCCAATGCACCACCTGTATTTGTTAAACAATACAAACTTATTTTAGCTTCCTATGATGCTCTTGCAGAAATCATAAGGAACTTAGAAGAAAGGGGTATTATCAGACAGGTGCATAGCTCTTATAATAATCCTATTCTAGGTATTCTTAAACCCAATGGACAATGGCGTTTGTGTGCTGACTTAAGACAGCTGAACAAACAAGTATATATGTCTGGCTGGCCTGTACCATACATTGACCAGTGCCTAGCGCAGATGCAGGGATCTAAAATATTCACTGCCATTGATTGCACGCAGGGATACTGGACCATAAAGGTACATGAGGAGGACCAGTATAAGCTTGCATTCTCCTTCCAAAAGGTCCAATATGCATTCCAAAGACTTGCGTTTGGATACATAAATTCAGGACATGAATTTGCAGTATTCATGCATAAGGCTATGCCTGATGCACTCGAAAGGGGGACCTTATCTTATGTTGAGAATATTTTAATTAAAAGCACAGACTTTGAAAGACACATCACAGAGCTTAAACATGTCCGCAGCCAACTTAAAAGGGCAGGTGTCAAACTATCCCTACAAAAAGCCCAATGGTGCCGTAACCGTGTGAACTTCTTGGGACATGAAGTTACTTCTGAAGGGTTAAATCCTCAGAAGAAAAAGGTGGAAGCTATAGTGAATTCTAAAAACCCCACTAACTTAAAAAAGGAATTAAGATCATTCCTGGGTATGACGAATTATTCTCGCAAATGTATTGATAATTATGCAGAATTAGCTAAACCACTACTACTTATTCAAAAGAAGGATGTGAAATGGCACTGGAGTGAGACTCAAGAGACAGCCATAAGAAAGCTGAAGAGAAAACTCACACAAGCACCTTGCTTAGCATACCCTGAGGGAGGTAAACCGTTCTTCTTAGAGACAGGTTACACGGATGTAAGCATGAGTGCTGTCTTATACCAAAAGCATGATAATTTAAGCAAAGTCATTGTTTATGCGAGCAAAACTATATCCCCAGTAGAAATAAAATGTAATGATTGCGAAAAAAAGCCCTCTTATCTACTGTATGGGCTCTACAAAATTTCTGCAGCTATATACAGGGCAAGAAAATTATTGTAGAAACGGCCCACCATCCTTTGCTATATTTGCAAAGTGAGAGAATAAGAGATGGGAATTTGTCAAATAGCCGCATAACAGCTTAGACCCTTTCCTTACAAGGCTGGCCGTTAGAGATTCGCTACAAGCAAAATAAAAAGAATCCAGTCCCAAAGGGGCTTGCTGGGCTCCATGACTGTACTGCTAAGGATCATGGGGAAGAGTTATTAGAAGATGATTTCCTGGAGGAACAATTGCTTTCCCCATATAAAATATATAATGAGGACCATTGTCAAACATTACCTTGGGTATATGTTGATGGTTGTTCTTACCATGCCACTATTGATAGTGAGCGCAGATTAGTCGCAGGCATTGGTATAACTTGGGCAAATAGATTCTCAAATATTTCTGTAGGTTTAAACATTGAACCAAGATCCAGTCAAGTTGCAGAACTCACTGCTGTTCTATAAACCATTGAAATGGCTATTGAACAAGGTATTCATGAATTTGTGATCATTACTGACTCAAATTATGTGCGTGACACTTTTGATGAATGTATACAACTGTTGTGACACCGAAGTGTCCAACCTTAGGGGGCGCTATATATACACTAGAATATGTGAGTCTATCTAATTAGACTGAGCTATAAGTTAAGTATAGTTATTAATACTTTCTCAGTAATTACTGTAGTGGGCTAGAACATAGGTTTAAATCACATAAAAACAAAAAATTACAACCATACAGTTAGAAGCAAATCACGAACAGATGCACATTTATAGTCACCAATTGTTGATAGGATCTTTGTAATAGCCCAAGTGAAGGTGAGCAAAATTGTCCTGATGTGTTCATCAGTGGTTGTAAAATGTCTGTAAACAGTGATCCAAAGTGACCAAAACAGGAAGATTCCAGTGGATGAGATCAGCTCCTCTTTGCAGATAATCAACCAAAAACAGAAATCTGTGAATAGAATCACAAAGACAGAGGGCACCACCTAGTGCAACACTGGTATGATGGGAAATGTAACAGATTAAAATCTGAAATGATACTCGCAACAGGAGCAGCACCAAATGTGCTAAATGGCGCAGGCTGGGGATTCACAGTGACCCAGCTACACTGATCCTGCAATAGGATGTGGGGATCCAAGATATCCAGATGGTGTGGTGGAAAGGACAGGCTCAGGCTTCCATATGGTAAAACATATATTTATTTTAAAATAAGATTAAAAGCATAGGGGTGTGTAACATCACCCAAATGGTATATAAAAACCAATGTTGTAACAGATTGCAACGCGTTTCTCAGCACAAAGTGGCTGTTTCCTCAGGCATCTGTTCAGCTAATGGAAGCACTGACTTTTATACCTGTGGTTAAACCTGATGACTCCTCCCAACCCATATGTCTGCAATTAAACTAAATTGACAATTGATTATCTATCCATGACCTGCATTTGTTATACAAAACACTATACATTAAAAGGTATTATACAAAATGTCTCAGGAATAATATTTTAGTAAGCTCTAGCATTCTAGCTTCATAATGAGTCATTAGATGTTTGATAAAAAAATAACAATAAATATATACAATAATAAAAACATCATAGCTTGAAAAAGATAAAATATTAACATATGATTGACCCTATAGGGATTGATGATATTATACATACATAAACAAACTTAATATATATACATAAATTGGTCCCATTCCACTCTCTTTACCTGAATCAATGCCTTGACAGCTGTGTTGATGCATTACTGTGGCTTTACATAAACATACCTAGGGGTTTATGATAGACATGAACTTGACTATTTAGATCTGAGAAAATGATGTGTCTTTATTACCATGTTTTATTTTAGACTAAATAATCCCAAATCGTTCGGATAATACATTGCTTAAAAAGACCAATGTGATTACGCTACATCAGATTCTTGTCATGAGTTTTTACAAATACTTTAGTTGCAAACTAATGAAAGTTTGTAAGCCGATTGCTTCTATGTTTGTTAACGCTGTTTGGAACAAACATGACAGGAAATATGTGAGACTCTGGGAGGTAGGATGTGTGTGATTGGGTGTGAAATACAGGGGTGTGAACTATGTATAGTAGGTATAGCGTGATTGGTTGTTTCTAATGGGGGTGTGTATAGCTGGTGAGGGTGTGTGAGAGCACGTCATAATGACGTGGTGAATAAAGTATGTCAGTTAATAAGAATATGGGATCGCTTTGTGATGTGATTCCTAATAGATATATCTTATCAGTGTCTAGGTGACAGCTGTTGTGGTGATATGTAGTGGTCGAAATTGACAAGACATGATATGTGTGTCCTTAGTAATAAAGATCAAAAAATAAGATGGGGTGTGTTTAGTGATGACGATGTGTATAACCTATACTTAAAAAAGAAGAAAAAAACTGCTGGTGTGTTAATAATACTATAGTATTAGAGATGTGTGTGCTTACTTGTGACTAATATATGTGACATATGTGAACGAAGATTAAATTGTAAATATTCAAAACCAGTGACCGCACCACCTTCTAGCTACAATGCAATTTGCTCATGCACGGGAAAGAGTCTGGACCCTAACTCAATAATAATACAAGATAAATAAATCCCATCATGCGAGTCTTAGAAATTCAAGAAAAAATTATTTATTTTAATTATGTCTATTTCTACACAACATATATAACTCATGATGTAGGAAAGTATCAATGTTCATCCACTCTGATTCACACATATGGTGGTGGTTGGGGTATGTGTGAATCAGAGTGTATGACCTATAAAAAGAAATACATAATATAGGACTGACTGATTATTAATCCTGTTATACAAGTGACAATATTTTACAAAATGTGATATTATTTTTAGGTGCGTGATGTTGAGTACTTTTTAACCCATAATATCCCTTATGGGGTGTTGTAATATTAATATAACAACCTTAAAGACTTGTGTGTGCCTAAATATGATCATTTTCTATATGCGATCATGAACCCCTAGGTATGTTTATGTAAAGCCACAGTAATGCATCAACACCGCTGTCAAGGAATTGATTCAGGTAAAGAGAGTGGAATGGGACCAATTTATGTATATATATTAAGTTTGTTTATGTATGTATAATATCATCAATCCCTATAGGGTCAATCATATGTTAATATTTTATCTTTTTCAAGCTATGATGTTTTTATTATTGTATATATTTATTTATTATTATTTTTTTAGCAAACATCTAATGACTCATTATGAAGCTAGAATGCTAGAGCTTACTAAAATTTCATTCCTGAGACATTTTGTATAATACCTTTTAATGTATAGTGTTTTATATAACAAATGCAGGTCATGGATAGATAATCAATTGTCAATTTAGTTTAATTGCAGACATATGGGTTGGGAGGAGTCATCAGGTTTAACCACAGGTATAAAAGTCAGTGCTTCCATTAGCTGAACAGATGCCTGAGGAAACAGCCACTTTGTGCTGAGAAACACGTTGCAATCTGTTACAACATTGGTTTTTATATACCATTTGGGTGATGTTACACACCCCTATTGCTTTTAATCTTATTTTAAAATAAATATATGTTTTACCATATGGAAGCCTGAGCCTGTCCTTTCCACCACACCATCTGGATATCTTGGATCCCCACATCCTATTGCAGGATCAGTGTAGCTGGGTCACTGTGAATCCCCAGCCTGCGCCATTTAGCACATTTGGTGCTGCTCCTGTTGCGAGTATCATTTCAGATTTTAATCTGTTACATTTCCCATCATACCAGTGTTGCACTAGGTGGTGCCCTCTGTCTTTGTGATTCTATTCACAGATTTCAGTTTTGATGAATACCTGCCAGCTTGGAAAAGAAATGGCATGCAGAAAACTAACAAAGCAGTTGAACATTGCAAGTTGTTCTGCGAAATTGATAAGCTAGTTGTGTCCAATGGTTTAACCGTACACTGGAAAAAGACCAAGGGTCATTCCAGAATTCTAGGTCCTGATAAGGAAGGCAATGATCTTGCAGATTCATTAGCCAAACAAGGAGCTATAACTGGAGAGATCCTTAATAATGACCACTTAATGGGTGCAATTCATGTAGAGGTCATTACCAGAAATCAGGCTAAACAACAGGATGAGCCTAACCTAGTACAATGGAGTCAGGATTCTCCTAGTGATGACCTGATCACTAGTCAAAAGGAAGACCCCATTATAGGTATTTTCTATAAACACATAGAAAATCCTGAAAACAACCCCATCTCAAAAGATGATTGTATTGGTAAGGAAGATCTTAGAATCTTAATGAAATCCAAATCGCAATTCAAGTTAGAGGATGGTTTGTTAATTAGAACCTCCAAAGCAGGTATCCAACAATGGGTGGTACCTACCCAGTTCCGAGGTCTCATGCTTCAACATGCCCATCGTGGTGTCAAACTCACGTATGAAATATTGCGTGATTACGCCTTTTGGCCCCATATGTTGAAGGATGTTCAAACCTACTGTCAAGGTTGTTTAATCTGTCCACAGTTCCAACCCACTGCACCAACGCATAGAGCGCTATTGTAGAAAAGGGGGATGGTAATGCCATGGTCAGTTATACAAATTGATTTTATTAGTCCAGTAATTAGGTCATCAAGAGGTAACCGATACATGTTGACAGTAACATGCCTCTTCACCAAATGGGTAGAGTGCATCAGTGCACCTAACAATAGCGCTGAAACATGTGCAGCATTGCTCATCAACCATGTGTTTTCCAGATTTGGTTTACCCCAGAGAATCGAATCTGATTGGGGAACCCACTTCACTAGTGAAGTGATGAACAAGATGTGGAAAATACTAGGGGTTAAAAGAAAGCTCCACATAGCATATAGGCATATAGAGCAGTCTCTGGTGGTGGTGTAGAGCGTTACAACCAGTCCATTGTGAAAATACTCAAGAAGTTTGTGAGTGAAACAGGTAAGGAGTGGGATGTAAAATTACCTCTAGTCCTAATGGCATTAAGAGCAACACCAAGTAGTGCTACTAAGATGTCACCTTTTGAACTGATGACTGGTAGAATGGTTCTACCTCAGCATTTACTGTATCGCACCTCAGACCAGAATTTAATAAATGCTGCCACTACGCATCAGTATGTAGAGAACTTAAGGAAGCATCTGCAATATGCCTTTGCATTTGCTCAAAGAAACATAGAGAAGCCCGCAACTGCCGCTAAAACTTATTATGATCTCAAGACTTCCAAAAAGGATTATGAAATAAATGATAAAGTTTATCTTTATAACTTTAGAAGAGATCAGGTTAAGGAGAAGATGTTCCTTCCATCTTGGAAGGGTCCTTTTGTCATTACTGACAAAATATCTCCAGTTGCCTATAAAATAAGGATCCCTAAAAATGATACTTTTATAGATAAATGGGTCCACATTAATTAGTTGCGAGCATGCCATCCTAGGTCCCAATTACAAGTCATAGAAGGGGGATTAAATGATATACCTGTACCACAGTAGTAAAGTATAGAAGATCCAGTAGAAATAAAGTATCTAGCTCAGTGGGTAAAGAATTTAAATTCTAAGTCGATGTATTTGAATGCCAAATACTTGTGTCAGTCATCTCTTCCTAGTAAGAATACGCGAGTCAATACAGATCGGATGATGATGAGAATGAGGCCATCAGAGGAGGAACAGACATTGTGAGCCCTGATTGAACGACTACCTACTACAAATAAGTCATGTAAAATATAAGTGGTGTTACTTCTACAAATAAGTCAATATTTATATATGAATGCAACAAATATAAAACAAATATAAATAATGAACTGAGATCTTAAGTCTATAAAGTATGTGCAAATATATTGTGTAATAGCACAATCAGTCTAATATAATATAATATCCAGTATATGTGATGTGAATAGATTGTGACTCTCAAACAAACAAACAAATCACAAAGGTGCGTGATAATTTGTACTCATTTGTGATAAAAATAAAGAATATAATACAATCCAATATAGTCCAGCTCAGAAAGATGAGTTGCAAAAGAAAATTTTGTGATATGTATAGATTCTTTTTGCTTCATGACTCTGGCGGGATATCCAATGATGAATAAGTAGGCAGCTCTCTTGATTGAATAGAAATACAGCAAGCAAACTCTTAAACCATAGGAAAGACAGAGGAGCCTGATAGTGTAATAACGAAGACACAATTAATATGATGACAGGTGAGCAGATAATGGGTACTCACAAACCAAAATGCACATCCAGTGCAATAATCAGCGAACCAAGGCTTTAGAGCCACTCGGCTGACTCAATCCACTTGAAGGATCAGCTGGGCCAGGTGCATAGGGCGTCCAGAACCAACACACCATATGGTCACCTGTGGAATACATGTCAGAAGCGTTGTAGGGGCGGAAATGTTTTTTCCCCCAGATCCAAAAGAGCAAGGTGCGAGTATAAAATGTTTTTTATTTGAATTTTAAAAACAATTAAAATTGACAGGAGCACAGCAACGCGTTTCTCAGCGAATGTGCAGTTTCATCAGGCTGTATCAATTATCTCACACATTGCTCTATTTATACCATTTGAACAACCATAAATTGCACCCCCCCCCATAATCTCACACCCCATTGGGTCAATCGCCGGTGCGGAGATCCAATAGTAGACATTACAATAAACAAACATGTTTGGGGGGCGCTATCAATCAAAAGGATCAACACCGTACACACCCACTAAAGCTGCACATATCAATGGACACCGGACCAGCGATCAAACCAATCACACAGGAGTTACTGATATCCAAAATACATTGATAAAGACTAAACAATATCTATATGCGCGCTAAAGTTAATTAACACATCCATATATAACAGTTCATAGCGATAAGTAATCAAATACACTAACATCAATAATAAAACATCTAGCAATAAAAGATGATAAAATGACACTCTATTGGTTCACTCTAACGGCCTCTACTTGGATGGCCAAGGATGACATCAACGTCTACTGTGAAATGACAATTACCATAGGACTTGAGAGCCGGTATCATGGACCAATCAAGTGTCAGTACATTATATATATATATATATATATATATATATATATACACACAAAAGGGATATAAAGTTAATTTGAAATTGATATAAAATTCCAACTCATACTAAAAACAAGAATAACACGCTTATATGTGATTACATTTCCTATTCAAATGATGTATAATCTATGTTTAAAATTCCACAATAACATAATTCATCTGGGCTGTAAACAAATACTGGTATCAAGACTAGCACACTCATATTGTAGGTATATTTACTAAACAAAAGATATATGTTCGGTATACAGTATCTTAAATCAATCTAAAATGCACCCTATCTAGTGCATGATGATGGACACCTTCCCAACAATAATAATCTAATGAATCGCTATCCTTCCCAACAATAATAATCTAATGAATCGCTATCCTTCCCAAGAATAATAATCTAATGAATCGCTATCCACCCTATCTAGTGCATGATGATGGACACCTTCCCAACAATAATAATCTAATGAATCGCTATCCTTCCCAACAATAATAATCTAATGAATCGCTATCCTTCCCAACAATAATAATCTAATGAATCGCTATCCTTCCCAACAATAATAATCTAATGAATCGCTATCCTTCCAGACAATAATAATCTAATGAATCGCTATCCTTCCCAAGAATAATAATCTAATGAATCGCTATCCTTCCAGACAATAATAATCTAATGAATCACTATCCTTCCCAAGAATAATAATCTAATGAATCGCTATCCATCCTGACAATAATAATCTAATGAATCGCTATCCTTCCCATAAAATAATAATCTAATGAATCGCTATCCTTCCAGACAATAATAATCTAATGAATCGCTATCCTTCCCAACAATAATAATCTAATGAATCGCTATCCTTCCCAACAATAATAATCTAATGAATCGCTATCCTGGAAATTAAGTCCAAGTGCAGCCACAAGCAATAACAAGAGCACTTGCAACAAGTGAAAATGATACCAAGGCTAAATACGCGCCTCAAAAGAAGCCACACAAGGGGCTCCAGAGCCAGTATAACGAGTCAATCTCTCTCCAACCTATCCACATACAAACATTACGTCCATAAACCAAGTTATGTCATAGAATACTAATAACTGAAATACAAATGATACTTTATATATATGTGTATCATTTGTATTTCAGTTATTGGTATTCCATTATAATTTCCTAACATCCAAGCATCACAATGCTGGATTATCTAGGGGAATAAATCAACTGTATTTATTGATTTTACATAAGTATTCTATGACATTATACATTCTGAATCACAAAAGAAAAAATTGTGGGTTCAGTGTCCCTTTAATTTGTACAATTCCCTGTAATTACCAGTGTGTGAGTAGATAATCAGAAATGACACATGATAGAGTCCTTTTAAATAACTTTACTTTTTTCCCTTTTCTCTTTGATAACATTGAGTGTATTAATATATATAGGCGTCCCAGTTTGACTGGGATTGTCCCTGTTTTGAGGCTCTGTCCCATTGTCCCACCCAGTTGTTCATTCTGTCCCAGTAGGGTTGCCCCCTCCGGGTTTTGAATCATGTGTCCGGGTTTAAGACCGCCTGAAACCCGGACACGTTATTCAAAATGACCTGACTGTGAGTCTGTGGCTCTCCAGCATAGTTGGATGCTGATAATTTGTTACATACAGCCCTGTTTAGCTTAACGTTCGTGCCCTTCAAAGTTCACATTAAGTAATGCAGGCTGAGAGAGCAGTATAGGTTTTTTAAATTTTGTAGTACTACTTTTTTACCGTTTATTTTTCTAGTAATTTAATACCCCCTTGACCCCTGGTGACATCACCGGTGATACACATTTAGGGGACTCATGTGCGTATGACCAGGAAGTGCAGACAGGCAGGATTTTTGGCGTGGATCTTGCTTTACTTCATGCAGGATAACATTTTGGCTGTAATCTTCCTGCATTATGGTATAGCGTAGCCTCTTAAACAGCTTTAGCAGGTACGTGTTTCTTTTTGACTCATTTCATTCAATGTTGTATTAATGCCTTATCAGTATCCAGTTCTGTTCCCTGATTAGACACATAAAACACATATTACACTGCAGATATTATATTGTGTGATGTATATGCTTTTCACTATTTTATGAAATTGGTAACAGACATCCCAACTCTCCCGAAAGTTTTGGGAGTCTCCCGCATTGAAAAAGCTGCTCCCTGACACCTGCAAATTAAACAAAATCTCCCAGAAATAGCGGTGACAGAAAAAAATCAAATTTGTGCCTGCACTTCTCATTTCTACTTCTAGGTGTCACTGTTCCGTTATAGCTTAATGTAAATAGTTACTGTGTTCCTCTCTAGACTTTTCTCCCCCTTCCTGGGGGTCGATCCGATAAAAATCGTCGCCCGCAAAAACCGGCGACGCCAATAATTGCGCGGATTTGGTATCCTATATACGGCGTAAGCTAGAAGTTACGCGCGTATATTTCTGCCGTCGCCCGCAGTTTTTTGGGCCATAGGCAGGTATACCAAACCCGCGCAGTTTGGTATCCAATATGCAGCGTAAGGACTTACGTGGCGAAAATGGAGAAAACTTACTCCATTTTCACCTCGCCACAAAAAGCAGCCGTAAGAAGCCTTACGCTGACTATTGGAGCCCCGTAACTCCCTAAACTAACTAGAAAATAAACCTAACACCTAACGCATGCGCAATGTCTATCTCCCTGTCAACCGCGATCTGCTAAAATAAACCTAACACCTAACGCATGCGCAATGTCTATCTCCCTGTCAACCGCGATCTGCTAAAATAAACCTAACACCTAACGCATGCGCAATGTCTATCTACCTGTCAACCGCGATCCCCCCCCCCCGAAATCCCTAATAAAGTTATTAACCCCTAAACCGCCGCTCCCGGACCCCGCCGCCATCTACATAAACTAACCCCCTACTGTGAGCCCCTAAAACCGCCGCCATCTACCTTATCTATCCCCTAATCTGACCCCTTACACCGCCGCCACCTATATAAAAATTATTAACCCCTAATCTAATCCCCCTATACCGCCGCCAGCTATATTAATATTATTAACCCCTAATGTAAGCCCCTTACACCGCCGCCATCTCTATTAAAATGATTAACCCCTAATTTAATCTACCTACCCCGCCGCCAGCTATATTATCTATATTAACCCTAAGTATATTATAGTTAATATAGTTATTACATTATATATATTAACTATATTAACCCTAATTATATTAGGGTTAATATAGTTACTATAGTATTTATATTAACTATATTAACTCTATCTAACACTAACACCCCTAACTATATTTATATTAAATTAATCTAATTAATTTATAAACTAAAATATTCCTATTTAAATCTAAATACTTACCTATAAAATAAACCCTAAGATAGCTACAATATAATTAATAATTACATTGTAGCTATGTTAGGGTTAATATTTATTTTACAGGTAAATTGTTAATTATTTTAACTAGGTATAATAGATATTAAATAGTTATTAACTATTTAATATCTACCTAGTTAAAATAATTACCCAATTACCTGTAAAATAAATCCTAACCTAAGTTATAAATACACCTACACTATCAATAAATTAAATAAAGTACAAACATCTATCTAAAAATACAATTAAATTAACTAAACTAAATTACAAAAAAAACAAACACTAAATTACAAAAAATAAAAAAAAGATTACAAGATTTTTAAGCTAATTACACCTATTCTAAGCCCCCTAATAAAATAATAAACCCCCAAAATAAAAAAAATTCCCTGCCCTATTCTAAATTAAACATATTTCAAAGCTCTTTACCTTACCAGCCCTTAAAAGGGCCTTTTGTGGGGCATGCCCCAAAGAATTCAGCTCTTTTGCATTCAACAAATACAATCCCCCCCCCCATTACAACCCACCACCCACATACCCCTATTCTAAACCCACCCAAACCCCCCTTAAAAAAGCCTAACACTACCCCCCTGAAGATCTCCCTACCTTGTCTTCACCACACCGGGCCGAACTCCTGATCCGATCCGGGCGATGTTGTCCTCCAAGCGGCAAAGAAGAATTCTTCCTCCGGCGATGTCATCCTCCAAGCGGCAAAGAAGAATTCTTCCTCCGGCGACGTCTTCCTCCAAGCGGCAGCAAAGTCTTCATTCTTCCGGCGGCATCTTCAATCTTCTTTCTTCGCTCCGCCGCCGCGGAGCATCCATCCCGGCCGACTGCTAAACTTGGAATGAGGTACCTTTAAATGACGTCATCCAAGATGGCGTCCGCCGAATTCCGATTGGCTGATAGGATTCTATCAGCCAATCGGAATTAAGTTAAAAAAATCTGACTGGCTGATTGAATCAGCCAATCAGATTCAAGTTCAATCCGATTGGCTGATCCAATTAGCCAATCAGATTGAGCTCGCATTCTATTGGCTGTTCCGATCAGCCAATAGAATGCGAGCTCAATCTGATTGGCTGATTGGATCAGCCAATCGGATTGAACTTGAATCTGATTGGCTGATTCAATCAGCCAATCAGATTTTTTTAACTTAATTCCGATTGGCTGATAGAATCCTATCAGCCAATCGGAATTCGGCGGACGCCATCTTGGATGACGTCATTTAAAGGTACCTCATTCCAAGTTTAGCAGTCGGCCGGGATGGATGCTCCGCGGTGGCGGAGCGAAGAAAGAAGATTGAAGATGCCGCCGGAAGAATGAAGACTTTGCTGCCGCTTGGAGGAAGACGTTGCCGGAGGAAGAATTCTTCTTTGCCGCTTGGAGGATGACATCGCCGGAGGAAGAATTCTTCTTTGCCGCTTGGAGGACGACATCGCCCGGATCGGATCAGGAGTTCGGCCCGGTGTGGTGAAGACAAGGTAGGGAGATCTTCAGGGGGGTAGTGTTAGGCTTTTTTAAGGGGGGTTTGGGTGGGTTTAGAATAGGGGTATGTGGGTGGTGGGTTGTAATGGGGGGGGGGATTGTATTTGTTGAATGCAAAAGAGCTGAATTCTTTGGGGCATGCCCCACAAAAGGCCCTTTTAAGGGCTGGTAAGGTAAAGAGCTTTGAAATATGTTTAATTTAGAATAGGGCAGGGAATTTTTTTTATTTTGGGGGTTTATTATTTTATTAGGGGGCTTAGAATAGGTGTAATTAGCTTAAAAATCTCGTAATCTTTTTTTTATTTTTTGTAATTTAGTGTTTGTTTTTTTTTGTAATTTAGTTTAGTTAATTTAATTGTATTTTTAGATAGATGTTTGTACTTTATTTAATTTATTGATAGTGTAGGTGTATTTATAACTTAGGTTAGGATTTATTTTACAGGTAATTGGGTAATTATTTTAACTAGGTAGATATTAAATAGTTAATAACTATTTAATATCTATTATACCTAGTTAAAATAATTAACAATTTACCTGTAAAATAAATATTAACCCTAACATAGCTACAATGTAATTATTAATTATATTGTAGCTATTTTAGGGTTTATTTTATAGGTAAGTATTTAGATTTAAATAGGAATATTTTAGTTTATAAATTAATTAGATTAATTTAATATAAATTTAGTTAGGGTTAGCTAGAGTTAATATAGTTAATATAAATACTATAGTAACTATATTAACCCTAATATAATTAGGGTTAATATAGTTAATATATATAATGTAATACCTATATTAACTATAATATACTTAGGGTTAATATAGATAATATAGCTGGCGGCGGGGTAGGTAGATTAAATTAGGGGTTAATCATTTTAATAGAGATGGCGGCGGTGTAAGGGGCTTACATTAGGGGTTAATAATTTTAATATAGATGGCGGCGGTGTTAGGGGCTCACTTTAGGGGGTTATAGATATAATATAGCTGGCGGCGGGGTACGGGAGCGGCGGTTTAGGGGTTAATAACTTTATTAGGTTGCGGCGGGGTAAAGGAGCGGCGGTTTAGGGGTTAATAGCATTTTTATTGTTAGGCTAGTGAGGGGGGATAGCGGATAGAGGGTTAGACAGTGCGGGCTATGTTAGGGAGGCGTGTTAGACAGTGCGGGCTATGTTAGGGAGGCGTGTTAGACAGTGCGGGCTATGTTAGGGAGGCGTGTTAGACAGTGCGGGCTATGTTAGGGAGGCGTGTTAGACAGTGCGGGCTATGTTAGGGAGGCGTGTTAGACAGTGCGGGTGTTTTAGACTTTAGTCAGGTTTTATAGGCGCCGGCAGATTCTAACGTGGCGCAAGTCACTGGCGACGCCAGAAATTTGTACTTACGCAGATTTCTGGACATCGCTGGTTTGTGAGACTTACGGCACGTTAGCATCTGACGGCGACCTATATGGGATGGCTCGAGTTGCGAGCTGAAACTGCGGGCGACGCCGGTTCCCTCGCTTGCGCCGCAAACTGCGATCGATATCGGATCGCGCCCCAGATCTCTAGTGCAGTGCGAGACATAGCAGCAGACCTAATATAGGTGAGTTGTGCAGACTCCCATACTTTATATTGTGCAGACTCCCAAACTCTATATTGTGCAGACTCCCAAACTCTGTATTGTGCAGACTCCCAAACTCTGTATTGTGCAGACTCCCAAACTCTGTATTGTGCAGACTCCCAAACTCTGTATTGTGCAGACTCCCAAACTTTATAGTGTGCAGACTCCTAAACTCTATATTGTACAGACTCCCATATTCTATATTGTGCAGACTCCTATACTCCATATTTTACAGACTCCCAAACTCTATATTGTGCAGACTCCCAAACTCTATATTGTACAGACTCATAAACTCTATATTGTGCAGACTCCCATACTCTATATTGTGCAGACTCCCATACTCTATATTGTGCAGACTCCCATACTCTATATTGTGCAGACTCCCAAACTCTATATTGTGCAGACTCGTAAACTCTATATTGTGCAGACTCACATACTCTATATTGTGCAGACTCCCATACTCTATATTGTGCAGACTCCCATACTCTATATTGTGCAGACTCCCATACATTATATTGTGCAGACCCCATACTTTATAGCTATAAGATGGTAATATATATTTATACATGCAAGGTTCATCTTGGCTTTTTTATTTATATATGCATTTTTTCTCACATACGTTTTGTGATAACATTTTCAACTATTTCATAATCAGAGCACTGAGGAATTCTGAATTGGGGGGCTGGGGGGTACAATAGTGAAGTGGTACAGTGAGGTACTATAGTGCGATGGTACAGTGAGGTACTATAGTGAGGTGGTACAGTGAGATACTATACAGATGTGGTACAGTGAGGTACTATAGTGAGGTACTATAGTGAGGTGGTGGTGAAGTCAGGTACTATAGTGAGGTTGGCATGCAGTGACGTAGTATAGTGAGGAGCGCTGGGGGGGCACCTCCCTGAAATTAGTTTTTGCAGGTTGGGATGTCTGTGTTAATTATGCTTGATGTTTGATTTGTTTCCTTATGTTATGTATGGGTTGCCATGACAACGTAATGGTGCCTTTTTCACTAGGGGATGGTGTTATGGTCTATTTAAACTGTGTGATTCACTTGTTGTTTGGCTGAGGAAGAGTAGAGTATCCACAAAACATTACGCACATAAAAGCTACTACTTTAAAAGGACCGGTAATAGACATGCCCCCTTGACCATGCCCCTGACCACACCCCCACTGGCACGAAGCCAGGTGGTCCCAGTTTTACCTCTAAAAATTGTGGTAAGCCTAAATATATACTACATGTGTATTAGTGCTCTCATATATGTTACCAAAGAACAGTATTAGAAATAATTAAAATAAATCAAAGTTAAAACATACCTTGCAGAATCTAGCATATTAGAGCTGAGATGGTAATCACTAGTTCCCATCCGGTTAAAGAACCTGTGATGTCACAGCAGGCAGTGACTGCTGAGATTAAATTATGCCGATTTTTTTAGGAAGAAAAAAAAATTGTATTCTGTTTGCCTAACTGCCTTCTGCTCTCTGAGATATTTAATTTGATCACTGCTTGTAATCACGGAAGAAGCAAGGGTTATTTAGCCAAGTCGGAACTAGCTGCTAATCTTGCAATATGGTAGCAGCAGCTAGATCCCAGAAAAAAATCTATTTTTTTTTAATGTGCCTGTGATGAAAGTGGCAAAGTGACGTCACCGGATTGGGGGTGGGGCTTAGGTCCGTTTGTCTGTGTCGCAGTTACTTAGTGAAATCAATGCTACCAGATGTATATTTCCATTCTCTGCAATAAAAGTTGTACCATTTTTGCTGTGTCCTGCATCTTATGACATGGTGTCAGAAGTTCTTGCATGCTCTTCTGTTTCCTGATTAATGACGATGTCAAAGTTTACCCCACCTGAGCCTTTTGACTTCTCTCAGCCTGCAGCTTGGCCCACATGGCATCAGCGGTTTCAGCGATTCAGGAGAGTGGTGAAATACAAGTTAATTCTCTTTTATACTCTATGGGGAAAGATGTGGAGCCAGTGTTCAATGCTTTTACTTTCCAAGAAGGGGAAGAATTTGACTTTGAAATAGTTATGAATAAACTCAGTGCCCACTTTGGGGCCTAGTTATCAAGCCGTCAACCTCAAATACGCTGGAATTCCGCATCGTATTTGTGGCGAGGCTGATACGCCTTAGTTATCAAAGGCTCGAGACCGGCAAAAGTAGAATTTTGTGACGTAAGCATCGATCCGCCGGACTCAGTCCGACACAGATCGATTCTTACGTCACTCCAGATGTTCCGCACACAAGTGCGGCACATTCTCACTACTTTTGCTAGTTATCAAAAAACTAGCAGGTACGCTCGGCACTTTTACGGCCCAGCGTACCTGGTTTTCAATCCGCCACCCCTGGAGGCGGCGGATCTTATAGGAATCAATGGGAGTCTGACCATAGCGAAAGTACAAGTTCGCTGCTGACAGACATCCCATTGATTTCTATGGGAGCTGTCTACACCTAACACCCTAACATGTACCCCGAGTTTAAACACCACTAATCTGTCCCCCCTACACCGCCGCAACTAAATAAAGTTATTACCCCCTAAACCGCCGCTCCCGGAGCCCACCGCAAGCTACTCTATACATATTAACCCCTAAACCGCTGCTCCCGGAGCCCACCGCAACTATAATAAATGTATTAACCCCTAAACCGCCGCTCCCTGAACCCGCCGCAACCTATATTAAATGTATTAACCCCTATCCTGCCCCCCCTACACCGTCGCCACCTATAATAAATTTATTAACCCCTAATCTGCCCCCCCTACACCGTCGCCACCTATAATAAATTTATTAACCCCTATCCTGCCCCCCACTACACCGCCGCCACTGTAATAAAATTATTAACCCCTAAACCTAAGTCTAACCCTAACGCCCCCCTAACTTAAATATTAATTAAATAAATCTAAATAAATTAACTCTTATTAACTAAATGAATCCTATTTAAAACTAAATACTTACCTTTAAAATAAACCCTAATATAGCTACAATATAAATAATAATTATATTCTAGCTATCTTAGGATTTATATTTATTTTACAGGTACCTTTCAATTTATTTTAACTAGGTACAATAGCTATTAAATAGTTATTAACTATTTAATAGCTTACCTAGCTAAAATAAAGAGAAATGTACCTGTTAAATAAATCCTAACCTAAGTTACAATTACACCTAACACTACACTATACTTTAATAAATTATTCCTATTTAAAAATAAATACTTACCTGTAAAATAAACCCGAAGATAGCTACAATATAATTAATAATTATATTATAGCTATCTTAGGATTTATATTTATTTTACAGGTAACTTTGTATTTATTTTAGCTAGTTAGAATAGTTATTAAATAGTTATTAACTATTTAATAACTACCTAGCTAAAAGAAATACAAAATTACCTGTAAAATAAATCCTAACTTAAGTTACAATTAAACCTAATACTACACTATCATTAAATTAATTAAATAAACTACCTACAAATAACTACAATTAAATACAATTACATAAACTAACTAAAGTACAAAAAATAAAAAAAGCTAAGTTACAAAAAATAAAAAAATAAGTTACAAACATGTTAAAAATATTACAACAATTTTAAGATACTTACACCTAATCTAAGCCCCCTAATAAAATAACAAACCCCCCCAAAATAAAAAAATGCCCTACCCTATTCTAAATTAAATAAATTTCAAAGCTCTTTTACCTTACCAGCCCTTAAAAGGGCCATTTGTGGGGGCATGCCCCAAAGAAAACAGCTCTTTTGCCTGTAAAAGAAAAATACAACCCCCCCCCCCCCCCCAACATTAAAACCCACCACCCACATACCCCTAATCTAACCCAAACCCCCCTTACAAAAACCTAACACTAATCCCCTGAAGATCATCCTACCTTTAGTTGTCTTCACTCAGCCGAGCCACCGATGGAACTGAAGAGGACATCCGGAGCGGAAGAAGTTAATCCTCCAAGCGGCGCTGAAGAAATCTTCCATCCGATGAAGTCATCATCCAGGCGGCGCTGAAGAAAAGTCTTCGATCCGGCCGATGTCATCTTCAAAGAGGCGCTGAAGAGGTCTTCTATCCGGGCGAAGTCATCTTCCAAGCCGGGTCTTGAATCTTCCTTCCGCCGACGCGGAACCACCTTCTTGGAATCAGCCAATCAGATTCAAGTTCAATCCGATTGGCTGATCCAATCAGCCAATCAGATTGAGCTCGCATTCTATTGGCTGATCGGAACAGCCAATAGAATGCGAGCTCAATCCGATTGGCTGATTCCATCAGCCAATCAGATTTTTCCTACCTTAATTCCAATTGGCTGATAGAATCCTATCAGCCAATCGGAATTGAGGGGACGCCATCTTGGATGACGTCCCTTAAAGGAGCCGTTATTCGTCGTAGTCCATCGGTGAAGAAGGTGGTTCCGCGTCAGCGGAAGGAAGATTCAAGACCTAGCTTGGAAGATGACTTCGCCCGGATAGAAGACCTCTTCAGCGCCTCTTTAAAGATGACATCGGCCGGATCGAAGACTTTTCTTCAGCGCCGCTTGGATGATGACTTCATCGGATGGAAGATTTCTTCAGCGCCGCTTGGAGGATTAACTTCTTCCGCTCCGGATGTCCTCTTTAGTTCCATCGGTGGCTCGGCTGAGTGAAGACAACTAAAGGTAGGATGATCTTCAGGGGATTAGTGTTAGGTTTTTGTAAGGGGGGTTTGGGTTAGATTAGGGGTATGTGGGTGGTGGGTTTTAATGTTGGGGGGGTTGTATTTTTATTTTACAGGCAAAAGAGCTGTTTTCTTTGGGGCATGCCCCCACAAATGGCCCTTTTAAGGGCTGGTAAGGTAAAAGAGCTTTGAAATTTATTTAATTTACAATAGGGTAGGGCATTTTTTTATTTTGGGGGGGTTTGTTATTTTATTAGGGGGCTTAGATTAGGTGTAAGTATCTTAAAATTGTTGTAATATTTTTAACATGTTTGTAACTTATTTTTTTATTTTTTGTAACTTAGCTTTTTTTATTTTTTGTACTTTAGTTAGTTTATGTAATTGAATTTAATTGTAGTTATTTGTAGGTAGTTTATTTAATTAATTTAATGATAGTGTAGTATTAGGTTTAATTGTAACTTAAGTTAGGATTTATTTTACAGGTAATTTTGTATTTCTTTTAGCTAGGTAGTTATTAAATAGTTAATAACTATTTAATAACTATTCTAACTAGCTAAAATAAATACAAAGTTACCTGTAAAATAAATATAAATCCTAAGATAGCTACAATATAATTATTAATTATATTGTAGCTATCTTCGGGTTTATTTTACAGGTAAGTATTTATTTTTAAATAGGAATAATTTATTAAAGTATAGTGTAGTGTTAGGTGTAATTGTAACTTAGGTTAGGATTTATTTAACAGATACATTTCTCTTCATTTTAGCTAGGTAGCTATTAAATAGTTAATAACTATTTAATAGCTATTGTACCTGGTTAAAATAAATTGAAAGGTACCTGTAAAATAAAAATAAATCCTAAGATAGCTAGAATATAATTATTATTTATATTGTAGCTATATTAGGGTTTATTTTAAAGGTAAGTATTTAGTTTTAAATAGGATTCATTTAGTTAATAAGAGTTAATTTATTTAGATTTATTTAATTAATATTTAAGTTAGGGGGGCGTTAGGGTTAGACTTAGGTTTAGGGGTTAATAATTTTATTACAGTGGTGGCGGTGTAGTGGGGGGCAGATTAGGAGTTAATAAATTTATTATAGGTGGCGACGGTGTAGGGGGGGCAGGATAGGGGTTAATAGGTTTAATATAGGTTGCGGCGGGTTCAGGGAGCGGCGGTTTAGGGGTTAAACTATTTATTTAGTTGCGGAGAGGTGCGGGATCAGCAGGATAGGGGTTAATAATTTTATAATAGAGGGCGACGGTGTAGGGGGGCAGGATAGGGGTTACTAGGTATACTGTAGGTGGCAGCGGTGTCCGGGAGCGGCGGTTTAGGGGTTAATACATTTATAAGAGTTGCGGCAGGGTCTAGGAGCGGCGGTTTAGGGGTTAATACATTTATAAGAGTTGCGGCAGGGTCTAGGAGCGGCGGTTTAGGGGTTAGTAACTTTATTGAGTTGCGGGAGGCTCCGGGGGCGCCGGTATAGGGGGTAGAACAGTGTAGTTTAGTGTGAGTGCTTAGTGACAGGCTAGCAATAAAGCTGGGAAAAAGCCGAAGGGCAGTGAGATCGGATGAGTGATAACTGTCACAGTCCGCTGCTCATCGCCCCGCAGCTTTTTGACAGCTTTATTTGATAACTTAGGCGTATTTTTTCAGGTCCGCGGCGGCGATGTGAGGCGAGCTTAGGCGGGCGTATTGGGCCGGCGATGCCAGAAAAGTAGACGGCTTGATAACTAGGCCCCTATGTGCCCAAAAGAAATGTGATTCATGAGAGGGCTTGTTTTCACAAATGTGCTTAGCGCGTGGGAGAATCTGTGGAGTCATTTGTGCGCAGTCTGTATGAACTAGCTGAATTCTGTGAGTTTGGTGTTGCTAAAGAAGAGCAAATCAGAGACAGAATAGTCATAGGAAATGCAGATGCTGAAGTCTCACTTAAGCTACAGTTAGAGTCTGATTTAACATTAGATGGGGCTATTAGGATGGCCCACCAGAGTGAATTGGTGAAAAAGCAAAGTGCTGATCTGAGGTCTGAGAATATTGTGGATGAAGTGCAGCAGTTCAGGAGAGCTGCTAGGGAAAGGCACAGTGTGAGCGGTAGACCAAGGGCAACAGATAGGCCTAGAAGTGGATGGGAGCAGCATGCCCGATGCACACGGTGCAACTGTGGCCATGATCAGAGTGTCATATGCCCTGCTAAAGACAAAAGATGTCGAAAATGTAACAGGATGGGCCATTTTGAAGTGGTGTGTAAGACTGAATACATTAAAGGGATGCAGGTGGATAGTGACCAGGAGGGTCAAGAAGTGTCCTTTGTGGGGTCTGTTATTGAACGGCCAGGTTCAGTAGATGATTGGAGGGTTAATCTTACTGTAATGGGAGCCAAAGTTGCCTTTAAGATTGACATAGGAGCAGTAATGTCCCTTGCAGCATTCATAAAACTGCCTCGACAGCCCCAGCTGGCAAAAGTTACAACAAAAGTTCATAGTCCTGGTGGACGCATTGATTGTGCGGGAAAATTTCTTGCCAGCTGCGAGTACAAGCAAAGGAAATTCACCATGTGGATGCATGTGATTAGAGGTCAGTGTGTTAATAATTTATTGAGCAGAAAAGCAGCCTGTGGTTTGGGCCTAGTAGCCAGAGTGAATGAAATCTTAGAAGATATGTTTGGTGAATTGGGCCTACTGATTTGCAACCCAGTCCGCATATCACTTAAAGGTGACGCAGTCCCATACAGCATTACCACTCCCAGTAGAATTCCATTCCCGCTCATGCCTCAAGTGGAGAAGGAGCTTCTGCGTATCAAGAATATGGGGGTTATTGAAGAGGTTGTTGAAGCAACTGACTGGTGTACCCCCATTGTGCCTGTTGCAAAGAAAAATGGAAAGGTACGCTTCTGCGTAGACTTGAAAAGGCTGAATGAGGCGGTGAAGAGAGAGAGATATGTGTTGCCGACACTTGAAGACATAGCTCCGAAATTGGCTGGGGCAAAGTTCTTCTCTACATTGGATGCTTCTAGCAGCTTCTGGCAGATACCTCTAGATCCAAAGTGCTGCAAACTGACTACCTTCATCACACCGGTAAGTCGGTTTTGCTTCTGCAGACTCCCCTTTGAGATATCCTCTGCTCCTGAAATCTTTCAAAGAGAAATGAGTTCTCTCCTAAGAGACCACGTGGGCACGGCAGTTGTCATGGATGACATCTTGGTGTATGGGTCTACATTTGAGGAACATGATCAGCGACTGAGCTGCGTACTGCAGACTATTAGAGAGTCTGGGCTGAAGTGAAATAAAGAGAAATGCCATTTTAGGAAAGCTGAGTTATGTTACTTTGGGCATATCTTCAATGGGGATGGCATCAAGCCAGACCCTGAGAAAATTTGTGCTATTGAACAGATGAAAAGTCCTTCTGATGTACATGAGCTGAGACAAATATTGGGCCTTGTAAATTATGTGGGCAGGTTCCATACCAGATTTATCCACTATACTACATCCTATCACAGGGTTGCTAAAGAAAGATGTTGCCTGGGTCTGGGGACCTTCACAGGAAGAATCTTTTATGCAGGTCAAGTCCCTGCTGGGATCTGCCCCAGTGTTGGGGTTCTACTAACCCTTCCAAAAAGACTGTGGTTAGTGCTGATGCGAGCAGTTATGGGTTAGGGGCCGCCCTCCTCCAGTTGAATGAAAACAAACTACAGGCCATCGCCTACTGTTCCCATACACTGACGGCTGCTGAGTCACAATACGCCCAAATTGAGAAAGAGTGCCTGACGGCAGTTTGGGCCTGTGAGTGCTTTCAGCGTTACCTAGTGGGTTTAGAGAAATTTAGTCTGGAGACTGACCATAAACCGCTAGTCCCTCTAATTAACTCCTATGATATTGACAAAACACCCCTAAGATGCCGGAGACTTCTAATGAGGCTGCTCAGGTTCAACGTTCAGGCAGTGCATGTGCCGGGGAAACAACTGGTTGTGGCAGATACACTGTCCAGGCTCCCGCTGGCTGCTGCTGAAGAGTCTTCAATGGAATTGGATGTGAAAGTGTATGTAGATTCAGTTCTGGCCTCCAAGTCCATCTCTTCAGGGAAGCTAGAATAAATAAAGAAAGAGACATATTTAGATACAGACCTTCAAGAAGTTATAAAGTACATAAAAGAAGGTCGGCCCGAGAGTCAGGCAGCCTGGATGTCTAAGTTCTTACCAGTCAGAGAGGTCGCAGCTCACGGAGCTGGATGGGTTGGTGCTGTTCCAAGACCGCATTGTTATTCCTGTCAGCATGAGGCAGGAGATGTTAAACATCTCCTGCCTCATGCTGCACTTAAGCATTACAAAGTGCAGAGAAAGGGCAGCTACGGCAGTATGGTGGCCTGGGATCAGTTCCGACATTGCAAGCCATGTGTCTAAATGTGCCTTTTGCTGGGAACGCCGGCCTACTCAGAGAAGGGAGCCCTTGATTTCTACTCCGCTGCCTGCAGGCCCGTGGCAGAAATTGGCTGCTGATTTGTGCAAACTGCACGGAAAAAAGTTCTTAGTCGTGATCGACTACTATTCCAGGTATTTAGAAATTGCACCTTTGAATGAAATCACAAGTCAAGCCGTTATCACTCGTCTCAAGAGCTTGTTCGCCCGGTGGGGCATACCAATGGAGCTGGTGAGTGATAACGGAATGCAGTTCGCTTCCACAGAGTTCAGTTCTTTCAGCAGAGAATATGATTTTGTACATTCCACGTCAAGTCCACATTACCCGCAGGCCAACGGAATGGCTGAAAGGGCAGTTCAAACAACAAAGTTCATTTTGAAGCAATCTGAGCCGTACCTGGACCTCTTGTCCTATAGGGCGACTCCCATTCAAGCCACGGGGTTTAGCCCGGCACAGCTGATACTAGGACACCAGATTCGTACCACCTTACCCTCTGTGGGTGTCTTCCAGCCAACTAGCTCTATTCCTCGGGACGAAGTCCTTAGGAGGGATGAAGAGGCAAAAAGGGGCTATCAATTCTTCTACGACAGGAGACATTCTGTGAGACCCTTGCAGGAGCTGAATGCGGGGCAAAGTGTCAGAATTAAACTGGATGATTAGAAGACATGGAAGATGCCTGCTCCTTTAATGGGACGCTCTCCAGAACCAAGGTCTTATGTAGTCCTTACTGATGGAGGGACAGTTACACGCTGTAATCGAAAACATCTTCAGCCTGTACCTGAGAGTCTGGAACTGGATGCCTCAGTACCACCTCCGGTGGGATCCCCTGTTTTAAAAGGGGTGCCTTCCCCGCAGCAAGATCACAGCGGGGATATGTCTTTGCCTCCAGCAGACTCTCAATCACCTTCTTCTGTATCAGAGGACAGTTCATGTAGAGTTACATCAAGTGGAAGAGTGGTGAAACTTCCGGCCCGATATCGGGATTAACTTTAGTTAGAACAGTGACCGGAAGTATGGGCAGAATAATCCCATGGTCACCGTGGACTAGGGTAGTCTAACCCGATGTTCAAGTCAGGATGTAATTCATGTTGTTTATATTTTCTGTAACGTGTTATTTGTTATATACTATACAAAACTGTTGTTGTATACCTTGTTATTTGTTATATTCAAATGGAAAAAATGTGCATGCTTTGTCCTTTGAAAAGGGGGAAGATGTGATGAGAGTGGGAAGTAATGTCACTGGATTGGAGGCGGGGCTTAGGTCCGTTTGTCTGTGTCGCAGTTCCTTAGTGAGATCAGTGCTATCAGATGTATATTTCCATGCTCTACAATAAAATAGAGTTGTACCATCTTTGCTGTGTCCTGCATCTCATGACAGTGCCGAGCACTAGTGACAGGTGGGGCAATGCAGGACTGTAGCAGGCAGTCTCACTGGGACAACAGGACAGACCCGAGACCTCTAAATTTGGACCCGTCACACACAACCCAAGACTATTGGGAGCATGGCAGCCAAATTTGTTTAATTCAGTGGGGGGGAGGCAATTGTCCCCCTTGCCCCCTGTCATTCCTCACTGTTGGGAAAACTATACCCAAGCTCTAGAGGGCACTGATTGATAACGGGGGGACAAAAAAGAAAGGCGGACCCTAATCTGAGGGCTCCACAGCCTGAAAAATCTTTCTCCCGAAAGCTGCTTCAGCCGAACCAAAAACATCAAACTTGTAAAATTTAGAAAAACTATGTAAGGAGGACCAGGTAGCTGCCTTACAAATCTGATCCATGGAGGCCTCATTCTTAAAGGCCCAAGAAGAAGTCACTGCTCTAGTAGAATGAGCTGTAATTCTCTGAGGAGGTTTATGTCTCGCTGTCGCCTAAGCTAAGCGGATAACACTCCTTAACCAAAAAGATAAGGAAGTTGAAGAGACCTTCTGACCCTTACGCTTCCCAGAATAGACAACAAACAAGGAAGAAGTTTGTCTAAAATCCTTAGTAGCCTGAAGATAGAACTTCAAGGCATGAACCACGTCCAAATTATGAAGTAAACATTCCTTCGAAGAAGAAGGATTGGGACACAAGAAAGGAGCCCCAGCTCTTGACTGATGTTGCGGTCTGACACGACCTTAGGAAGAAAACCTAACTTAGTACGTAGGACAGCCTTATCAGAATGAAACACCAGATAAGGAGGCTCACATTGCAAGGCAGCAATCTCAGATACTCTGTGCACGCAGAAGCAATAGACAGTAGCAAAAGAACCTTCCATGACAACAATTTAATGTCAACTTCATGCATAGGATCAAACGGAGCCCGTTGCAAAATCTTAAGAACAAGATTTAGACTCCAAGGAGGAGCATTAGATCCAAACACAGGTCTGATCCTAGTCAGAGCCTTAACAAAGGACTGTACATCTGGAAGCTCTGCGAGCCTCTTGTACAGTAAAACAGACAGGGCCGAAATCTGTCCCCTCAGGGAACTGGCAGAAAGGTCCTTCTCCAGTCCATCCTGGAGAAACGATAGGATCCTGGCAACCTTAAAGGGACAGTCTAGTATAAATTAAACTTTCATTATTCAGATAGGACTTTTAATTTTAATCAACTTTCCAATTTACTTTTATCATCAAATTTGCTTTTTTCTCTTGGTATTCTTAGTTTAAAGTAAACATAGGTAGGCTCATAGGCTAATTTCTAAGCCTTTGAGGGCTACCTCTTATCACATGCTTTTTAAATCTCTTTTCAAGACAAACAGACCGAAAGTACACGTGGGCCATATAGATAACACTGTGTTCAGGCACAGGGAGTTATTTAAGATTTAGCACAAAACAATGCTAAATTTAAGACAATAGATAATAAACAGTCACAGTCATGTGATCAGGGGGCTGGAAGAAGGTTCCTAGATACAAGGTAATCACAGAGGTAAAAAAGTATAATAATATAACTGTGTTGGTTATGCAAAACTGGGGAATGGGTAATAAAGGGATTATCTATCTTTTAAAACAGCAACAATTCTATGGTAGACTGTCCCTTTAACTTTATTCCAGGAAAAGCCACACTTCACACCAGAATAAGTAGGTTCTCCACACCTTATGATAGCTGCAACAAGTAACCGGTTTACCAGCTTGAATGAGAGTATCAATAACTCTTCAGAAAAACCTCTCTTGGCTAGGACTAAGCGTTCAATCTCCACTCAGTCAGCCTCAGAATATCTAGATTTTGATGAACAAAAGGACCTTGTTCCAGCAGATCCCTGCGACAAGGTAACTTCCACGGAGGAGATGACATCCCCACCAGATCCGCAAACTACATCTTTGGCCATGATGGAGCAATCAATATCACTGATGCCTGCTCCTGCTTGATGCAGGTCACTACACGAGGAAGGAGTGGTAACAGCGGGAAAATGTAAATTAGACTTAACCTATAAAGGCACTGCTAATGCATCTATTAGCTCCGCCTGAGGATCCCTGGACCTCGACCCATATCTGGGTAGCTTGGTATTGAGACGGGACGCCATGAGATCTATCTCCGGCGTCCCCCACCTGTTACATATCTCCGCAAACACTTCGGGATGGAGAGACCATTCCCCCAGATAAAAGGATTTTCTGCTGAGAAAATCTGCTTCCCAGTTGTCCACACCCAGAAGTGGATTGCTGACAGCGAACAGCTATGGGCCTCTGCCCACTCCAGAATCCGAGATACTTCCCTCATTGCTTGGGAGCTTCTCGTTCCACCCTGATGGTTGATATAAGCCACCAAGGTTATATTGTCTGGTTGGAATCTGATAAACTGGGATGAACCCAGAAGGGGCCATGCCTTCAGAGCATTGAAGATTGTCCGAAATTCCAGAATGTTGATCGGGAGGGAGCATTCCTCCTGAGTCCACAATCCCTGCACCTTCTTGGCACCCCAAACAGCTCCCCATCCTGATAGACTTGCGTCCATAATCACAATCTCCCAGCATGGTCTTAAGAAGGATGGCCCTCGGGACAGATGATCTGGACGAAGCCACCAAGAGAGCAATTCTCTCGACTGGTTGTCCAGAGAAATCTGTTGAGACAGATCCGTAGGATCGCCTTTCCACTGCCTCAGCATGCACAGTTGCAACAGTCTGAGACGGAACCTGGCAAAGGGAATGATGTCCATGCTGGACACCATGAGACCAATCACCTCCATACACTGAGCCACAGAGGGCCTTAAGGAGGTCCGGAGGGCAAGACATGCTGAAGCTAGCTTGCAATGTCTCTGGTCTGTTAGAAATATGCTCATGTATATGGAGTCTATTATAGTACCCAGGAAATCCACCCTGGTGCTTGGTATAAAAACTCTTTTCTAGGTTTATCTTCCATCCATGAGACCAAAGAAGAGAGGAGAGATTCTGAATGGTCTTCCGCCAGACGAAAAGATGGTGCTTGTACCACAACATCGTCCAAGTAGGGAGCTACTGCTATGCCCTGGGTTCTGGCAACGGCTAGAAGAGCCCCTAGAACCTTTGTAAAAATTCTTGAAACAGTAGCTAGACCAAACAGAAGTGCAATGAACTGGAAGTGCTGGTCCAGGAACTGGAAGTGGTCCTTGTGGATTGGAACGTGAAGGTAAGCATCCTTCAGATCTATAGTGGTCATGAACTGTCCTTCCTGAACTAAAGGGAAGGATGGACCTTATCTTCATCTTGAATGAGGGGATTGAATTAGAAATTTGTTTAAGGTCCAGAATCGGGCAGTTCCCTCCTTCTTTGGGACCACAAAAAGGTTTGAATAGTATCCCAAACCTCTTTCTGCCATAGGCACCGGGACAATAACTCCTAAGGAGGACAGATCCTGCACGCACCCCAGAAAGGCTTCCCTCTTTTCTGGTCTGAAGACAGGATTGAGAGGAGAAATCTGCCCTTGGGTGGATGAGACTTGAAACTCATCTTGTATCCCTGAGCTATGACCTCCAGGACCCATGGATCCTGCACGTCCCTGAACCAAGCATCTGAAAAGAGCAACAGTTTACCCCCTACACGAACCAGAGCTGGATCTGGGGCCTCCCCTTCATGCCGATTTAGTCTCGGCGGGCTTCTTGCTCTGCTGGGACTTATTCCAGGACTGAGCCGACTTCCAAGTAATCTTGGTTTGCTCAGTCCTTAGCAGAGGACTGCTGACATTGGGATTTATCAGAAAGAACGGAACAAAAATTAGAAGTTTGTCCCTTAGACTTGATCTTTTTATCTTGCGGTAGGAAGGCACCCTTGCCCCCTGTAACCGTGGAGATAATGGAGTCCAGGCCTGGATCAAATAAAATCTTTCCCTTAAAGGGGCGAGAAAGAAGTCTGGACTTAGAAGTCATATCCGCAGACCCGGACTTCAGCCAGAGCGCACGACAAGCCTGAACCGAAAAGCCAGGAGCCTTAGCATTTAGGCGAATAATCTGCATAAAAGAATTAGCCATTCTTAAAGGGACAGTCTACACCAGAATTGTTATTGTTTTAAAAGATAGATAATCCCTTTATTACCCATTCCCCAGTTTTGCATAACCAACACAGTTATATTAATATACTTTTAACCTATGTGATTATCTTGTATCTAAGCCTCTGCAAACTGCCCCTTTATTTAAGTTCTTTTGACAGACTTGCAGTTTAGCCAATCAGTGCCTGCTCCCAGATAACTTCACGTGCACGAGCACAGTGTTATCTATATGAAACACATGAACTAACACCCTCTAGTGGTGAAAAACTGTTAAAATACATTCTGAAAAGAGGTAGCCTTCAAGGTCTAAGAAATTAGCATATTAACCTCCTAGGTTAAGCTTTCAACTAAGAATACCAAGAGAACAAAGCAAAATTGGTGATAAAAGTAAATTGGAAAATTGTTTAAAATTACATGCTCTATCTGAATCATGAAAGTTTATTTTGGCCTAGACTGTCCCTTTAAGGTCTTAATTCTTTCCTGGATAATGTAGAGGGGCCCCTCCACCTCGATAAAATCCAATAAGGAGTTGCACCAGTAGGTAGCTGCTCCAGCAACCGCCGCTGCTAGTTGAAACAAATATCCTATATGTTGAAACATCTTTCTTAGAATAGTTTCCATCTTTTTATCCATCGGCTCTCTGAACAACTAGCTATCCTCAAGCAGGATAGTAGTGCATTTGGCAAGCATGGAGATAGCGGCATCCACCTTAGGGATGGAACCCCACAACTCCAATTGAGAGTCCTGGACCGGGAATAATTTTTTAAAGGAAGACGAAGGTGAAAAGGAAGATCCAATTCTGTCCCATTCGTTCTTAATAATGTTCGCCATCTTTACAGGCACAGGAAAAGTTAAAGGCACTACCCTGTCCTCGTAAACT
This sequence comes from Bombina bombina, assembly GCF_027579735.1. Classification (NCBI taxonomy): domain Eukaryota; kingdom Metazoa; phylum Chordata; class Amphibia; order Anura; family Bombinatoridae; genus Bombina; species Bombina bombina. The sequence goes on along the minus strand of NC_069503.1, from coordinate 1,154,925,665 downwards.
CTGTCTAATTTAGGAATCATCAGGCAGCTTGGCCTCTGGAACTTCTAATTTAGACAGGCCTTCTTTTAGAAGAAAATATAAGTGTCCAATCTTAAATCTAAAGGCTGGTTCTTCCGCAGCAGGAGGCTTAGAGGCAGCAGACTCCATCCCAGAAAGTTCATCCTTTGAAGCCTCAGAGTGCGACTCATCCTCGGATAACTGAGACAGAGCAGTGAAATCCAATAAAATTACATGATGACCCCTGGGCTAAGTGTTTAGCAGGGCAAGGTAAAGCACTGAGGGCCACAGACACTGCCGTTTGTAACTGCGCAGTAAAATCCAGATGGAGGATTAAGCATGCTACGGGAAGCTGCATGTGTAAAAAGGAGATGAAAGTAGGGTATGCAACACGCGGGATGGCTCAGTGGTACCAAAAGGGTTAACCTTCTTTGACCAAACAATGTTGTCAAGGCATGTGGACCATAACAGAGGGCAGGCATACCAAAGCCTCCTCACAATATAAACAGATATTACTATTTGGAAGATGGAGTACCCTCTAATATATCAGAATCGTCCATAGCTTAAGCTAATAACAGCAGACACAGAAAATAAACAAACTTTTGGCTGGATTACGAGTTGTGTGTTAAGGTAAAAAAGCAGCGTTAAGAGGTCCTAACGCTGCTTTTTTATGCCCGCTGGTATTACGAGTCTTGCAGGTTTAGGGTCACCACACACTTCTTTGGCCTTACCGCAAAACGACTTAGGAAACTTTGTAAAGACTTTTTTCTATGGGACTTCCATAGCGCCGGTATTACGAGTCTGTCCAGGGAGGCCAAAAAGTGAGCGGTACAGCCTACCCCGTCAAGAGTCCTAACGCATTTAAAAGTCAGTAGTTATGAGTTTTATGCTACGGCGTTGTAGTGTAAAACTCTTAACTAAAGTGCTAAAAAGTACACTAACACCCATAAACTTCCTATTAACCCCTAAACCGAGGCCCTCCCGCATCGCAAACACGATAATAACATTTTTAACCCCTAATCTGCCGCTCCGGACATCGCCCCAACTATAATATATTAACCCCTAAACCGCCGCACTCCCGCCTCGCAAACACTAGTTAAATAATATTAACCCCTAATCTGCCGACCCTAACATCGCCGCCACCTACCTACATTTATTAACCCCTAATCTGCCGCCCCCAACATCGCTGCCTCTATACTAAATGTATTAACCCCTAAACCTAAGTCTAACACTAACCCTAACACCCCCTAACTTAAATAGAATTACAATAAATCTAAATAAAACCTACAATTATTACCTAAATTATTCATATTTAAAACTAAATACTTAACCTATAAAATAAACCCTAAGCTAGCTTCAATATAACTAATAGTTACATTGTAGCTATCTTAGGGTTTATTTTTATTTTACAGACAAGTTTGTATTTATTTTAACTAGGTAGAATAGTTATTAAATAGTTATTAACTATTTAATAACTACCTAGCTAAAATAAATACAAAAAGTATCTGTAAAATAAAACTTAACCTAAGTTACAATAACACCTAACACTACACTATAATTAAATAAATTAACTAAATTAACAACAATTAAATAAATTAAATTAAATTAGCTAAAGTACAAAAACAAACACTAAATTACAGAAAATAATAAACAAATTACAAGATATTTAAACGAATTACACCTAATCTAATAGCCCTATCAAAATAAAAAAAGCCCCCCAAAATAAAAAAACCCTAGCCTAAACTAAACTATCAATGGCCCTTAAAAGGGCCTTTTGCGGGGCATTGCCCCAAAGTAATCAGCTCTTTTACCTGTAAAAAAAAAAAAACAAACAACCCCCCCAACAGTAAAACCCACCACCCACACAACCAACCCCCCAAATAAAATACTAACTAAAAAAACCTAAGCTCCTCATTGCCCTTAAAAGGGTAGTTAGCTCTTTTGCAGCCCAAATCCTAATCTAAAAAATAAAACCCACCCCTACACCCTTAAAAAACCCCTAACACTAACCCCCTGAAGATCGACTTACAGTTCTGAAGACCAGACATCCATCCTCAAGGAAGCGGCAGAAGTCTTCATCCAACCGAGCCGAAGTCCTCAACGAAGCCGGCAGAAGTCTTCATCCAGACGGCATCTTCTATCTTCATCCATCCGACGCGGAGCAGGTCCATCTTCAAGACATCCGATGCAAGCATCCTTTTCAAACGAAGTCTTCTTACTGAATGACGGTTCCTTTAAGTAACGTCATCCAAGATGGTGTCCCTTAGAATTCTATCAGCCAATCGGAATTAAGGTAGAAAAAATCCTATTGGCTGATGCAATCAGCCAATAGGATTGAAGTTCAATCCTATTGGCTGATCCAATAAGCCAATAGGATTGAGCTTGCATTCTATTGGCTGATTGGAACAGCCAATAGAATGCAAGCTCAATCCTATTGGGTGATTGCCTCATTCAATAGGATTTTTTCTACCTTAATTCTGATTGGCTGATAGAATTCTATCAGCCAATCGGAATCTAAGGGACGCCATCTTGGATGACGTCACTTAAAGGAACCATCATTCAGTAAGAAGACTTTGTTTGAAGAGGATGCTCCGCATCGGATGTCTTGAAGATGGACCCGCTCCGCGTAAGATGGATGAAGATAGAAGATGCCGTCTGGATGAAGACTTCTGTCCATCTGGAGGACCACTTCGCCCGGCTTGGATGAAGACTTTGGCCCGGTTGGATGAAGACTTCTGCCACTTCCTTGAGGATGGATTCCCGGTCTTCAAAACTGTAAGTCGATCTTCAAGGGGTTAGCGTTAAGTTTTTTTAAGGGTGTATTGGGTGGGTTTTATTTTTTAGATTAGGGTTTGGGCCACAAAAGAGCTAACTGCCCTTTTAAGTTTTTTTAGAGAGTATTTTATTTGGGGGGTTGGTTGTGTGGGTGGTGGGTTTTACTGTTGGGGGGGTTGTTTGTATTTTTTTTTACAGGTAAAAGAGCTGATTACTTTGGGGCAATGCCCCGCAAAAGGCCCTTTTAAGGGCCATTGATAGTTTAGTTTAGGCTAGGGTTTTTTTTATTTTGGGGGGGGCTTTTTTTATTTTGATAGGGCTATTAGATTAGGTGTAATTAGTTTAAATATCTTGTAATTTGTTTATTATTTTCTGTAATTTAGTGGGGGGTTTTTGTACTTTAGCTAATTTAATTTAATTTATTTAATTGTTGTTAATTTAGTTAATTTATTTAATTATAGTGTTTTAGGTGTTATTGTAACAGGTTAGGTTTTATTTTACAGGTACTTTTGTATTTATTTTAGCTAGGTAGTTATTAAATAGTTAATAACTATTTAGTAACTATTCTACCTAGTTAAAATAAATACAAACTTGCCTGTAAAATAAAAATAAACCCTAAGATAGCTACAATGTAACTATTAGTTATATTGTAGCTAGCTTAGGGTTTATTTTATAGTTAAGTATTTAGTTTTAAATAGGAATTATTTAGTTAATGATAGGAATTTTTATTTAGATTTATTGTAATTCTATTTAAGTTAGGGAGTGTTAGGGTTAGGCTTAGGGGTTAATATATTTATTATAGTGGCGGCGACGTTGGGGCGGCAGATTGGGGTTAATAAATGTAGGTAGGTGGTGGCGATGTTAGGGACGGCAGATTTGGGGTTAATAATATTTAACTAATGTTTGCGAGGTAAGAGTGTGGCAATTTAGGGGTTAATATGTTTATTATAGTGGCGGCGACGTTGGGGCAGCAGATTAGGGGTTAATAAGTGTAGGTAGGTGTTATAAAATGCATTTTGAACCAGATATGAAAAATACAAACTTGTTACACTGTTTATTATCTGTTGTCTTATTACGTTACCTGCTGATATTTATTTGTATTTATTTGTCATTTGTAAACTACATGTAAGATAGCAGGGTTGTAATCTGCACCATGAAGATAACATCCATGCGTTCTTGTGTCAATAAAGAAAGGCTGCAGTTATAACAAAATAAAAACGAAACAAAAAAAGTGTAGGTAGGTTGCGGCGACATTGGGGGTGGCAGATTAGGGGTTAATATAATGTAGGTGTTGGCGATGTTGGGGGCAGCAGATTAGGGGTTCATAAGTATAATGTAGGTGGCGGCGGTGTCCAGAGTGGCAGATTAGGATTAGGAGTTAATAAATATAATGCAGACGTCTGCGATGTCGGGGGCGGCAGATTAGGGGTTTTATAAGTGTAAGATTAGGGGTGTTTAGACTCGGAGTTCATGTTAGGGTGTAGACATAAATTTTGTTTCCCCATAGGAATCAATGGGGCTGCGTTACTGAGTTTTACACTGCTTTTTGGCAGGTGTTAGACTTTTTCTCAGCCGGCTCTCCCTGTTGATTCCTATGGGGAAATCGTGCACGAGCACGTACGACCACCTCACCGCTGACTTAAGCAGAGCTGGTATTGGAGTGCGTTAAGGAGCAAAATTTTGCTCAATGCTCACTTCTTGCCTTTTAACGCCAGGTCTGTAAAAACCTGTAATACCAGGGCTGCACGTAAGTGAGCGGTGTTAGAAAACTGCTCGTTAGCACCGCATAGCCTCTATCGCAAAACTCGTAATCTGGCCGTTTATTTCTCAAAAACGGCACCTTTATACTCCCAATGTCTGGGGCACTCACCACCTCCTAGACCCAGACAATACAGAGAAATCTGTGATGAAAGGCAATCTGTTGGCGCTCTACAAATACCTGAAAATAATAAAGAATGACTGGGGGATGGGGGACGTGGGAGAGGTATTTAAGCCTTTGGCTGGGGTGTCTTTGCCTCCTCCTGGTGGCCAGGTTCAGTATTGCCAAACAGTAAGGACTGATGTCGTGGACTCTCCTTATATTAAGAAGGAAACAAGCTAAATGTGAGTAATCCAAGATGGTTTTAATAGAGTAAAATCTTGGTTACTGTGGCAAACCTCGCCACTTATGAACTATGCAGGAATTGTTATTTAGGCTAATGGTTAATGTGACAGACCCTGTGGTCAGAACTAAAAGAATTGACCTTGTGTAGCTTTGAGAAGCTGTTTTCTAAAAGACAGGTTTGCTGGCCTCAGCTATTGTGTGCTATAATTACGTTTAAGTAATAAACATTCCATTGTTTAATCACATCTAGAGAGCAGATGCCTCAGTGATAAGAAAAGCCAAGTGTGTGTCTTGTGCTTAAGTTGTTATCAGCTTGAGCAAGGTATTCTATTGTATCATGTCAAAGGGCGTGTTCCCTCCATCTAATGTACAACAGTCTTTCAACCCCCCATCTGGGGTCAAACCTGTATAAATACTAGGCATTTAGCCTTTAATAAATGACATTCTGTGTTAAATCTGAAATGTGGAGCCTGGTCTCATGTTGAGGGGGAAACTGATTGGGGTTGTGAATTGCTGATTCCCTATGCAGGACATTGTTCATCTGGTATTAACCCTTGTTATCCGGTTGGTACCGTAACAATTGGTGGCAAGCGACGGAATGAACCTTATCGCCCAGAAGAGCAACTACACAAGCCAGTAACCTCAGGAAGAGGGGGATTACTACAATACTGACTAAGATGGAAAGAGTACCAGGGACAGAAGGAACCAATGGGCCCAGCATATCAGACAGAACCCCTGAAGAAGCAAGCTTTGATCGGGCGGTTAAAATAAGACTGGCACATTATGGCCCCAACCCATCTGCGGAAATTATCGACCGGGTCATAGCAGATGTGGAGGCCAACCTACTTCGCCAAAGCGGCGCTGCAGCAGCCCAAGTCACAGCAACCCGAGTGGAAAAGGGAAAAGTAAATTTTTCAGCTTTTAAAAACTTCCTGGAAACAGAAGGAGAGATTGATGGGTACCTTGCGGATTTTGAGAGGCAATGTGCACTACACAAGGTACCCGCAGAGGACTGGGTCACGATATTATCCGGAAAATGATCCGGCCGGGCCAGTGAGGCTTTTCGGGCCATTCCAGATGAGGAAGTTGGGGATTATAATACTGTGAAAGAGGCTCTGCTCTCCAGGTATGCGGTTACACCGGAGGCATACCAGAGGCGGTTCAGAGACACTGTTAAATTAGCTGGTGATTCCTACCTTGAGTGGGCATGTAAGGTGCACCGCACAGCAGCTCACTGGATAGCGGGGTGCCAAGCCGTATCTGGGGAAGAGGTGCTGCAGCTATTCCTGTTGGAACATTGCTTTGACAAGTTATCAGCAGGAGTTAGAGAGTGGGTTCGGGACCGTAAACCCTCCACCCTGCATGAAGCTGCTCGCCTGGCAGATGAGTATACGGATGCCCGCAAACTGGACACTGCTACCACTAAGCCCCCTGCTAGAGTGGAGTACAGACCCCCAGTCACCCCAGCTGCTGCCAGTTACCAAACCCCGGCGCACCGCTATACCACACGGCCTCTGGCCACAAACTACCCTCAGAGAGCCCGGTTCAATTCACGGGGTTACTCACAGCCTATTCGGTGCTTTGGATGTAAGCAACTTGGGCACAAAAGACCAGAGTGCAGTGAACCAAGCACAGTCCTGGAGAAGACCCGCCGGCGGAATCCCACGTAACCCTCAGCCTGCGGCCCGCTATGTAGAGGCGCAAGAATGCTGGGGCATCCTACATGAAGCAGACCTTGTGTAAGCTGCCCGCCGGAATAACCGGCAACTGGTTAAAGTGAATGGGAAGGAGGTCAGTGGTCTACGGGATACTGGTGCTACCACGACCTTGCTTCAAAAGAACTTGGTGTCTGAGAAACAGCACACTGGAGACACTGTGACTGTGAGGGTAGCAGGGGGCGCTGTGTTCCGCCTACCTGTTGCCAGGGTACATTTAGATTGGGGAGTGGGCGCTAGACCTGTGAATGTGGGGGTCATGAAGGATTTACCAGCTGATGTTTACCCCCTTGTTTCTGCCTACGCTCCTATGGGTCCCGCTGATGTTAACCCTGTGACTACCCGTGCCCAGATCCGTGCAGCAGAGACTGACCCACCTGCTGCTAAGCCCCAGGATGCTGAGCTCAGTAAATCTCTATCCGCTATTGATACGTGGAAGTCCCGTTACAATGCGCTGATGAAGGAGAAGAGAAGCGCAGAGGAAAAAGCACGTTTAGAACGTGAATCTCTGCTAGACAAGCTGCACCGACAGACTGCAGAAAACACCAGCTTGAGAGTGGGACATGAAACATTAAAGACAAACTTAGCGACACTTGAGGAGAAGCTGACGCTGGCTCATAGTGAGGTGCAGCAACTCAAGGGCACCCTATGTCAGTATGAAGGGATTGTGGATACCTATAAAGAGCAGGTACAGAAAACTCGTAAAGAAGCTGATGGGATTTTGAAGGACTGTTTAGCCCTAGTCTGGGCACTGAGGAAGTTGAACCCTTGTTTGTATGGACAGGAATTCTCTCTCATAACGGGAATCCAGATGGATTGTCCTGGCAAACTGACATGCCTACCACCTCCTAGTCCGGTCATCCCCAGGTTGACCCGCCAAAGGGTCAAGCTGGGTCTGCCGGAGTGTTCCACAAGGGGGGAGCTATGTGACAGACCCTGTGGTCAGAACTAAAAGAATTGACCTTGGGGGGGGCGGAGCCAACCGCCGAGGTGATAGGACGTGTACAGCTAGAGCTCCTGCATACTTTCTTAAGTTTTGGATCTTTTATAAGTGATATAATCACGATATTTTATAGAAATACCTATCACCCCGGCAGAACTACACCTGTGGAATACCACTGTAAAGTTGTGGAGCAAAGGACAATATCACGGCTCTAATCTCGCTCATTTGCCTCACCACGAGGTAGCCAGTGTCTTAGGCCTGCAAATATACTACGAAGGCTTCCTTCCTATTATATTATGGAAAGCAAGAAGCTGACTCTTGGTGATAACAAGTCTACTTTACATCCTCTTTAGAGGATTCCATCTACCCTGCTATGATTGACTCCGGCTGTCTACCGAGTCTGATCGACCTACCTTGCATTGTTAAAATGGAGAGCGTGGACAGATGGGAACAGGAGCTACAGCGACTCATGCACGATTACCAACAAAGCATTCTTACAGATCTCTACAACATCCTCCATGCTCCGCAACTTACTCTGAGAGCACACCCTGATATCTTTGATCAGCAATCAGAACCCAATGTCTGTGGCATCACTTCAGATGGATTGGAGCTTACCGGCATACCTACTATTTCCCGCTGCGCTCAGGAGGCCCAAGAGTACCGCACCGCAACCGCTCCCCAAGAATACCTGAGTTTTCTGCCAGACGGGGATCTGCAACCTAAACGGCGAGGCGGTATCACGGCTACCTTGACTTGGTGCGGCTCACTCAGTTACCCGCTATGTCCCGTACAGGCTCAGATGCCGGGCCCTCTTGATCCGGTGAAGACACTGGGAGGTGGCCATGCTTTACACTCGGGCTGCTTCTGGCTGTTTGTCCGAGGTGTACTTCCCACAGTGCAGCGCCACAGCTACCATTGTAGATACCGCATTGGGCACTCATTGAAACTGCAGTGGGACCCTGGGGGACATGTTTAATGGTCGCCTCGAGACTTCTGCAGCACCTAGCCCTGATTTTGACATAGCCTGAGAATTGTCTGTATTTATGCGGGCACCAAGCACATAATGAATATGCATGTCGGACTAAGACCTAAAGCACTTGTTTATTGAGGACTCAAGACACGGACATGCAATCTTTTGCACATTGTAAGGTCATGTCTACAAAATGTTATTACGATTTTCATGGTTGCTGGTTTTATCAATATGGTTACCCCCTTGTTACTGTTTGGCCCTGTACATATTCATTAGTTACATGGTAGGCTGTATCACACTATTTAAGTTAATACCCTAAGGTCGCACCTTTTGTGTGCAGATTGAATAGGCATCTTCAATATCTTAGTTTCCCGTTGACATGCTAAACTATATTTTATATATGATAACTAGACTGTTGTGTGGGATGCTGGCATTGTCTATATATTGCATTATATTATGTTTACAGGCTCCTTATTGTCTGCATTTACTATGAGACTAACAGTCTTCCAACATTTCATTGCATAGTTTTTTTCAAGTTTGCAGGCTCCCATACTGTATGTCTATACGTTGTGCCTAGGTGAAATGTATGTACATGACTTCTTGCCGCCAGCGGCCGAGGCGGTGAGATAATTACATCTACCAAACAGATAGCCCCATAGACTAGTCTTGGATATAGTTTTGCAATACAATACCTCCTATAATACATAAGTATTGTTTCAGCTCTTCATTGTGTACTAAGATTATAGTTTAGCTCTCATTATTTTACCTATAGTTGCTATGTGACCTTGACTAACTTAGTTGATTTTAATACTTCTAATCCTAGAATATATATTTAGGTGTGCTTTAACCACATTGTTAGCCTTCACCATGCTCTGATCCTAGTCACCTTAGGATGTCCTACCTTTTAGCGCAGGCTGGACCTGCACTTATATCTGGTAGCAAAACTTTTCGCCTCTATTTTCACTATGAGTACTGTATGGCTCTTGCTATTTGTTCTATATGGAACTCCTAGGTCTCAATATGTGGGATTTAGCTTTCATTTGTGACCCACCAGCCCTCCCCACAGGCATAGAGTCTCTGTCCTTTTGCAAATAATATACTCTTTACCAGGCTGCAGCGCTTTATCCCTTTCCTATAGGTACTATGCAAACCCATGTTATACCTAGTTCAGTTTATTTCAATTCCTACCTCCTCCCCCCCCCCCACTTTTTCACTTAAGATACCTCCTACAGGAGGGTTCATTGCGCGGTTTTTCTAACCTGTACCGCACCTTAATTATTATCTTTTTATGTTAATCTTGCAGCGTACCGTGAGATCAACCATAGTTCCCCCTTTAGATAGAGCAAGATTGTTTGAACACCCTGTTAATATAAAAAAATAAAATTTGAGGCGAATAGAATGAGTCCCACGAGTGGTCTCTTGTATCACAGTTAGCCCTCTCTCTTAGTTAAAATCACACTTGGTTGGGGGCCCAAGAGTGGTCCTCTGAATGAGAAGGGAGGCCTCAATTACCACTGGCATAACCAGATTGGGTCCTTATCTAATGCTATATAGTACTACTAGTATTATGCTTCCCGCTATTTTGTTAGATGGTATTCCTAATGACGTTTATGTTTATCAAATATCTACTATATGATGAATCTTGTATTATGCTTCTTGTGATAACACTTGTGGAATATTTTAATTTCTTGTTTGTATGCCAAACTTTGCCTCAATAAAAAAAAAAAAAAAAAAAAAAAAAAAAAAAAATTGACCTTGTGTAGCTTTGAGAAGCTGTTTTCTAAAAGACAGGTTTGCTGGCCTCAGCTATTGTGTGCTATAATTACGTTTAAGTAATAAACATTCCATTGTTTAATCACATCTAGAGAGCAGACGCCTCAGTGATAAGAAAAGCCAAGTGTGTGTCTTGTGCTTAAGTTGTTATCAGCTTGAGCAAGGTATTCTATTGTATCATGTCAAAGGGCGTGTTCCCTCCATCTAATGTACAACAGTTTTCCAACCCCCCATCTGGGGTCAAACCTGTATAAATACTAGGCATCTAGCCTTTAATAAATGACATTCTGTTTTAAACCTGAAATGTGGAGCCTGGTCTCATGTTGAGGGTGAAACTGATTGGGGTTGTGAATTGCTGATTCCCTATGCAGGACATTGTTCATCTGGTATTAACCCTTGGTATCCGGTTGGTACCGTAACAGTTAAAATGTATGTTAAACTGTATGTTACTGTTTAAACTCCCTGCTGTTTCAGTTGGGAAACCCCTTGTAGGGGAGACTGTTTTTAAAAAGTGTTTGTTTTTCCGGTTGAAAAATAAGTCGTTGTTGACTCCCAAGCTATGTGTCGTCTAGTTCTTGGTGGAAAGGGGTTATTATTACAATTACCAAGAGTAGTTATTTGCTTGTCTCTGCTTACCAAAAAGATATTACAGATCCTACTGCCTCTCTGCTACAATTACCAAGAGTAGTTACTTGCTTGTCTCTGCTTATCAAAAAGATATTACAGATCCTACTGCCTCTCTGCTACAATTACCAAGATTAGTTACTTGCTTGTCTCTGCCTACCCAAAAGATATTACAGATCCTACTGCCTCTCTGCTACAATTACCAAGAGTAGTTACTTGCTTTTCTCTGCCTACCCAAAAAGATATTACAGATCCTACTGCCTCTCTGCTACAATTACCAAGAGTAGTTACTTGCTTGTCTCTGCTTACCAAAAAGATATTACAGATCCTACTGCCTCTCTGCTACAATTACCAAGATTAGTTACTTGCTTGTCTCTGCCTACACAAAATATATTACAGATCCTACTGCCTCTCTGCTACAATTACCAAGAGTAGTTACTTGCTTGTCTCTGCCTACCCAAAAGATATTACAGATCCTACTGCTTCTCTGTTACAATTGGTGGCAGCGGTGGGATTCAAACCGCACAGCAAGTCATAGGACATGTGATGTATATGAACGGACGGTGAATGGGGACAGATTATACCAGACTAAAGAGAACTGCATTGAAGGAATTACTGGAGGTGAGAGGAATTATTGCCAGCAATAAAACCAAAGCAAGGCTGATTGTGGAGCTCATGGAGGGAGACCGGGTAGCAGTTACGGCCATACCCATGGCGAACAACGAAACTGAATTCCAAAAAGAGATGCAGACCCGGTTGGTTTTTTTCCGCTACCCCATTCGGAGGAGCTCCTGACACGGACATCAGCAGACGTACAGAAGTACAGAAGTACTTGATGGTAACCCGACAAACCACCCCGAGACCCGGAGAGGGGCTACCAGTACACTCCAGTGCTGGTACAGGGAAAGCTAAGATTCCCTACCACGCATTCAAGGATCATACCGACACGGAGGATATCGATGGGTACCTACAGGACTTTGAACGATTATGCCAACTGCATAATATTAGTACCGCTGACCAAGTTCCCCTACTGGCTGGCAAGTTATCCGGGCGGGCCGCTGAAGCCTACCGCACCATGCCAGATGAAGACAGCACGGACTACCAGAAGGTAAAACAGGCCATCCTGACTAGGTATGCTATTACCCCGGAGGCATACCGACAGCGGTTTGGAGACCTGAAGAAGCTGGAAAAAGTTGCCCACACTGAGTGGGTGCATCGGCTAACCAGGGCTGCTAAAGGCTGGTTGCAGGCAGCCCAAGTCACCCAGTTGGAAGACCTTTTACAACTCCTGTTGATGGAGCAATTCTTCCAAGGGGTGTCCACCAAATTGCAAAACTGGCTGAGAGGTCGAAAACCGTGCACGGTACATACCGCAGCGACCTTGGTCGACGAATACCAAGGCGCTCGGAGAGCTCAACGAACACAGCAATGCTCCAGTATTGGGGTCACCCCAACCCCCACTGCAGCTCCCACACCTCTGCTACCCCGTCCTGGAGGGGGAATCCACCCACCCCCTCCCTAATACCAGACTCGATCAGCTATCCGTTGCCCTCTTTGTAACCAACAAGGGCACCTTCAGAGAGACTGTCCCAGGAACAAGAACCGATCCACCTGGAACAACCAGAACAACTTGTCAAACAACCGGGCAGCTGTACACTGCTACCAGAACAAGCCCCAACTACAGACCCAACCCGCAGTCTTCCACGAGGAACCCATGGGAATCTTACATGAGGTAAACCCAGTACAGGCCACTTCGGACAACCTACAAAGCCACCGCCAGGTGGTCTATATAGAGGGCCGACGTGTCCAAGGGCTGCGTGACTCTGGGGCCACCATAACCTTGCTCCAGCAACATTTAGTTTCCACCAATCAACTTACCGGAGACTGTGTAGCTGTCTGGGTGGCCGGGGGAGCCATTTACAAGATTCCCATGGCCAAAGTACACTTGGATTGGGCAGCAGGGTCGGGGAACGTAGAAGTGGGCCTTATGCAAAATTTGCCCGCAGACGTTATTTTGGACAACGACTTAGGGGAGCTGACTTCAGCGTTTGCACCTGAACCTCCCCACAAGCAGCACTGCCCGTGGTTACCCGACAACAGGCCCGCACCAACGCACTGGCTGATCACTCTGAGGCTCAGGTAAGCAATCACCCCCCTAATGTCTCTTGGGCCCCTCCACTAGAGTTTGGTAGCGAAGTGGCCACTGACCCCTCGTTGCAAGTATATAGGGATAAGGTAGGCCAGAATCAGGCGGGGTTGGAAGGAGAGAGGTACGGTTGGGACAAGGGGTTACTGTACAGGTATGCAGAGAAGATAGTGGCTGGATCTATTTCCCTGTCTGTTCAGCAGTTAATAGTACCTCAGAGGTATAGACGAGAACTGCTACGGGTTGCCCACAATATTCCGCTGTCAGGCTACCTAGGAGTTAGTCGGACGAAGCACCGCCTAACTCAGAATTTCTTTTGGCCAGGGATCCCCAAAGATATTAGGCAGTATTGCCAGACGTGTGACACCTGCCAACGAGTAGGGAAAAGAGGAGACCGATATAAGGTGAAGCTACACTCCCTCCCCATAATAGAGGAGCCTTTTAGTCGAGTGGCGGTGGACCTCATTGGCTCCCTAGCCAAGCCTAGCCCCTCGGGGAAGAGGTATATACTCACGGTCGTGGATTATGCCACCCGATATCCCGAGGCGGTGGCTCTGGCTAATATTCATACCGAGACCATGGTGGATGCCCTCATCAAAATCTTCTCCCGCATGGGATTTCCCCGGGAGATTATTTCGGACCGGGGCACCCAGTTTACGGCCGAGATTACCAACCAGTAGTGAAGAGCATGTGGGGTGAAACCCATTGTAAATTCCGCTTATCACCCCTAGTCTAATGGGCACTGTGAACGGTTTAATGGAACACTGAAACAGATGCTCCGCACGTTCATGTATACCCAGAAGAACTGGGAGCGGTTTCTACCCCATTTGCTTTTCGCCTACCGGGAGGTACCTCAGGAGTCCACGGGGTTCTCTCCCTTTGAATTATTATTCGGAAGGAGGGCACGGGGTCCCCTAGACTTAATCCGAGAGCATTGGGAGGGGGAAGTCACTAGTGACGGTACTCCTATCGTACCATACGTACTGGAGTTTAGGGAGCGCCTGGAGGCCCTGACTCGGACCGTCCGCTCCAACCTTCAGATGGCTCAAACCCGTCAGCGCCGTTGGTATGATAGGGGCGCCAGGGACCGCAGTTTTCAGACTGGGCAGAAGGTGCTAATCTTAAAACCGGTCAAAAATGATAAACTGAAGGCCTTCTGGCAGGGCCCATACAAGGTGGTGGAACAAATCTGTGACACCACCTATGTGATCGGCCCATGTACTGGAGCAGGCAGTAGACGCATGCTCCATGTAAATATGTTGAAGCCGTACCATGAACGCGCAGAGGAGGTGAATGCTATTTGCGCCTCTGCCGCGGACGACGCAGGCAGTTTACCTCTTCACGACCTCCTAGGAATGAAGAACCGGAACGAAGGTCTGGGAGAGGTACAATTGGGTGAGCGGTTAAGTCCTCGGGAATGAGCTCAAATAGCAGAGCTACTGCAGGAAAAGAGAGACACGTTCTCCAACGTGCCTGAATATACCCGACTGGCCACCCATAGGGTAGAAACCCCAGGTCACCTCCCCATGCGTCAACCTCCTTACCGCATACCAGAATCAGTGAGAGAACATATGCAGAAGGAGATTGACGAGATGCTACAGTTAGGAGTGATTGAGCACTCGGACAGCCCCTGGGCCTCGCCGGTAGTTCTAGTGCCGAAGTGGGACGGCATGACCCGCTTCTGCGTAGACTACCGGAAACTTAATGATAAAACCGTCTCTGACGCCTACCCTATGCCCCGGATAGATGAGCTCCTGGATAAAATGGCTCAAGGCCAGTACCTCATCACCATAGATCTGTGTAAGGGGTACTGGCAGATCCCACTAGCCGAGGATGCCATCCCCAAATCAGCGTTCGTCACCCCGTTTGGCCTGTACCAATTCAAGGTCATGCCATTCGGGATGAAGAACGCTCCGGCTACTTTCCAGCAAATGGTAGATCGGCTACTGGATGGGTCCCAAGAGTACGCATGCGCCTATTTAGACGACATAGCTATATTTAGCAGCCCCTGGGACGAGCATTTGAACCATATAGGGGCGATCCTAGATCGCATTAGGGAGGCAGGATTAACCCTTAAGCCTAGCTAATGTCATATAGGGATGGCAGAGGTCCAGTACCTAGGGCACCGAGTAGGTAGCGGGCAGCAGAAGCCCGAATCGGCCAAGGTAGAGGCCGTAGCCAAGTGGCCCACTCCCAGTACCAAGACCCAAGTGCTAGCCTTTCTAGGTACCGCAGGCTATTATAGGAAGTTTGTACCTAATTATAGTACCCTAGCCAAACCCCTCGCCGACCTCACCCGTAAAAACCTTCATAACGGCTAGATTTAGAGTTTTTTTTTTTTTTAAATGTAATTGTCAAAGGTGGGGAGCCAGATAGTATCAAATCTATTTTTCCAATAGGACCAGATCAGTTCAAAGAAATCAGTCCTACCCGAGGCATAATAGATACCCTTCTCCATAGAGTACATATATGCCATATTGGATATAATGTCCGACCAGGCTGGGGGAAGGGATCTTTTCCAAGATCTCGCTATATTAAGTTTAACTGCTGATAGGAGGTAAATACAAAGGGCACCATAATGTTTGGGTAG
Organism: Bombina bombina; assembly: GCF_027579735.1. NCBI lineage: Eukaryota > Metazoa > Chordata > Amphibia > Anura > Bombinatoridae > Bombina > Bombina bombina. The sequence continues at coordinate 1,154,910,028 of NC_069503.1, read as the reverse complement.
TTTACATACACCTAGGTGAAAGAGGGCCGTCTCGGGAGTTCTGGGTAGGTTGATGCCAAAACTGGTTAATGTAGAGAAACATTTGTTCCAGAGAGGTTTGAGTCTGGGACAGTTCCACCAAATGTGGATCATATCTCCTATGTGTGAGCAGTCTCTCCAACAAGTGGGGGAGGCCTCTGGAAAGATTTTCGCAAGCCTAGCTGGGACATAATACCAGTGTGTGAGGACTTTAATGTAGGTTTCAAGTATGGTAATGCAATGAAGGGTTTTCTTTGTAAAAAGGAGCGTGCGTTGCCCCTCCAGAGGGGGTTTTGTAAAGTCTAACTTCCGTTCCCATTTCAGGATGTGCTGGGCTTTGTCAGCTGGGGCAGTGCCTTCCATAAGAGAATAGTGTAAGGACATCGGTTTGCCCAATCTAAGTCCCTGTTGCCATCTCGCTTCCCAGATGGTAAGTTGTCGGGATGAAGATGGTTTAAAACCCCATCTAAATAAGAAACTAGTGACTCTGGAGTATTCGAATTTCATATACGAGGGTGTAGATGGACTTATGTTGAGTTGGGTGTAAGGGGGAAAAGTTGTATGTGGCGGTGTTGGCCATAGGTCTCCCACCTTCATAATACCCAGCCGAGCCCAAGCGCTCGGATGGGAATCCGGCAAACCAGACAGAAGACCAGTTACGGAGGTAATTGGGGAAGGGTGAGGTGCTACCTTGGGGTTATGCCTTAGGCGGTCCCAGGCAGACAGGCATTCCTTAATAATCGGGTTAGAGGCACCCAGGTTCCTTCTACAATGGGGTGGCGTCCATATTAGGTCTCTTAACGTAAGGTTATATGGTAGGGAGGCTTGCTCAATAGATCTCCATTTGCTGTTTGAGTCTTTGACGCCCCATTGGGAAATATGAGTGAGCATAGCGGCATCCGCATACCTAAAAATAGAGGGAGAGGCAACCCCGCCATGTATCTTAGGGTATTGCAGGACATTATGAGCAACTCTGGGGGGTTTACCCTGCCAAATGTATTTGGTGCAGGCACTCTGGAACTGAACTAAAAGAGTTCTTGGGACTCTCAATGGTAGACAGCGGAGGGCATATGTGAGTTTAGGGAGATAGCTCATCTTTAGAGCCGCTATGCGTCCTAACCAGGATACGCATTTGAAGTTCCGTGTGGGCAAGGACCTTAGTTCAATCAAAAGTGGTTTGAGGTTATCATCAAGAATTTGGGGGAGAGAGTTGGATAGTTTAACACCAACGTGGGAAATGTACTTATGGCTGGGGATAAACTTATATTTTTTACATAGGTTTTTGGAGACCTCCTCAGGAAACCCAGAGGTAAATAATTCGGATTTTGAGTGATTTAATTTATAGTACGACAGGGAACTGAATGTCTCTAAAAGGGACAAGAGTCTAGGTATCTCTCGTGAGGGTCTGGAAAAGAACAGGGTAGTATCATCCGCAAATAGGGCTACTTTGTGAACCGTTCTGTGTAGGGTGATTCCCGAAATCTCGCTATCTGTCCTGATGGCCGCAGCCAGAGGCTCCATGGCCAGTGCGAACAAAATTGGGGATAGGGGGCAACCCTCACGGGTGCCATTGGTTATAGGAAAGGGAGTGGGGTCAAACCCCAGTCCTCTCACTAGGGCCACTGGGGAGGAATATAAGGCTTTAATCGCCAGAATAATTCGTGTGGGGAACTGGAAGTTCTCCAAGACCCGCCAGAGATACTCCCATCTGACACGGTCAAAGGCCTTCTCAGCATCCAGGGAGAGCACCGCAAGTGGCTTATTCAGTCTCTTGGCCTCTAGGAGAATATTCAGGAGTCTCCTGGTGTTATCTGGGCCCTCTCTCCCTGGTATAAACCCGACCTGGTCTGGGTCAATAAGTGTTGGGAGCAATTTTGCTAACTGATTAGCCAGGATTTTGGAGTATATCTTAACGTCGGTATTAATGAGTGAAATGGGTCGGTAATTAGTGCAAAGAGTAGGATCTTTATTGGGTTTGGGAATGGTAATGATGGAGGCCTCAAGGAATTCCCTGTCGAACTTCCCTGTGGACATGGCTTTGTTGAAAAATCTAGTAAGCATGGGGACGAGTTCCGCTAGGTATGTCTTGTAGAAAATGGCCGTGAAGCCATCAGGACCTGGGGCTTTAAGAGATTTTAGTTTTTTAATAACCATTTTAACCTCCTGGCTATTGATCGGGGAGTCAATGAACTCTTTATGAGAGTCCTCGAGGGAGGGAAGCTTGAGGGAATGAAGGAAGGAATCTATGTTTTCCGAGGGGGCTTTCCTCAGCGCCGCTGTATTGCCTATATTGTATAGTTCAGAATAGAACTGATGGAACTGTTGGCCAATCTGGGAAGGGAGACAGACTGAACGGTCTCCCTGTTTGATTTCATGGATACGAGTGGCGCCTGCACGCTGCCTGACTTTATTGGCTAATAAAGAGTCTGCTTTATTGCCCTTAGAGTATAAAAGGTGTTTCAGACGATTGAATTGTGTTTTACGGAATTCTAATTGGCAAACGTGCCGCCTGAGGTCTTCCACCTCGGATTTGTGGGTTACAGAGTCAGGGATCCGCCTTTGGGTTTCGAGTGCTCGTAGTCAGTTGTGTGCTTGGGAGAGGGGAAGGCTTGCCTGTCTCCTAAGATGAGCCTGCTTACGGATGAAGAGGCCTCGTAGGGTGGCCTTAAATGCCCCCCAGATAGTGTTCTCACTAACTTCTGGGGTATCATTGGTCTGGAGGGTGAAGCAGATTTCTTTCCTAATCTCTTCTCTAAATGGGACATCCGAGAGAAGATGGTGTGGCAGTCTCCAGGGGGCTCTGGTTTTAGTGGTGTGACTAGAGTCAATGTCTAGGGTGATAAGGTCATGGTCTGACCACGGGGTAAGGTGGATATTCACAGAGCGGACCCGATCTAGGTCAGTTGGGTGGCAAAAAAAATAATCAAGCCTAGAGTGTGTTGAGTGAGGGTGGGAGAAGTGGGTAAAATCTTTATCTAGGGGATGTATGGACCTCCAAATGTCAAAATACGTGAACTGGCACATAAGTTCCCGGAACCTACGACTGGTAGGGTCGTGATTGGGGGGGAGTCTCTTGGAGGGGCCTGTTTTCCTGTCTATCCTCTCATCCCATACCATATTCAGGTCCCCAGCAAGGATAACTCTACCCTGTTTAACCTTTTCCACATGTAGAAGGACCTTCCTGAGGTATCTGGGTTGAAGTGAATTTGGGAGATAGACCGAGACAAGGGTATATGTGACATGATCTAAATTACATATAAGGATGAGATATCTAGCCTGAGGATCTCTGAATATGAAGAGAGGCTCGTAAGCCACTCTTTTGTGTATTAGTACGGCTACTCCTCTGGCCTTCTTTGAGAAGGAAGCCGCCTCGAATACTGGGAAGTCCTTGGAGATGTGGGGGGGGGGGGGGAGTCCGCTAGGAGGTGCGTCTCCTGAAGGAAGGCTATATCCGCTCCGTGGTGTCGGAGGAAACGTGAAAGAAGGTATCTCTTGCCTACAGTGTTGAGGCCTCTGATGTTATGAGTGAGGAATCTGAGGGAAGCCATTTAGGATTCCTAAAGGGGGAGGGGAAGGAGAGAAAGGAAGGATCAGGGGTTGGTTGGAGTAGGAATAGAAGGATAAAGGATAGCAAGTGGAAGTAGTCCACCTATGTGGGGCCCTAGGATGGGCACCAGAGATTGGGGGGGAGTTAACCTTGTCTAAAAGACAAAGGGACTAGTGCAAGTAGCCCCGCTCACCTACAAGAAAGACACACAATAGTTAACCATATATTTCAACTTAAACTCTAACTTAAATTAGTTACAATAAATATTAAAGATGGGAACTAATCACAGAATATGAACTTAACAGTGGTATTGAGATGCATACCGACATTCTCAGGTGGGTGAGGCTTGAGGCCTCAGAGCGTGGTCAGGGGGGTTCGGTTTTGACCGCTTTGATCTCTGTTCTTTGATAGACCATTCAGGGGCTGTGACCCTCAATCTGGAACTAGACTCTTGCTGGTTGCTGGGGGGAGCTTGGAGTCCCCAATTAGCTAGTAGGGTACCTCCCATGGAAGGTGAGGAGACTGTGTGGGTTTGATTGTCCTTAGTCACAATCAGTTTAGTGGGGAATCCCCACCTATATTTGATCCCTGCTTTCCTCAGCTGAGTAGTAATTGGAGCATAGAGCTTTCGTTGTTGCAAGGTGTGTGAGGAGAGGTCAGGTAAGAGTTGGATGTCTTTGAGGTTGTCAGGCAAAGTGGGTCTGTTGTATGCTGCCTGCATCAACCGGTCTTTGAAGGTAAAGTGGTGGAAGCAGACGACCACATCTCTCGGCCTATCTGATGATACTGAACGTGGCCGGAGAGCCCTGTGGGCCCTCTCCATAGCATGCATGTTGCCTTCCAGGGGCCCCAGATATGCAGTGAATAGAGTTGTGAGAAATTCCTGTAGACCACCCGTGTTTACCGTCTCAGGTATGCCTCTAAATCTTATATTGTTCCTCCTAGCTCTGTCTTCAACATCTGCCAGCTTCAGTTCAAGCTGGGAGATTTGTTCGGATAAATTTTCTGCGTAGGCCAGGATGTTCAAGTTATCTGTAGCCAGATCGTCTTGTTGCCGTTCAAGGGAGTCAACCCTATCTCATATTTCTTGGATTTCCCTTTTAAGTTCAGCTGAACTTCTCTGAATCTCAGCAGTGATGGATTTAGTTTGAGCTGCGAGGAGTTTCTGAAGAGTACTCTCGGTGATGTAGTGGTTGAGGTGCGCAACAGACTAAGAGCTTGATTGCGAACCCTCATCCTGAGATTCCGGGTCACTAATGTCCTTGCTCACAGAGGGAGGTTTCTTGCATGGCTGGGAAAAATGGTCAAGGACAGTCTGCTTCGAGGCCGCTTGGGTCTTGGTGTTTTTTCTAGCTGAGTGTGACATTATTGATGGCTGAAAGAGATTAAGGAGTATGTCGGTATGGTGGAGGTAAGGCCCACCCTGACCACGTATCCACAGAGAAGTCGCTAACGCCCTGGACTAAACTTAGAAAGAAAGAAGGGTTAAATTTCAATACCTGGGTGAGACATTAGCAATATACGGTATATTGAAAGAGCGGGGCTCGCACTGTCCTCATAAGGAGTGACACCTAGTACATAGCACTACGCCTCAGCTATATTGACGGCTCCAAAGAGCCCCCACGCACCTCAGGGAGGGGGATACGACCAAGAGGAAGGGGAAAGGGGAAGTGGAAGTGACCAACCCAGACAAGCTGGGTCAGAGCGGAGGAGGCGCGAGGGGGGTCAATGCAGCCCGTCCCGTGCAGCGGGACCCACTGCACTATCACCAGAACACAGAGCAATAAATACACACAGCAATATGCTTCAAAGTTTAGATCAACTTTAGGTAATAAGAGCCCTAGCAGATAACTGGAATATAAATGGTGGGGAACACTATGCCTTGAGTGTTGGGGATTAGTTAGTCTGAGGCTAAGGCTAACGGGTTATCACTTAGCTTGGTATAAGGGGAGGGGGGGTATTTTATGGTAGAAGGTATGTGAAATTGACTAGTGCGCTACTGAAGAGGGCCAGAAGTATGAGGGCACGCTAGTCACTAAGCTGGCTTAAGTATGTTCCCTAGTAAAACCTATAAACACTGTATCAATACAAATATGAAAATGCAGTATGAAATCAGCACAGAGGAGTTAAGTAGACATATGCTTTATAAACAAAAGGCATCCACATAGACTAGCACTGTATATAGAACCTGTGAAGGAAAGCAAGCATTAGTAGGGCAGATAAAGCAATAACACTCCACTCTGAGCTTAGAGCCCAAAGGTACATAGGCTGGCGCAGCAGCAACAGTTGTATCAATTAATGGGACAGGTTGTTGTGATCAGATAGTCTCACTAAGGACCCTTTTAGATAGAGCAGTGAAAGTAGGATTACTGTGACTGCAGACCCTCAGGACTTTAAATTTTACTTCTCAGTTTGAGGATACATGAAGCAGTGCACAGTGAGGTAAACTGACAGGTGGACAGGAGTTCCGGGGTTAATAAATTGGCCACAGTGTCCTGAACCTTAGATCCAGAGGCTCTATGCTGTGTTTTTATTTCTCATTAGGCAGGGGGAAGCAGTCCTTTATTTGATTGCTAGTATGGTACTGTAAATCTTAACTGTCCCGGTGTGCACAGCTAGTGCTGACAAGTATGGGGCCCAGGAAGCACACGTAGAGGTCACAGTGGACAACCTCAACACACAGCGGCTGTGATTTAGTGTCTGAGGGCAAGCGAGATGGCAATCATAAAGAGGGTGGTCTAATAATTGGGGAGTCCGGGTGTCACATAAATAGATGAAAAGGTCTTACCCAGGTGCACAGAGTCCCCTGTTTCTTCCGTTAGTGTCTCTAGTAATGATGGTCTGTATGATATTGGCCCGTGTCGTAGGGACAGTTCCAGCAGCTCCCAGCTGAGGTGTCGTAGTAGCGTGATCGTTTTACAGGTGTCCGCTGCTTCAGGTCCGGTATCAGTGTAAAGGAGCGTTGTGAGTCAAGATGGCGGATGTTCGCGCCCTTTCTCTTGACTGCGCTACTGGCAATTTTAGGCCTAGAAGCGGCTCTAGGTAAGCCGGTTAGTCTCCCCTCCTCACCCGCTGGATGGTGGTGTATCGGGATAGTGTGGACCGCCACCGGTCACAGTTGTGCAGCGATCCCTGGCAGGGGTGATCCTCTGATGTGTGAGGCCCAAGCCCCCGGTCAGTCTTCTCCTCTCGAGTGAAGCAGGGGTCACTCCTCTATATGCTCCGGAGCGGATCCCCGACCCTCCGGAGCGAAGTTGATTAGCGGCAGCTGGGGGTAAACGATGGTAGTCTCCTTGGTAGGCACTCCGGAGCGGAGCCCCGACCCTCCGGAGGCAGGAGATGGTCACAGCCACAGCGGTAGGTGAGATTAGTGTCCTGCTGTGTTTGTCGATGTCCTCAGTTTTAGAGATCACCGGGCTGGTTGTAGGGAGCCAGGTATATGGGCTCAGCAGTTGAGTGGCCCTGTGCGGGTCTCCAGGCTACCGTACTGCGGTTGGTAGTAGCAGCACCTCGTGGCTTAGGCCAGTAGATCTGTAAGGACAGCCTGGTAAACAGAACGACTGGAGAGCAGCAGGCTTCTAGGATATAATGTCCAGCAGCAATAGATGACCACTAGTTTTTGCAGTTTATACCTTATTAGGCACCTTTGTTGAACTTTTAATTATGTTTTTCGCAGGAGCTCAATGCATGTGCGTCTAGTCAGTGCTGTGGCTAGCTCCGCCCCCCAGATTTAGAGTTTTGTCTGTAAGGACCCGCGTAGCTAACGCTGGCTTTTCTCTGGCCGCACCATAAAAATAACTCTGGTATTGAGAGTCCACATAAAGGCTGCGTTAGGCTCCAAAAAAGGAGCGTAGAGCATATTTAACGCAGCTTAAACTCTCGATACCAGAGTTGCTTACGGACGCGGCCAGCCTCAAAAACGTGCTCGTGCACGATTCCCCCATAGGAAACAATGGGGCTGTTTGAGCTGGGAAAAAAAAACCTAACACCTGCAAAAAAGCCGCGTTCAGCTCCTAACGCAGCCCCATTGTTTGCTATGCGGAAACACTTCCTACGTCTGCACCTAACACTCTAACATGTACCCCGAGTCTAAACACCCCTAACCTTACACTTATTAACCCCTATTCTGCCGCCCCCGCTATCGCTGACACCTGCATATTATTATTAACCCCTAATCTGCCGCTCCGTAAACCGCCGCTACTTACATTACCTTATGTACCCCTAATCTGCTGCCCCTAACACCGCCGACCCCTATATTATATTTATTAACCCCTAATCTGCCCCCCACAACGTCGCCTCCACCTGCCTACACTTATTAACCCCTAATCTGCCAACCGGACCTGAGCGCTACTATAATAAAGTTATTAACCCCTAATCCGCCTCACTAACCCTATAATAAATGGTATTAACCCCTAAAGCTAAGTCTAACCCTAACACTAACACCCCCCTAAGTTAAATATAATTTACATCTAACGAAATTAATCATCTCTTATTAAATAAATTATTCCTATTTAAAGCTAAATACTTACCTGTAAAATAAATCCTAATATAGCTACAATATAAATTATATTTATATTATAGCTATTTTAGGATTAATATTTATTTTACAGGTAACTTTGTAATTATTTTAACCAGGTACAATAGCTATTAAATAGTTAATAACTATTTAATAGTTACCTAGTTAAAATAATAACAAAATGACCTGTAAAATAAATCCTAACCTAAGTTACAATTAAACCTAACATTAATTAAATAAAATATCTACAATTACCTACAATTAAACCTAACACTACACTATCAATACATTAATTAAATACAATATCTACAAATAACTACAATGAAATAAACTAACTAAAGTACAAAAAATAAAAAAGAACTAAGTTACAAAAAAGAAAAAAATATTTACAAACATAAGGAAAATCTTACAACAATTTTAAACTAATTACACCTACTCTAAGCCCCCTAATAAAATAACAAAGCCCCCCAAAATAAAAAATGCCCTACCGTATTCTAAATTACTAAAGTTCAAAGCTCTTTTACCTTACCAGCTCTGAACAGGGCCCTTTGCGGGGCATGCCCCAAGAAGTTCAGCTCTTTTGCCTGTAAAAAAAAACATACAATACCCCCCCAACATTACAACCCACCACCCACATACCCCTAATCTAACCCAAACCCCCCTTAAATAAACCTAACACTAAGCCCCTGAAGATCATCCTACCTTGTCTTCACCATACCAGGTTCACCGATCCGTCCTGGCTTCAAAATCTTCATCCAACCCAAGCGGGGGCTAGACATCCATCTTCCGGCGGCTGAAGAGGTCCAGAAGAGGCTCCAAAGTCTTCATCCTATCCGGGAAGAAGAGTAGATCCGGACCGGCAACCATCATCTTCCAAGCGGCATCTTCTATCTTCATCCGATGAGGAACGGCTCCATCCTGAAGACCTCCACCGCGGACCCATCTTCATCCGTGACGTCCAACTGAAGAATGACGGTTCCTTTAAGGGACGTCATCCAAGATGGCGTCCCTCGAATTCCAATCAGAATCAAGTTCAATCCGATTGGCTGATCCAATCAGCCAATCAGATTGAGCTTGCATTCTATTGGCTGACCGCTTGGGTTCGATGAAGATTTTGGAGCCAGGACGGATCGGTGAACCTGGTATGGTGAAGACAAGGTAGGATGATCTTCAGGGGCTTAGTGTTAGGTTTATTTAAGGGGGGTTTTGGTTAGATTAGGGGTATGTGGGTGGTGGGTTGTAATGTTGGGGGGGGGTATTGTATGTTTTTTTTTACAGGCAAAAGAGCTGAACTTCTTGGGGCATGCCCCGCAAAGGGCCCTGTTCAGGGCTGGTAAGGTAAAAGAGCTTTGAACTTTAGTAATTTAGAATAGGGTAGGGCATTTTTTTTATTTTGGGGTCTTTGTTATTTTATTAGGGGGCTTAGAGTAGGTGTAATTAGTTTAAAATTGTTGTAATATTTTTCTTATGTTTGTAAATATTTTTTTATTTTTTGTAACTTAGTTCTTTTTTATTTTTTGTACTTTAGTTAGTTTATTTCATTGTAGTTATTTGTAGGTATTGTATTTAATTTATTTATTGATAGTGTAGTGTTAGGTTTAATTGTAGGTAATTGTAGGTATTTTATTTAATTAATTTATTGATAGTGTAGTGTTAGGTTTAATTGTAACTTAGGTTAGGATTTATTTTACAGGTAAATTTGTAATTATTTTAACTATTTTAGCTATTAAATAGTTCTTAACTATGTAATAGCTATTGTACCTGGTTAAAATAAATACAAAGTTACCTGTAAAATAAATATTAATCCTAAAATAGCTATAATATAATTATAATTTATGTTGTAGCTATATTAGGATTTATTTTACAGGTAAGTATTTAGCTTTAAATAGGAATAATTTATTTAATAAGAGTTAATTAATTTTGTTAGATTAAAATTATATTTAATTTAGGGGGGTGTTAGTGTTAGGGTTAGACTTAGCTTTAGGGGTTAATACATTTATTAGAATAGCGGCGAGATTCGGTCGGCAGATTAGGGGTTAATAATTGAAGTTAGGTGTCGGCGATGTTAGGGAGGGCAGGTTAGGGGTTAATAAATATAATATAGGGGTCGGCGGTGTTAGGGGCAGCAGATTAGGGGTACATAGCTATAATGTAGCTGGCGGCTCTTTGCGGTCGGCAGATTAGGGGTTAATTATTGTAGGTAGGTGGCGGCGACGTTGTGGGGGGCAGGTTAGGGGTTAATAAATATAATATAGGGGTCGGCGATGTTAGGGCAGCAGATTAGGGGTTCATAGGGATAATGTAGCTGGCGGCGGCGTGCGGACGGCAGATTAGGGGTTAATAAGTGTAGGTAGCTGGCGGCGACGTTGTGGGGGGCAGATTAGGGGTTAATAAATATAATATAGGGGTCGGCGGTGTTAGGGGCAGCAGATTAGGGGTACATAGGGATAACGTAGGTGGCGGTCGGCAGATTAGGGGTTAAAAAAATTTAATCGAGTTGCGGCGATGTGGGGGGACCTCGGTTTAGGGGTACATAGGTAGTTTATGGGTGTTAGTGTACTTTAGAGTACAGTAGTTAAGAGCTTTATGAACCGGCGTTAGCCCAGAAAGCTCTTAACTACTGACTTTTTTCTGCGGCTGGAGTTTTGTCGTTAGATTTCTAACGCTCACTTCAGACACGACTCTAAATACCGGAGTTAGAAAAATCCCATTGAAAAGATAGGATATGCAATTTACGTAAGGGGATCTGCGGTATGGAAAAGTCGCGGCTGAAAAGTGAGCGTTAGACCCTTTTTTGAGTGACTCCAAATACCGGAGGTAGCCTAAAACCAGCGTTAGGAGCCTCTAACGCTGGTTTTCACGGCTACCGCCAAACTCTAAATCTAGGCCTAAGATTGTTACCTGGAGCCCAGAGTGTAAACAAGCATTCCAAGAACTGAAAAACGCTCTCATAAATGCCCCTATCCTTGCTGCCCCAGATCCAACTAAACGCTTTCTCGTCCATACAGACGCTTCTATGTTTTGATTGGGAGCCGTGCTGAGCCAAGTCAGGGCTGATGGCGGCGAGCATCCTGTGGCCTACCTAAGCAGGAAACTGTTACCCCGAGAAGTTAGTTACGCCGCCATCGAAAAGGAATGCCTGGCCGTGGTGTGGGCCCTCAAGAAACTTCAGCCATATCTATATGGACAACAATTTTCCCTGCTCACAGATCACAACCCGTTGGTGTGGCTGAACAGGGTATCCGGAGACAATGCCCGGCTGTTGCGCTGGAGTTTGGCGCTGCAGCCGTTTGACTTAACAATCCATTACCGACCTGGGAAGCAAAACGGCAACGCCGACGGGTTGTTCAGACAAACTGAACTTGAACCTTGATCTGTGAACACTCCTCCGGACCTCCCCAAGCCAATCCGTTGGGATCAGACTGGGTATGCCGGCTTGGTTCTGGGGGAGCATTGTGGCAAACCTCGCCACTTATGAACTATGCAGGAATTGTTATTTAGGCTAATGGTTAAAAAGTATGTTGAATTGTATGCTACTGTTTAAACTCCCTGCTGTTTCAGTTGGGAAACCCCTTGTAGGGGAGACTGTTTTTAAAAAGTGTTTGTTTTTCCAATTGAAAAATAAGTCGTTGTTGACTCCCAAGCTATGTGTCGTCTAGTTCTTGGTGGAAAGGGGTTATTATTACAATTACCAAGAGTAGTTATTTGCTTGTCTCTGCTTACCAAAAAGATATTACAGATCCTACTGCCTCTCTGCTACAGTTACGTATTCAGAATTTTCCATTGAAATGCATGGATGCTAGGGTGCCAAGTCTGTTGCCATATTATATGATCAATATCATTTGGCTCAGGCTAGATTTAATTATTTTACATAGAGGGATGCCCAATTAGCATAAAACAGGCCAAATGTGAGTGAGCCAAAATGGTTTTAGTAAAGTAAAAGCTTGGTTACTTATTCAGACTTTCCCTTCAAAATTTATGGAAATTAGGGTACCAGGTTTGGTGCCATATTATATGATCAATATCATTTGGCTTAACCTAATTTTAACTTTTTTTATATAGAGGGATGCCCAATTAGTATAAAACAAGCCAAATGTGAGTGAGCTAAGAGAAAAGAGAAAAAGCTTGGTTCCTTATTCAGAATTTCCCATTGAACTGAATGGAAATTATGGTGCCACGTTTGGTGCCAAATTTCATGATTAATATCATATTAACCTTGCTAATTGTTGTTTAATAAATAATGACTTTCATGAATAAGATGCTAACCTGAATAAGATGCTGGGTGAATAGTAAGCTAACTTCAGCATTCGAATAAGAAGCTGGCCGAATAAGGAGCTAACTTTAGCATCATCAAGAAGTGTACAACCCTGTTATGTGATGTCTGTATATGTGCAGTGCTATGTATTTTTTATCAATTGCTATTTTTTTGTGACTATTTAATTTCTTGCTTGTAAAATTGTTAAAAAGGGACAGTAAACACCTTGCAATTTTAACAGAAAATGTTTAGTTATGTGTAGTAAGCAAACACCTAGACTACGAGTTATGCTCGCTATAGGGAAATATACGAACACAAAAAAGTTGCGTTATTTAACGCCCTATAACACAGACATTACAAGTTTTTCAAAACCCAGGTTGTGCATGCGATATGGGGTTTTAAGCTCCATACCGCACACAAAACAAACGCTGTTTTGACGTGCTTGTGCACCCTTTCCCCATAGACATCAATGGGGAGAGCGGGTCAGAAAAAAGTCCAACACCTGCGATCGCAGAAAGAAAAGCTCCGTAACGCAGACCCATTGATGTCTATGGGGAAAAAGAAACTAACGTTTAAACCTAACACCCTAACATAAACCCTACGTCTAAACACCCCTAATCTGCTGCCCCCGACATTGCTGACACCTAAATTAAGATATTAACCCCTAATCTTCCGCTCCCGATATCACCGCCACTAAAGTTATTAACCCCTATTCTGCCGCTCCCCGACTTCGCCGAAACTAAATAAACCTATTAACCCCTAAACCTTCTGGCCTCCAACATCACTACCACTAAATAAACCTATTAACCCCTAAACTGCCAGCCCCCCACATTGCAACAACCTAAATTAAACTATTAACCCCTACACCAACCCCTAAGTCTAATCGTAACCCTAACACCCCCTAACTTTAACATAATTAAAATAGATCTAAATTAAAGTTACAATTTTTAACTAAATAATACCTATTTAAAAATAAATACATACTTACCTATAGTTATATTGTAGCTAGCTTAGGTTTTATTTTTATTTCACAGGTAAGTTTGTATTTATTTTAACTAGGTAGACTAGTTAATAAATAGTTATTAGCTATTTACTAACTACCTAGTTAACATAAATACAAACTTACCTGTGAAATAAAACCTAAGCTGTCTTACACTAAAACCTACCATTATAAAAAAAAACCCCACTAAAATCACAAAAAATAAAAAAAACTACCATTACAATTTTTTTTTTTAATTCTAATTCATTCTAATTCATTCTTCAAAAAACAAAACACCCCAAAATAAAAAGCCTAATCTAGAATAAACTTCCAAGGGCCCTTAAAATGGCTTTTTGGGGTCCCTTAAAAGGGTCTTTTGTAGGGCATTGCTCTAAGTTAAACAGCTCTTTTGCTACAAAAAACACCCCCTAAAAAAAATACATTACACAAAATAAAAAATTATCCAAAATAATAAAAATTATTCCTATTCTAATACCCATTAAAAAAAAACACCCTGAAATAAAAAACTTAATTTAGAATAAACTTCCAATGGCCCTTAAAAGGCCGAAACATTTGAATCATCCAATAGAATGAGAGCTGCTTAAATACTATTGGCTGATTTGAACAACCAATAGGATTTTAGCAGCTCTAATTCCTATTGGCTGATTCAAATTTTTCAACCACTACTAATGCAAGGGACGCCATCTTGGATCGCGTACCTTGCATTGAAGATTCAGTGTACGGCGGCGACCGTATGAAGAGGATGCTCCTCGCCAGATGTCTTCAGGATGGACCTGCTCCGCCCGGCCGAATGAAGATTAAAGAGGCCGCTTGGATGAGGTCTTCGCCGCCGGGATGAAGATTGAAGATCGCTCAAGTGGATCTTCAGGGGTTAGTGATAGTTTTTTTTAAGGGTTTTTTGGGTGTTTTTTTTTTTTAGTTTAGGGTTTGGGCATGTAAAAGAGCTAAATGCCCCCTTAAGGGCAATGCCCTTCCAAATGCCCTTTTCAGGGCAATGGGTAGCTTAGGTTTTTGTTAGAGAATTAGTTTTTTTTTGGGGGGGGTTGGTTGGGTGGTGGGTTTTACTGTTGGGGGGTCTTTGTATTTTTTTTTACAGGTAAAAGAGCGGTTTAACTTAGGGCAATGCCCTACAAAAGGCCCTTTTAAAAGGGCCATTGGTAGTTTATAGTAGGCTAGGGATTTTTTTTTATTTTGGGTGGGCTTTTTTATTTTAATAGGGCTATTAGATTAGGTGTAATTCTTTTTTATTTTTGATCATTTCGTTTATTATTTTTCGTACTGTTTGTTATTTTTTGTAATTTAGTCTTTTATTTTTTGTAATTAAATACTTTGTAATTTTTAGAGTAGTTAGGATTTTTTTTAATGTGTAGTTTAGTTTAATTTAATTGGTAGTTAATTTAATTGTAGTTTAATAATTATTTTAGTTTAATTGTTAGTTTAAACTTAGTTTTTTTTTATTTGACAGGTAAGTTTTAATTTAATTTAAGGTAGGGAAATTGTAATTTTAATCTAAAGTTAGGGGGTTGTTAGGTTTAGGGGTTACCAGTTTAATTTAGTCTATTGCGATGTGGGTGGCTTGGGGTTTAGGGGTTAATAGGTTTATTATAGTGGCGGCGGTGTAGGGCTTAATAACTTTAGTATAGTGGGCGATGTGGGCGGACTGCAGATTACGGGTTAATATTTAAATAGTGTTTGCGATGCGGGAGTGCAGCGGTTTTGGGGTTAATACGTTTATTATAGTGCTGACGATGTCGGGGAGCGGTAGAATAGGGGGTTAATTTTTTAAGTAGCGGCGATGTCGGGAGCGACAGATTAGGGGTTAAAAAGTTTAATATAGTGTTTGCGATGCAGGAGGGCCTTGGTTTAAGGGTTAATAGGTAGTTTATGGTTGTTTAGTGTACTTTGTAGCAGTTTAGTTATGAGTTTTATGTTACAGATTTGTAGCGTAAAACTCATAACTACAGACTTTAGATGGGGTTACGGATCTTGTCGTTTTAGGTTGTAACGCCGTTTTTTTAGCCAGAACCCAAAACTCATAATACCGGCGCTATGGCAATCACATGAAAAAGGCTTGCAGTACAGCTATACCGATAAGACTTGTATTAGCTGTGTTAGGGAAAATTATGCGTTATGGCCCATAACGCTGCTATTTGAGTCATAACGCAAAACTCGTAATCTAGCTGAAAGTTTGCAATATACTTACTGTCAGGGTTTTCTCCCTGTTGTTTGCCATGTGCTGCTGGCAGCCATTTTACTCACCTCTCTTCCTGACTATGGTGCATTGTGGGGGATGCTGCTCATTTCCTACACTTCCTTTTATGGTCACACTGGTGTGCATCATCTGTGTGAGGCAGGATGCAATCTCAGAATTGTGATGTCATCACTTATTATTTAAAGGGCCTCTGTTCAGTATGCTTTGCCTTTGCGTTGTCTCAGACCTGTTTGTGAGACCTCCTGTGTATTACCTGGCTGCCTGACGTCCTACCTGGTTCCTGATCCCTGGCTTGTTCCTGACTCTGCTGTTTTCCTTGTTCCCGATTCCGGCTCGTCTGACTATTCGCTTTGGCTCCTGACTCGGCTTGTCTGACTACCAGCTCTGGTTTTGACTCCTGGCTTGTTATTTGACTTGTGGACTTTATTATTTTTGCTATTAATAAAGGTGTGATTATTTTTGCACTTCTCGTCTCAGTCTGAGTCCTGGCACCCTGACACTGACATTAATTATTCTGTTATTCTGCCCCCTTTTCAAGTAATTTAGCTATTGCATATGTGGATTTTCTAATTCTCATAACTGGAAATGCGCCCTGCAAAACAGTTCAATTTATACTAGCATAATGACTGTGGCTAGCTTTGTATGCCTGGTTTGCTTCACAAGCAGTTGGAGCAAATGAGATGTTAAGGATTTTTATAAAAGACACCTAGTAAATCCTTTACACCTTTATAGGGGACATACAAGACTAACACTGCCCACTGAGTAATTAAACCTAATATTACAACTTTTATTCTGTTAAAAATCTTTAGCCCCTGGAATTATCATTCCATGCAATTTCCCTAAACAAATATTATATAGTAGAACAATACATAAAAAATATATATTTATCCACATTATTCTGCACAATCTAAATCCCTCCCCCCAAAAAGTGTTATTGCATACTACTATTGTATTGTACAGAGGAATTTATAGAGGATTTTTGTTGTGTGTGCGATGGAGTTAACTGTGTGAATATGTGCAAGTGTGTATGGTGTGTGTATCACTATTTGCTTATTTAGTGTTCCTGTAAGTGTTTTACAGAAGATGTCAATGTGTATTTTGTGTGTCTGTCAGTGTGTGGTTGCCTGTCAGGCTGTTAGTATATGAGAGAGTATGTCTCGTTAATTATGATTGTCTTTGTGGGCATATGTATTAACGTGTAGTTTCTGATTAAATTATGCAGCATAGTATACCCCACAAATCCTAATCATTCACCAGTGAGAAAAAGTGCCCAGCCGAACTTGCACTGCATTCTGTCACTGGTACTGTCATGACATGTAGCGGCATGCTCTGGTGACAAAATGATGCATTGTGTCACTGGTACTGTCATGACATGTAGCTGCATGCTCTGGTGACAAAATGATGCATTCTGTCACTGGTACTGTCATGACATGTAGCGGCATGCTCTGGTGACAAAATGATGCATTGTGTCACTGGTACTGTCATGACATGTAGCTGCATGCTCTGGTGACAAAATGATGCATTCTGTCACTGGTACTGTCATGACATGTAGCGGCATGCTCTGGTGACAAAATGATGCATTCTGTCACTGGTACTGTCATGACATGTAGCGGCATGCTCTGGTGACAAAATGATGCATTCTGTCACTGGTACTGTCATGACATGTAGCGGCATGCTCTGGTGACAAAATGATGCATTGTGTCACTGGTACTGTCATGACATGTAGCGGCATGCTCTGGTGACAAAATGATGCATTCTGTCACTGGTACTGTCATGACATGTAGCTGCATGCTCTGGTGACAAAATAATGCATTGTGTCACTGGTACTGTCATAACATGTAGCGGCATGCTCTGGTGACAAAATGATGCATTCTGTCACTGGTACTGTCATTACATGTAGCTGCATGCTCTGGTGACAAAATGATGCATTGTGTCACTGGTACTGTCATGTAGCTGCATGCTCTGGTGACAAAATGATGCATTCTGTCACTGGTACTGTCATGACATGTAGCGGCATGCTCTGGTGACAAAATGATGCATTCTGTCACTGGTACTGTCATGACATGTAGCGGCATGCTCTGGTGACAAAATGATGCATTCTGTCACTGGTACTGTCATGACATGTAGCTGCATGCTCTGGTGACAAAATGATGCATTATGTCACTGGTACAGTCATTACATGTAGCTGCATTCTCTGGTGACAAAATGATGCATTCTGTCACTGGTACTGTCATGACATGTAGCTGCATTCTCTGGTGACAAAATGATGCATTATGTCACTGGTACTGTCATTACATGTAGCTGCATTCTCTGGTGACAAAATGATGCATTCTGACACTGGTACTGTCATGACATGTAGCTGCATGCTCTGGTGACAAAATGATGCATTCTGTCACTGGTACTGTCATGACATGTAGCTGCATGCTCTGGTGACAAAATGATGCATTCTGTCACTGGTACTGTCATGACATGTAGCGGCATGCTCTGGTGACAAAATGATGCATTCTGTCACTGGTACTGTCATTACATGTAGCGACATGCTCTGGTGACAAAATGATGCATTCTGTCACTGGTACTGTCATTACATGTAGCTGCATGCTCTGGTGACAAAATGATGCATTCTGTCACTGGTACTGTCATGACATGTAGCGACATGCTCTGGTGACAAAATGATGCATTCTGTCACTGGTACTGTCATGACATGTAGCGGCATGCTCTGGTGACAAAATGATGCATTCTGTCACTGGTACTGTCATGACATGTAGCTGCATTCTCTGGTGACAAAATGATGCATTCTGTCACTGGTACTGTCATTACATGTAGCGGCATGCTCTGGTGACAAAATGATGCATTCTGTCACTGGTACTGTCATTACATGTAGCTGCATGCTCTGGTGACAAAATGATGCATTCTGTCACTGGTACTGTCATGACATGTAGCGGCATGCTCTGGTGACAAAATGATGCATTCTGTCACTGGTACTGTCATTACATGTAGCGGCATGCTCTGGTGACAAAATGATGCATTCTGTCACTGGTACTGTCATTACATGTAGCTGCATTCTCTGGTGACAAAATGATGCATTGTGTCACTGGTACTGTCATGACATGTAGCGGCATGCTCTGGTGACAAAATGATGCATTCTGTCACTGGTACTGTCATTACATGTAGCGGCATGCTCTGGTGACAAAATGATGCATTCTGTCACTGGTACTGTCATTACATGTAGCTGCATTCTCTGGTGACAAAATGATGCATTGGGTCCCTGGTACTGTCATGACATGTAGCTGCATTCTCTGGTGACAAAATGATGCATTCTGTCACTGGTGCTGTCATGACATGTAGCTGCATGCTCTGGTGACAAAATGATGCATTGTGTCACTGGTACTGTCATTACATGTAGCTACATGCTCTGGTGACAAAATGATGCATTCTGTCACTGGTACTGTCATGACATGTAGCTGCATGCTCTGGTGACAAAATGATGCATTCTGTCACTGGTACTGTCATGACATGTAGCTGCATGCTCTGGTGACAAAATGATGCATTCTGTCACTGGTACTGTCATGACATGTAGCTGCATGCTCTGGTGACAAAATGATGCATTCTGTCACTGGTACTGTCATGACATGTAGCGGCATGCTCTGGTGACAAAATGATGCATTCTGTCACTGGTACTGTCATGACATGTAGCTGCATGCTCTGGTGACAAAATGATGCATTATGTCACTGGTACTGTCATGACATGTAGCTGCATGCTCTGGTGACAAAATGATGCATTGTGTCACTGGTACTGTCATGACATGTAGCTGCATGCTCTGGTGACAAAATGATGCATTCTGTCACTGGTACTGTCATTACATGTAGCTGCATGCTCTGGTGACAAAATGATGCATTCTGTCACTGGTACTGTCATGACATGTAGCTGCATGCTCTGGTGACAAAATGATGCATTCTGTCACTGGTACTGTCATGACATGTAGCTGCATGCTCTGGTGAGAAAATGATGCATTCTGTCACTGGTACTGTCATTACATGTAGCTGCATGCTCTGGTGACAAAATTATGCATTCTGTCACTGGTACTGTCATTACATGTAGCTGCATGCTCTGGTGACAAAATGATGCATTCTGTCACTGGTACTGTCATGACATGTAGCTGCATTCTCTGGTGACAAAATGATGCATTGTGTCACTGGTACTGTCATTACATGTAGCTGCATGCTCTGGTGACAAAATGATGCATTGTGTCACTGGTACTGTCATTACATGTAGCTGCATGCTCTGGTGACAAAATGATGCATTCTGTCACTGGTACTGTCATGACATGTAGCTGCATTCTCTGGTGACAAAATGATGCATTGTGTCACTGGTACTGTCATTACATGTAGCTGCATGCTCTGGTGACAAAATGATGCATTGTGTCACTGGTACTGTCATTACATGTAGCTGCATGCTCTGGTGACAAAATGATGCATTCTGTCACTGGTGCTGTCATGACATGTAGCTGCATGCTCTGGTGACAAAATGATGCATTGTGTCACTGGTACTGTCATTACATGTAGCTACATGCTCTGGTGACAAAATGATGCATTCTGTCACTGGTACTGTCATGACATGTAGCGGCATGCTCTGGTGACAATATGATGCATTCTGTCACTGGTACTGTCATGACATGTAGCTGCATGCTCTGGTGACAAAATGATGCATTCTGTCACTGGTACTGTCATGACATGTAGCGGCATGCTCTGGTGACAAAATGATGCATTCTGTCACTGGTACTGTCATTACATGTAGCGGCATGCTCTGGTGACAAAATGATGCATTCTGTCACTGGTACTGTCATGACATGTAGCTGCATGCTCTGGTGACAAAATGATGCATTCTGTCACTGGTACTGTCATTACATGTAGCTGCATGCTCTGGTGACAAAATGATGCATTGTGTCACTGGTGCTGTCATGACATGTAGCTGCATGCTCTGGTGACAAAATGATGCATTCTGTCACTGGTGCTGTCATGACATGTAGCTGCATGCTCTGGTGACAAAATGATGCATTGTGTCACTGGTACTGTCATTACATGTAGCTGCATGCTCTGGTGACAAAATGATGCATTCTGTCACTGGTGCTGTCATGACATGTAGCTGCATGCTCTGGTGACAAAATGATGCATTGTGTCACTGGTACTGTCATTACATGTAGCTGCATGCTCTGGTGACAAAATGATGCATTGTGTCTCTAAAAAAAAATGATCTGTTTAATTTTGAATTGCAACCCCTACCGAAAAAAATCCTGCAGACACCCATGGTCTCCACAAAATAATCCCCTGTTATTTGCACACAGAATCACTCAATGCACCATGAAGAAACCGTCCCCTGCTGCCGGATAAAGACATCAGTCTGACTGAGCGTGGAATCTGTACCAGACACTAAAGAACAACTTCACACAATACCTCTGTGGG
This sequence comes from Bombina bombina, assembly GCF_027579735.1. Taxonomy (NCBI): domain Eukaryota; kingdom Metazoa; phylum Chordata; class Amphibia; order Anura; family Bombinatoridae; genus Bombina; species Bombina bombina. Next base: position 1,154,889,020 of record NC_069503.1, on the reverse strand, counting down.
AAGCACCAAGGAGCTTATTCTAGAATGGGATTGATGGAGTTTGTTTGTAATCGTGGTCTATAAGAGACACCCGCAGCATCTGACAAGCGTCACGCAGTTTGTATCCAATGAGCATTAGAAGGACAGAATAGGACAAATTTATTTCTGTTATAGACTGAAGCTTTGTTAGATTATCGTTGGCTTTTACTGGAAGCATTTCTACTGATGCCAGTTTCCTCTGTATAGGCGCATATGGCATGCATGCCCAGTGCACCTCATGTCAGTGATCAGGAGCAGTGTTTAAGGGGCTTGCACAGGATATCCTACTGAAACACTGATAGATGTAACTGGGGTATTGTTGCTGCTACAACTATTGTAGAAATTGCTTTTTATTTCAAATAGAAATGCACTTCACTGTTGACCGTCATGTCCGTTAATGATTTAATGCAAATATCTGCTGATGATACGAGAGGCCTTTATGTTCTCAGCTGATGATACGAGAGGCCGTTATGTTCTCAGCTGATGATACGAGAGGCCTTTATGTTCTCAGCTGATGATACGAGAGGCCGTTATGTTCTCAGCTGATGATACAAGAGGCCGTTATGTTCTCAGCTGATGATACGAGAGGCCTTTATGTTCTCAGCTGATGATACGAGAGGTCTTTATGTTCTCAGCTGATGATGCAAGAGGCCGTTATGTTCTCAGCTGATGATACGAGAGGCCTTTATGTTCTCAGCTGATGATACGAGAGGCCTTTATGTTCTCAGCTGATGATGCAAGAGGCCTTTATGTTCTCAGCTGATGATGCAAGAGGCCTTTATGTTCTCAGCTGATGATACGAGAGGCCTTTATGTTCTCAGCTGATGATGCAAGAGGCCTTTATGTTCTCAGCTGATGATACGAGAGGCCTTTATGTTCTCAGCTGATGATACGAGAGGTCTTTGTGTTCTCAGCTGCTGATACGAGAGGTCTTTATGTTCTCAGCTGCTGATACGAGAGGGCTTTATGTTCTCAGCTGCTGATACGAGAGGCCTTTATGTTCTCAGCTGCTGATGATACAAGAGGCCTTTATGTTCTCAGCTGCTGATGATACTAGAGGCCTTTATGTTCTCAGCTGCTGATGATACTAGAGGCCTTTATGTTCTCAGCTGCTGATAATACTAGAGGCCTTTATGTTCTCAGCTGCTGCTGATACGAGAGGTCTTTATGTTCTCAGCTGCTGCTGATACGAGAGGCCTTTATGTTCTCAGCTGCTGCTGATACGAGAGGCCTTTATGTTCTCAGCTGCTGCTGATACGAGAGGCCTTTATGTTCTCAGCTGATGATGATACGAGAGGCCTTTATGTTCTCAGCTGATGATGATGATACGAGAGGCCTTTATGTTCTCAGCTGATGATGATGATACAAGAGGCCTTTATGTTCTCAGCTGATGATGATGATGATACAAGAGGCCTTTATGTTCTCAGCTGATGATGATGATACGAGAGGCCTTTATGTTCTCAGCTGATGATGATGATACGAGAGGCCTTTATGTTCTCAGCTGATGATACGAGAGGCCTTTATGTTCTCTGCTGATGATACGAGAGGCCTTTATGTTCTCTGCTGATGATACGAGAGGCCTTTATGTTCTCCGCCGCTGATACGAGAGGCCTTTATGTTCTCAGCTGCCGATTATTATTTTATTAATATTATTATTCTTTATTTATAAAGCGCCAACAGATTCCGCAGCGCTGCCCATGGGTACAAGGATAAAAGTACAACAGAGAAACAATACAATAAGAGACAAAAATTTACAGACTAATACAGGGGGAATTGAGGGCCCTATTCCCGTGGGAACTTACAATCTAGATGGGTGGGAGAATGGGAAACAGGAGGTGGGGACTGCAAAGATGAGAATGATATTAGCAAGGAGATAGAGGACGGTAACTTGTTGGGTAAGTGATGTTAGTTTGTTAATGAATCGGGTGATAAGCTTCCCTGAACAAAAAGGTCTTTAGGGAGCGTTTAAAGGAGGAGAGGTTAGGGGAAAGTCTGACAGCTCGAGGAAGTGCGTTCCAGAGGGTTGGTGCCGCACGAGAGAAGTCCTGTAGTCTAGCATGAGAGGAGGTGATGGTAGAGGACGCAAGAAGCAGGTCATTGTTGGATCTTAGGGGGGCTGGAGTGTATTTGTTGATGAGTGAAGACAGGTAGGGTGGGGCAACATTGGTGAGGGCTTTGTAGGTCAGGGTGAGAATTTTGAATTTAACTCTGCTGTGAATGCTGAGCCAGTGAAGGGACTCACAGAGAGGTGCAACAGAAACAGAGTCGAGAGAGGTGGATTAGCCTTGCAGATGCATTTAGGATGGATTGAAGGGGAGAGAGGCGGGAGAGAGGGAGGCCAGATAGTAAGTTATTATAGTAGTCAAGTCAGGAAATTACCAGGGAGTGGATAAGTGGATAAGCAGTTTAGTAGTTTCAGCACTCAGAAACGGACGAATTTTGGAGATATTGCGTAGGTGGTTGCAGCAGGATGAAGAGAGCAATTGGATGTGGGGAATGAAGAACAGATTTGAGTCAAGTGTGACTCCAAGGCAGCGGACTTGGGGAGATCGTGGTGCTGCCAACAGTGACGGAAAAATTAGAAACTGGAGTAGAGTTAGATGGGGGGGGGGGGATTAGAAGTAGATACGAGAGGGCTTTATTTTCTTATCTGCTGTCAATCTGTACAGTTAACTGCAATTGGTAGCTGCATTTTCCAGTGATCAGAACAGGTGTTACAATAGGCACTACCAAGAGCTACCAGGGGCTGAAGCCCAGATCTCTTAAGATGATCCACAAGTGTCCCAAGGCCAGGTTTGACAAATTCTGGAGTCTACCACTCCTAAACTGTAACCTCTGGCTCTTAATTTTATTTTAAAGATCTAAGTAGAAAATCCAGTACGTCCCTGAGGCAATTAACACAACATGGGTATAATGTTACAAGAGGAAGCCCAAGGGGTAGGAGGTGTCCAGCTCAGTGAGTGATGTAAGTTCATCTCATACCCCCTCATAATGACCAGAGACCTGTAGTTTCAAGGTCAGTCAGCATCTCAGATCACTCACTTATTACTAAACCATAATAACAACATGAGGCAAAATCCATTAAATTCACTTTATAAAAACAAATGTGCAAGAAAATAATCACAATTGGGTCTGACATAATACAGGATCCAGCCTGCCCTTATAAAAAAAATCTTTACAAAATACACAATATAACCCTGTGGTAAACAAGATCCATATGGTCATTGCTGTGCGGAGAGTTGGACCAAACATTGTTATTAACAGGGAAGATCAGCGATGTTCTCCTGAGACCGGGAAACCTCCTGTTTGTAACACAAAATCTAAACCTTATTTAACCTGAAATCTGACTGGGTAAAGTGTACAAAGGTTTTTACATTGTTATGTGGTTAATGTTCCAGAGGACCTTGCAACTGAGGGTAGAAGCCTCTATTTACTGCATACAGGAGACCCAGTAAAATGAAATCCATCTGAAAAGCTTTTATTATAAAGTTAAAAAGCCACAACTAACGGTATAAGAACGGCTTCAGTGCTTTTAAATATTTATATTTGCTGTTTATTTTGCGAATATGAAACGCACACGGTCTGGAGACACCGGTTACTACTTTAGAAAGAGTGCAGCAATCACATATATAGATCATTTAAATAACAGGTCCCTCATAAGGAGACTGGAATAAAAAAATGTTTTCAACTGCTCTTCTAGTTAAAGGAATAGTCTAGTCAAAAGTAAAGTTCATGATTTAGATAGAAAGTTGATTAAAATGGCGATGTTCTAATTTATTCCTATAATCAATTTTTCTTTGTTCTTTTGGTATCTTTAATTGAAAAAGCAAGAATGTAAGTTTAGGAGCTGGCCCATTTTTGATTCAGCACCTGGGTAGCCACCAATCAGCAAGCGTAAACCTAGGTGCTGAACCAAAAATGGGCAGGCGCCTAAGCTTACATTCCTGCTTTTTCAAATAAAGATAACAAGAGAACAAAGAAAGATTTAACATATGAATAAATTAGAGCATGCAATTTTAAGCAACTTTCTGACTATCCCTTACAGAGCAGGTCGTGCAGAATGGGCTATTTAAACTGGTTGTTAGCAGGTTTCAACTACATTTGAATGTCGTCATTTATAAAGATTGAGAGGCTAAAATAATGAGAGGTTCCTGAGGCCCCTGGAATCGCACAGTTACATTAGAACATGAAAAGAAAAACAAAAAGGATTCTTCAGACACAAATCCTCATTTAATACTTCAGGGAAAGGTTTTCATCCTATTGGGTTATTGTCAGCAAACAAACACAAACAATAGGCAGATTGTCTAACTCAGACACAAATCCAAAGGATCAGTCAGAAAACAATCTACACGCAGCTGGGGAAGTTGAATACTAATAAAGCTAAAATAGGTGAATAATCTCATAACCAGAGACAAAACAAGTCCTCATAGGGTGAGAAAGAAACTAGAGAATGAGAATTGTATTATTTTCTGATCGGTAAAGCTTGTAAGCACCAAACATAAAAAAAGACAATTTATTCAGCAGGTAAAGCATAAAAACGTTCTGGTTTGGGGACCGCACCTGGGTCCCCTTTGAGACATATTGTCAAGTTAATTTCAATAACGCTAATAAATACAAATAATGTCATCCTCCTCTATTGATACCGTCATGCTACAAATAAAGCCCGTCCCACACAACAAGCCCCTGGTTACACTTATACAGGTCTGAGAACTGAATGACTCCAGGCTAAGTTGTCAATAAATTAAAAAAAAGGTTCCTCTTGGTGGCCAAAGCTGGTAAACAATCTAATCTCTGCATCATCTGATTAATGGACATTAGTCACCATAGGTCAGAGCACAGCGAGAAGAGATGCTCACGCCAACACCTAGCTATAGAGGTGACACCATAGGTCAGAGCAGGACGGGAAGAGATGCTCACGCCAACACCTAGCAGTAGAGGTGACACCATAGGTCAAAGCATGACAAGAAGAGATGCTCACGCCAATACCTAGCAGTAGAGGTGACACCATATGTCAAAGCATGACAAGAAGAGATGCTCCCGCCAACACCTAGCAGTAGAGGTGACACCATAGGTCAGAGCACGACGAGAAGAGATGCTCACACCAACACCTAGCTGTAGAGGTGACACCATAGGTCAGAGCACGACAAGAAGAGATGCTCACGCCAACACCTAGCTGTACAGGCCAGAGCACGACGAGAAGAGATGCTCCCACCAACACCTAGCAGTAGAGGTGACACCATAGGTCAGAGCACAACGAGAAGAGATGCTCACACCAACACCTAGCTGTACAGGAACCACCATAGGTCAGAGCACGACGAGAAGAGATGTCGACGCCAACACCTAGCAGTAGAGGCGACACCATAGGTCAGAGCACAACGAGAAGAGGAGATGCTCACGCCAACACCTAGAAGTAGAGGTGACACCATAGGTCAGAGCACAACAAGAAGAGATGATCCCGCCAACACCTAGCTGTAGAGGTGACACCATAGGTCAGAGCACGACGAGAAGAGATGCTCATGCCAACACCTAGCTGTAGAGGTGACACCATAGGTCAGAGCACGACGAGAAGAGATGCTCACGCCAACACCTAGCTGTACAGGCCAGAGCACAACGAGAAGAGATGCTCCACCAACACCTAGCTGTACAGGCGCCACCATAGGTCAGAGCACGACGAGAAGAGATGCTCACGCCAACACCTAGCTGTACAGGCACCACCATAGGTCAGAGCACGACGAGAAGAGATGCTCACGCCAACACCTAGCTGTACAGGCACCACCATAGGTCAGAGCACGACGAGAAGAGATGCTCACGCCAACACCTAGCAGTAGAGGTGACACCATAGGTCAGAGCACGACGAGAAGAGATGCTCACGCCAACACTTAGCTGTAGAGATGACACCATAGGTCAGAGCACGACAAGAAGAGATGCTCCCGCCAACACCTAGCTGTACAGGCGCCACCATAGGTCAGAGCACGACGAGAAGAGATGCTCCCACCAACACCTAGCTGTACAGGCGCCACCATAGGTTAGAGCACGACGGGAAAAGATGCTCCCACCAACACCTAGCTGTACAGGCGCCATCATAGGTCAGAGCACGACGAGAAGAGATGCTCCCACCAACACCTAGCTGTACAGGCGCCACCATAGGTCAGAGCCCGACGGGAAGAGATGCTCCCGCCAACACCTAGCTGTACAGGCGCCACCATAGGTCAGAGCCCGATGGGAAGAGATGCTCCCGCCAACACCTAGCTGTACAGGCGCCACCATAGGTCAGAGCACGATGGGAAGAGATGCTCCCACCAACACCTAGCTGTACAGGCGCCACCATAGGTCAGAGCACGACGGGAAGAGATGCTCCCGCCAACACCTAGCTGTACAGGCGCCACCATAGGTCAGAGCATGACAAGAAGAGATGCTCCCGCCAACACCTAGCTGTACAAGCGCCACCATAGGTCAGAGCACGACGAGAAGAGATGCTCCCGCCAACACCTAGCTGTACAGGCACCACCATAGGTCAGAGCACGACGAGAAGAGATGCTCCCACCAACACCTAGCTGTACAGGCGCCACCATAGGTCAGAGCATGACAAGAAGAGATGCTCACGCCAACACCTAGCTGTACAGGCGCCACCATAGGTCAGAGCACGACGAGAAGAGATGTCGACGCCAACACCTAGCAGTAGAGGTGACACCATAGGTCAGAGCACGACGAGAAGAGGAGATGCTCACGCCAACACCTAGAAGTAGAGGTGACACCATAGGTCAGAGCACAACAAGAAGAGATGCTCACGTCAACACCTAGCTGTAGAGGTGACACCATAGGTCAGAGCACGACGAGAAGAGATGCTCCCGCCAACACCTAGCTGTAGAGGTGACACCATAGGTCAGAGCACGACGAGAAGAGATGCTCACGCCAACACCTAGCTGTACAGGCCAGAGCACAACGAGAAGAGATGCTCCCACCAACACCTAGCTGTACAGGCGCCACCATAGGTCAGAGCACGACGAGAAGAGATGCTCCCGCCAACACCTAGCTGTAGAGGTGACACCATAGGTCAGAGCACGACGAGAAGAGATGCTCATGTCAACACCTAGCTGTACAGGCCAGAGCACAACGAGAAGAGATGCTCCCACCAACACCTAGCTGTACAGGCGCCACCATAGGTCAGAGCACGACGAGAAGAGATGCTCACGCCAACACCTAGCTGTACAGGCCAGAGCACAATGAGAAGAGATGCTCCCACCAACACCTAGCTGTACAGGCGCCACCATAGGTCAGAGCACGACGAGAAGAGATGCTCACGCCAACACCTAGCTGTACAGGCACCACCATAGGTCAGAGCACAATGAGAAGAGATGCTCACGCCAACACCTAGCAGTAGAGGTGACACCATAGGTCAGAGCACGACGAGAAGAGATGCTCACGCCAACACCTAGCAGTAGAGGTGACACCATAGGTCAGAGCACGACGAGAAGAGATGCTCCCGCCAACACCTAGCTGTACAGGCGCCACCATAGGTCAGAGCATGACGGGAAGAGATGCTCCCACCAACACCTAGCTGTACAGGCGCCACCATAGGTCAGAGCACGATGGGAAGAGATGCTCCCACCAACACCTAGCTGTACAGGCGCCACCATAGGTCAGAGCACGACGGGAAGAGATGCTCCCGCCAACACCTAGCTGTACAGGCGCCACCATAGGTCAGAGCACGACGAGAAGAGATGCTCCCACCAACACCTAGCTGTACAGGCGCCACCATAGGTCAGAGCATGACAAGAAGAGATGCTCCCGCCAACACCTAGCTGTACAGGTGCCACCATAGGTCAGAGCACGACGGGAAGAGATGCTCCCGCCAACACCTAGCTGTACAGGCACCACCATAGGTCAGAGCATGACAAGAAGAGATGCTTCCACCAACACCTAGCTGTACAGGCGCCACCATAGGTCAGAGCATGACAAGAAGAGATGCTCACGCCAACACCTAGCTGTACAGGCGCCACCATAGGTCAGAGCACGACGAGAAGAGATGTCGACGCCAACACCTAGCAGTAGAGGAAACACCATAGGTCAGAGCACGACGAGAAGAGGAGATGCTCACGCCAACACCTAGCAGTAGAGGTGACACCATAGGTCAGAGCACAACAAGAAGAGATGCTCCCGCCAACACCTAGCTGTAGAGGTGACACCATAGGTCAGAGCACGACGAGAAGAGATGCTCACGCCAACACCTAGCTGTACAGGCGCCACCATAGGTCAGAGCATGACGAGAAGAGATGCTCACGCCAACACCTAGCTGTAGAGGTGACACCATAGGTCAGAGCACGACGAGAAGAGATGCTCCCGCCAACACCTAGCTGTACAGGCGCCACCATAGGTCAGAGCAAGACGAGAAGAGATGCTCACACCAACACCTAGCTGTACAGGCGCCACCATAGGTCAGAGCAAGACAAGAAGATATATTCACACCAACACCTAGCTGTAGAGGTGACAATTAGCACAGGATAGCAGCAGCATGGGACTCATTACAGGTCAAATGTCATCAGCAGATTAAAAGGGACAGTAAAGTCAAAATTAAACTTTCACGGATTCAGATAGAGAAAAATTTTAAACAACTTTGCAATTTATTTTGATTATCTAATTTACTTTGTTCTCTTGTTATTCTTTGTTGAAAAGCATACCTAGGTAGTCTCAAGATAAGCAATGCACTACTAAGAGCTAGCTGCACATGCCTCTTGTCACTGGCTCACCCCATGTACTCAGTTAACTCCCAGTAATGCATTGCTGCTCCTTCAACAAACAAAGATTAGATTGGAAAGTGGTTTAAATGGTATGTTCTATCTGAACCACAAATAACATTTAGGAGTTTTGATGTCCTTTTAAAAAGGGAGATGGGAGTAAAATTTGCAATATTTCAAAGTGTACAATACAAAGCATCTTTACAATTAAGTTCCATTACCATATTCAGCCCCCTCTCGGTCTCTTCTAGTTTATTTCCATAAGAGCATACGGATGTGGGCTCAGGAGTGTGCATGTGACCTGAGCACTATATGGCAGCTCTGTTAATAAACCTGTTAAACAAAACCTGTGCATGCTGTTGAGCCTACATCAGAACGCTCTCATGGAAAAAGGCAACGTTCAGCAACGCAGGCAGAGAAAACTTATTTAAATCAAAAGTAATTTGTGCGTTGTTTTTGTTAAATTGTGTTTGCTGGCTGACATCTTAATTTTTCCTTTGGGGTTCATTTTTTTGTCAGGACGAAACAGGCAACAGAGAAGCCATGACTATAAAAGTATACCCCTGCAAGAGGAATAAAAGGTCAATTCAAATTAGGTTTTTTAAAATTAATAAAATTAAACTTTAAAAAAATAAAATAAATTTTTTTTTACAACTTAAAAGCTTCCAGATGTTGTTTACATGTTAGTCACTTGTGCAACACCAACAAAATTGTAGGTCACACAGTTATTCTAGAGTAGAATAAAATTACTTTAGTCATTCTCAACCATAAGAGCATTTATGCCAACACCAATAAAAAGAAAATAAATGACCCTTACTGAAATTAGCTTCAAGGACAAAATATATAACCCAGTAAACTAATTGGGAAGTCTAGGAGGGACGGTCTCAGGAGAAAAAGGATTAACTAACAAAAATTAAAAACAAAAAAACACAATTAATGGTCACATCTATTCCAAAAGGAATCGTCATATGCATAAAGGCTTAAATAACCCCTTTCATAAAGCTGAGTGTGGTATTCCTAGAAGTCCAAAACACAATCAAAATCTGAAGCTAAATTCAAGAAATGAGAATAAAACCAGTAGAACCTTCTTTGTTATAGAGATGTGTGAATTTCACGGTCAGACGTTGCAGGTATCTGTATAATTGATTGTGAGGTCAGCAACTCAAGCAGTGGTCAAAAGTTTTTATAAAATCCAGATGATGGGAATTTTAATTTCATTGACCGGTTTCCCATTTGACAATAGCAGAGTGTGCTTTCTGAAGACCAGCTATATAAACACACTCATAAAAAGCTTTGTCCTGAAAATGAGGTACAATTGTTTGTCAAATGCTGGCTAAAAAATGCTGGGTGCACAACATCACCAGGATGACTTGTCAAGACATCAAACACACTCTTGTTTGGTGGCACAGCCTTTAACATGCTGTCAAGATCCAGTGGAGGTTGTGATGGGTATGTTCTGCTCACACCAGAATTGTGAGATCTTGGCAGGATTCCCCAGTACGTAGGGTTCATGTAAGTGCCAGGATTGTAATAGTTGTAGTAGTTCAAGTGAGGAAAAGGGAAGAAGGGGAGGGCACTGGGTGGTGCCACCACATTTGGTGCGACACTCTTGGTGTAGGAGGTGGGTAGGTCCCAAGACAGCACGGATTTCTTTTTGGAGGGCTCATTAGAAGGTCTATCTGAGTCTAAACTATTGTTCTCATTTTCATCATCTTCTCTCAGTCTTTTATTGGCTATTTTAGAGCCCTCTGCAGGGTGCTTGTGAACTAGCCGGTACCTTTCATGCTCCTCATCTGAGCTAAGAGAAGAGAGAGTGGATAGGCTAGAACTAGAAGAGGAATAAGGGTGTCCAACTGGATAGATAGGGCTACTTGTGCTCCTCTGGGATGTTAGTTTGGAAGGAGGATAGCTCAGAGGAGGTGGACTCCAGATGTGATTATTTACATTCTGGGGATGTAATATCCTTTGATTTTCCAGCAACTTAGGGACATCTGGCAAATCCACATCCTGAAAATCATTAAGTAAAGAATCTATCATAAAGGACGTGTTGAGTTTGGCTACAGTGTTTGGATGGTTCGACTCTTCTCCCAGGGACACAGAATTCACAGGAAAACCATTGGTTACGGACATCGGATTGTACAAAGCTTCATGATATCTGTACTTAAACCCCTTCAGAATAAAAGGGGACAGATCCTGCACAAAATAATCCATTCCACCTCGTGTTATTGCCGTGTTCTGCAGTTTCATTGCTTCCAGAGGAATCCGGGTTACATCCACCGTCCAATAGTTACCCTTTGCTTGGGGTTTGCCTGGATCTTTCAAAACCTGCAATAGCAAGGACACAAGTGAGATAGTATATAAGTATTAATAGAATATCACAAATATTATAGAAGAAATGAGAGAGTAGTATATACACCACTTATAAACCTCACAGTGGCTCCCTCTTAAATTATATCTTACTAAAAAGGAGAGAGAAAAATATTAAACTCATATAGCATTTACAAAAGAAGTTTGCCCAAACATGCCCTGCCATCTCAAAAATAGAGCAGAAACGTGTAACCACACCACTATATACAAATTAAAACCAGAACTACATCTCATATCAATATAATACAAGCCTGTATCATTAAATCACACAATTAGTACCAGTTCCTGTATCGGATAGCTATAAGATCCAAAACAGGTAGAGCTCTAATATATCACTTATACATGCAGAGGTAAAGTAACACCACAGAGCTGCATAAATATGTGATAGAGATCAATATTTGCTATATATTGGCTGGCCAATTGGATACCACCAGGTGCTCTATAAGGAAGAGGTCCTAAGATTGAAAGGTATGCCCTGATGAGCCCCTGAAACACGTTACTGTGGGGGTGAAACGTGCGTTGGCACTTGTGTGTGTTTTATCACGGAGAAGAGTCGACTATACTTCATGATATTCTATGTGTGAACGACTCTCACTTTTTACTACCTGTTATCATTGGTTTGTAACAGTGTGAGCAACTCTGCATTAAGTTAACAAAGCTGATACACTGCTGTGCTCTAAATGGTACATCTGTGGTAAGATTGCACAGTGTGTGATTTGCAGGTCTAGAGGGGTTATCCTGCTGATTGGATGCACCTGTGGAGAGACCAGATGCACTGAGCTCAGCGTGGTGAATGCTGTAACTTTCCCTCTGTATGGCAATTTTGGAACAGAATGGACTGCATGACATAGGACGAATGGTACATCTATGGTAAGACCTATGCTATACCCTATGCATGCATTAAATTACAATCTTTGATGTGGATTATTGCTCTCATAGCACGTTATTGGTACATCTTGGTAAGAAAGCATACAAAGTACTAAGTGTGAGGCGTGGCTCACTACCTGTGTGAATATAAAGTGGAGTGGAACTGATAGCTTGCTATATAAAGTTTGGTACATCTGTGGTAAGATCACCTGTATACTTTGTGTATGCTCACTATGCAATTTGCTGCCTAAGGTACTTCTCTTGGTAAGAACGGGTGTATAATATCCATTACGAAGATTTCTGCATTTGCAAACAAAATATCCAGTGTGAGGCGTTGTTTATTTTCTGTGTGAACACATAGTGTAGCAGAATGGCCTGCTTGGTACATCTATGGTAAGATCAGATATGTATCCCACACACGCCTAAAGTTGCAATCATTTGCTTAAAGGTATATCTTTTTATTCAAATGGATACATTGTATTCAGTATGAAGATTGCTTTGTCTTGCTAACAGCACAGCCTGTCCAATCAGGGTTTTATTGGAGGCTGACCCCTCCCATTTCTACATTCATCATAGGGAGGAGGTGAATGAACTTTTGTTAGCATTGCATGAACTTTATATTTGCTTGCTTGCTCATGTATATGTGTATGTATCTCTGTCTTGTTCCAAACTGTATACATTTACTCTGTGATCACAGGTTATTATAAATTGGATTCATAAGAGGATTATTTCATCTGTATTGTATCCTGCCGTTTGTTTAAGCAAGGCTATGTATACCTGTGATGCTAGATACAACTCATTTTATGGTTCATCATCTGTACTTTGCTATATGCGACTGATATAGAATATATATATATATATATCTCACATATTTATACAGCTCTGTGGTGTTACTTTACCTCTGCATGTATAAGTGATATATTAGAGCTCTACCTGTTTTGGATTTTATAGCTGTCCGATACAGGAACTGGTACTAATTGTGTGATTGAATGATACAGGATTGTATTATATTGATATGAGATGTAGTTCTGATTTTAATTTGTATATAGTGGTGTGGTTGCATGTTTCTGCTCTATTTTTGAGATGGCGGGGCATGTTTGGGCAAACTTCTTTTGTAAATGCTATGAGTTTAATAAACAGATGTATTCACCTCATGTGTGTGCCGTTTTTATTCCCTTTCTTTTTTAGAGGATTATTGTATTCTCTAATATTTTTCTCTCTCCTTTTTAGTAAGATATAATAGAATATCACATATACAACTCTATTTACTTTGTTCACTTGTTATTCTTTGTTGAAAAGCATACCTAGGTAGTCTCAATATAAGCAATGCACTACTAAGAGCTAGCTGCACATATGCCTCTTGTCACTGACTCACCCCATGTACTCAGTTAAAGGGACATTATACACTCATT